>NC_022009.1:65544147-65553122 GCF_000317375.1 Microtus ochrogaster
ATTCAAACTAAAGTCATCTGGGAAGAGGGAACCTCAATCTGAAGCCATCTTCAGATTGGCTTGTGGGCATGTCTGTAGGGCATTTTTTGATGAATGATTTATCTGGGAGGGCCCAGCCTACTGTGAACAGTGCCTCTGCTGGGCAGAGGGTCCCAGGCTATATAAGAAAGAAAGCTGAACAAGCCATGAGGAACAAACTGTTAGGCAGCATTCCTCTGTGATCTCTGCTTCCTTTCTTGCCTTGAGTCACTGCCTTGGCTTCCTGAGAGGGTTCTTCGCTTGTTCAATGGGTCTTAAGATTACCACTGAGGTATTCATGGCACTAACGTATCCTGAGGACTATTGTGCCCTGCTCGTCATAGGTGTCATAGCTGAATAGGATTGTTGGCTGCCTCCCTCCTTTGGAAGTTTGCATGGTACCCTCTGGTACCCATGAAAGTTGGTCCTTGGGGAAGAAGCATTCAACATTCAGGTCAGGACCAGCTCAGTGGCCTCTGAGCCATTGACATACATGGTGTCTTCAGCAGCAGGGACTTACCTCCTACCTCTGGGGGAGGCCAAGAGCAATAGCAATAACCTGTAATGTTCTAAGAGTCTCTTGGATGACCCTGGCCAACAACTCAAAATAGGGCTTCTCATGCTTAGTGTTGGAGATTTTTGTTAGATGGCCTTTGAATCCTGGAGGGAACATTGTTAGCTGACATGGGAACATTTTGCTTAAACTATATATGTATAGTTATCAATAGCTGAATTGTACTATAGCTGTTTAATTGTATGAATCCTTGTGTCTTTTTCACACTTCCTTACTCTTTCTTTACCTTCTTCCTTCCATCTTCTGTACTTGCCACCTTCTCTCCACTCCTAAACTAGAAGCTCCTCATCCTCATTAGATCCCTTGTGCGCTGCCCTTTTCCCCAGGGTTATTTATTGATTGATCAGTGCCCCTGGGGCTGTGGAACAGGGAGAGGAAAGATGGAGCCCATCAATCTGTACTTTGGCATGTTGACAACATTGGAACCTCCTGGTCCTCCTGGAGTACAAGACCAGAACTGCAATCCAGAGTGGTGGTCAACTTGAAATAATATTCAACCAGCAGAGGACCGAATGCCACGGTGCAGTAGGGAAGGTTGAAAAGAACCCTGAAGTGTGTGACTTGCTTTCACGTTTATTCCTACACTTTTATACAGTTATTGCACATTGTAGGTCTAGTGTGGTTTGCTAGCTGCCCTGGATTGCTTAGTGTGAGATAGGATATGGGTCATGTTCTCCGTTGTCTGGTGGTGTGCTTGGTAACGGCGCTAAGCATGTGAAGGGTTCTTGTAGGAAGACATGGATTCATTCTCCGCTGCACAGAGGGAAGGGAAAAGGCTGTCAGGGTTTCAGTTCAAGGTAACAGAGATGCTTCCTACGGAGCTTCAGTGAAGGAGTACCTGACCATAGATGAGTTGAGATGCTGGCGAAGGGAGTGTGGACATGGGCAGTGAGTGTGTCCAGCTGTCCAGATGCTTAAGTTTAAGCCTGTGAGGACAGAGAGAAGGAAAAGGATGGGACGTTCTGGCTACATCTTTCCAGTTTTCCCAAGACTAGGAGCTTACTCCCTAGGCTCTTGGTTGCTCTCTTAGTTGGGCATATTGGTGTCATTTTTCATAGATGTATGATCTTAGGATATGAAACCTATCTGTGCTATGCTGGGGTATCAGGATGGGAGGGCAGAGGTGAGCACATTCACAGGGGACAGGTACTCTGTCCACTGCTTCCTTATAAAAGTGTGTCACAACAGCAGTGACAAAGAATCATCTCCTGCCAAGGATTCTTTACTTTTTTTTAAAAAAAAGATTTATTTATTTTATGTGCACGAGTGTTTTGCCTGCATATATATTTATATACCTGTGCGTGCCTATGGATTGTTGTGAGCTATCATATGGGTGCTGGGAAACCAGCCTGGGTCCTCTGTGAGAACAGCAAATGCCTTTATTGGCTGAGCCATAGCTCCAGCCTCACCAAAATTCTTTAGTTTGTTTTCTTGCCTTGTTTCTTCCTCCAATAAAGAAAAAACTCCCCTATTTTCTTAACTAAACTTTTAATAAGAGTTATAGCAGCTCCAGAAATCAGACTTTTTGTCTGTCACAGAGGCTCCTCACTCACATTTGCTTCAAGGATGCCTGCTGTCATCACCTGGCTGTCTTACGTTCTGGATCATTGCTGTCTCTTAAGTTGTCCTGTGACCCTGAGATAAACCCTCTTCTGAGAGAGTCTAACTGTTGCCCCCTTTACACTGCCCCTTCTGCCATCCTGGAAGCAGCTAGCATAATCTTCTCTCTCAAACCCCTAAAACAATTTGGGTAACCTCTGAGAAGGGAGCATTAGGGACTGGGAGCGAGACACCTTCCCTGTTAGGCAGACAGACAGGGTGGCACCATTACTAGGATATAAAGTCAGTGAACTCCCAAAGATGGAGGGCTTCTTCTTTACCTCCTGACCTGAGACCAAAACCTGACCATTAAAAATATTAAAGCCTCTGTGGGCTTTTTGTGGGCCCTTTCTCCCTTCAGTAGGGCCTGCCGCTGACGGACTGGCTCAACAAACTCAAAGGGGAGTAGGGCCATGTTCACAGAACAGTCACAGGCCAGTCAGCCATTCTGTCTTTCACCTGACCAGCCCTAATTGGGGCAGACTGTCCCTGAGTGACTGTAGAGGACCACCCCGTCCCCAGCCCTCAGGGAGATTCTGGGCTTCAGCTTCCCAGGATCCCTCTCTGCCTAGCAGAAGGCCTTTCTCTTCACGTGGCTTGCTGCACACGTGGGTTTCCTCATCCCTACTTTCTTTACCAGCTAGAAAAAAAGCGTCACAGATATATGCTTTATTTCCTTTATGACTATGGGAATCAGCTCTGCGTAGACTTGATACTTCCGGGCTGAGAAGAATCTGCCATCAGCCCTGACCACACACATCCCTTCTTTTGATTGGTCAGTGCTTTTGCAGATGCAGTTCCTGCCCTTCCCTGGTCCCTCAGGAATCTGCTCCCTCCCCTCCAGCAGTCTCTGGGGGAGGGGGAGCTTGTCTCCTTCATAAATACATTCAAAGACCCAATTCTGTTTGGTTTCATTTTCCTTCTCTCAGTTCTAGTAACAGCTGGCTGCCAAGAGATTGCCTGGTGTAATGTTCCTCATGCCTGGAAGGAGGTCCCCTGCCCCCCAACCTCCTCTGTGCCTTTAGCCACTGAGCTGTCATGGCAAACCTCTGTTTTCTTCTTCCTCTCTCTTTCTCTCTCTCTCTCTCTCTCTCTCTCTCTCTCTTTTCCCCCTCCCATGAATGAGCACATCTTATGAGCAGAGTCAGCCCCACTAAGCATGATGATTTTTCAATTAGTGTTCTACTCTTTTGAAATCCCATCCCAAAGAAACTGAGACCGTTCATTTTCCCCACAATTTCTTTTGTGTTCTAACCAGCATATTTTCCATTTTGCAGTGCTTTATAATTCTGATTGATTTTGATTATATATTCAGAGAGGTGGTTTTTTCTCTGTAAAGGGAAGTAGAAAGTCCTTCAGCATTTTCTCCCCCTTCTTTCTCCCCATGCACACAGGTGAATTACTGTCTGGGGATGGCCTCCCAGCGGGGAGGTCACAGCATACTCCCAATGGCCTTTTCTTGGAAGTATTCTTTCGGTCTATGGTGTGCAAGCTGTGGGTAGTAGCCTGCACTTGACTCCACTCCAGATGTGCTGAAGGTCTGTCCTTGCTTCTGTTTGGTGCTGGGGGCTACTCTGGGATCTTGCTGCGGATTTTATGTTCATTTTACCTATGATACATCATGAT
Organism: Microtus ochrogaster; assembly: GCF_000317375.1. Taxonomy (NCBI): domain Eukaryota; kingdom Metazoa; phylum Chordata; class Mammalia; order Rodentia; family Cricetidae; genus Microtus; species Microtus ochrogaster. The sequence goes on from NC_022009.1 coordinate 65,547,965, forward strand.
CTGAGCAGCTTAAAAGTCATGTTTCTGATGGCAAAGAAGGGATTCCTGCCTGATGCCTCCATTGTCTAGGTATAACTGCCTACAAAGGGATGCCTCTGACAGCATCGCTAGGCTTTGATGGTTATATCATTGCTGGATTAGACATAGATCCAGACACCCTTGGTAGCTTGTCACATAGTCACTTCTGGATGTTTTGCTGACATTTGGTATAGATGGTGAGGATTCTGGAGTGGGGGTGAAATACATTATTACTTATCCTCATTTAAGGCACTAAGTGTGTTTTTTGATTATTCATTTGTAGAGATGATTTCACAAGTGTTCGTGTGTTTATGACAGCAGGCAGTGACAGAATTGGCCAGTCCGCAGAGGTGCGAATAGGGAACTGGCGGGGTTAGAGCTTCACTTTACCTCTTGCTCGCTGCCCTTTTAACATTCTGGAAGTAGAGTGCGTTTTCTAACCAGCCTACCTTTGTAATACGACAGCGCTTGCATAGATCTTAAGTAGCATCCCTCTTTTCTACCTTGATCCACAGTGAGTTGTAAGCTATTACAGCAGATGCTCATGGAGACAGTAAACCTGACAGTGGTCATGGTGACAGGTTAGAGACAAAGCTTGCTTTGAGCGTTCCAGACAGTAACCTTTGCCAAGGTTTGTGAAGAAGATATCCTTCCTGCTTTCATCTGAGGTTAAATCATTCCTCTAAGTAGAGTCGTGGTATAGTCTCTGATCCGGCAGTTGGCTGTGTCACAAATGGTGGTAGCAGTGTTTCCCCCAACGTTACAAATGCCGGAGTTACTTGGGGTCCCCTTAAGAAAGTGTGGGAGCACCTCCTGTTTGATACAAGTGACTTGGAGTCTTTTGGAGAACCCAAGGTCAACTGGTTTGAACTGGGGGCTTAGGAAGAGCCTTGTGGTCTAGGAAAGGAGATGAGTTTCCTAAGCCTTTATGCTCTGAGTGCCAAAATTGAGGCCATGTCTACAGGCGCCGTGGGAGCAAAGGTGGACAAAGGTGGGTGGTAGACTATCCTTTGTGTGCTTGAGAACTCAGCTATGTGCTGAAGTTTGCTGATTAGGAAACTGTAGGCTCTGCTTAGTTTGTGGAAGCACTTATAGTTGTGGGGCTGATGGGAAAAATGCAGAGATAGTTATATAATTTTAAGAAAGTTAGCAATGGTGCCTTAAAATTTTCAGTTCCTTTGCAGATAGGATGTAAAGTTCCAAACTGCAAGAGGATAAAATAAGTCTGTCTGTGAGCCTTTTGTCTGGAAGTGTGATGGAGGAAGGTCATTGGTTAATTAAATAAAGAAACTGCTTGCCCTGATAGGTTAGAACATAGGTCGGAGGAGTAAACAGAACAGAATGCTGGGAGGAAGAGGAAGTGAGCTCAGAGACGCCATGCTCCCCTCTCCTGGGCACATGCTATGAAGCTCCGACCCAGGATGGACGTAGGCTAGAATCTCCTTGGTAAGCCACCTCGTGGGCTATACAGATTATTAGAGATGGGCTAGTCCAGGTGCAAGAGTTAGCCGAGAAGAGGCTAGATATAACGGGCCAAGCAGTGTTTAAAAGAACACAATTTGTGTGTTGTTATTCCGGGGCATAAGCTAGCCAGGTGGCCAGAGTGCTGGGGACGCAACCCTGCTGCTCCTATTACTACAGAAGTGATCCCGTCCTGACCCTGCTGGGGTTTTAGAAAATCATCCATAGGTACGTACACATGAGAATAAAGTAAGTCTGTCTGTGTGCCTTTTGTCTGGAAGGGACCCATCTTCCATAGATGATATGTACACATGAGAAATGGGTTTATTTTGCATGAGGAATAGTAAAGATGCTTCAGAGGAATACACTAGGTCCTCATTAACCTCGTGAGACTGATACATGACCTCAGGGTCAGATTGGCTCTGTGGTCCCTCTTGGTAAGAAATCTTCACTGGATGTATAATTACGAACAGATACCTTAAAACCCACTAGATACCCAAGAATCTAAATACAATGGTTATTGAAAGAGACATCATTTGTAGTAATGTGTTTGTCATATGTAGCCAGACTTACTTTCCTACAGTGTCCCAAGACATGTGCTTCCATAGTTACCAGGTACCAGACACAGTTTGGAATACACGTATAGGAAAGGAAATGGATTTCCTCTATGGAGAACAGTCACTGTCCCACTGTTTCCTCGGACCATTTGGAGACTTCTTGTCCCTAAATACAAATGATAAATACGTGTCTGTTGGTTACTGTCCTGCAAGACACGTTTGTGTCTTGTGTTTGGCACCCTGACTGCTTAGAGACAGAACTTGAGTAAGCAGGAACTTATTCTTAATAATAATAATATTTGCTGTGTTTGCAAAGCTCTGAATTCTGTGCTGCGAGGCTGAAGCACACAGGCAAAACTATAAAAAGTTTGAGCTTCTATGAGCAGATTAAGGGGCTGGTGATAGATCTAAGTGGTGAGGGGAAGGACCTGGGTTCAAATCCCAGCACCCCCAAAATAAAAGTAGCTGAAAAGCAAGGCAACAGAAGGCTTACAAGTCTGTGTTTTCTATAATCTTTCTAAGACAGAGAGAGAGAGAGAGAGAGAGAGAGAGAGAGAGAGAGACAGACAGACAGACAGACAGACAGACAGACAGTGACACAGGGACAGAGAGGTTTTAGCAAGCGGCTAAGTACCAGTAAGTCTGGAGAAGTGGCAGCTGAGAGCCCAGGAAGGGACACTAGCTGCTCCACAAGCTGACAGACAGGTTAGTCAACAATTCATGTGTCATATTTTACCCCTTACCCTGAGTCCTAACCTCTCTCCTTTGTTCTGAGTCTGACATTCTGATCCTAGGAAGGGTTTCAGAGAGTCATTCTCTCCCAGGTTGAGGAACAGAAACTAGGAATTGTATATTTCAATTACTGCTTCTCTCTCAAGGGATTTAACTGCTGCTCCATTAAAAAAAGGTGACCCTAAAATAGAATGGTAATTATTACAGTTGTAAAGGTGTGGAAGTGGGAGGGGATAGGTCTGGGAGGCTGAGTTTAATTAGTATACGCTGCGTTGAATTATCACTCTGAACCACATTAATATGTACAATTAATGCATGTTAATAAAAAAGAAAACGAAATATTAAAATGGTGCCTAGTTAACCTCTGAGTAGTTTTACTAGTGGTAACCTTTAGACGGTCGTTCCTCAGGAGCACATTTGAATAAACACAACTGATAGCAGCTGCAGGCTTTTGTTTGGACACGGAGTCCTGGTAACTTACTAATTTCTTAGCATATTTACTTCTTGATCATTTTTTATTTGTTGAGTCCCTTGACAGCCCCCAGCTGAGATTAAACTGAAACTTTAGCAGGTTAGGAATAATTATTATTGCTGAGCAGTTTTATTTAAGACTATCTAATTATAATGTACAATTTTAGAATAAGCTACACGAACCCCGACTTCAGAGCCCGTCTTGGCTGACGGCTGATGTTGTTTATCTGACCTGAAGTCCTCTGTGGGTTCTTCAGAGGATGCAGTCATGTGAGTTTCAAGTACAGGTCATATGATTTCCAAGTAGGGATAATGTGACTTCCTTCTCTTTCCCTGTTACTTCTTTCTCTTGCTGTCTTGCTCAAGATTTCAAGCTATGCATGACTACTCTCTTGTCATTCCTTACCTGAGAAGTGACAGTGTCCATCATCCCCTGCTTTCTGCCCCGTGTTGGCTTCACACAGGTCATATGCATTCTTTGTCACATCGAGGTAGCTCCCCCATCCGTGTTTTTGTGTTTTTTTTTTATTTTGTTTTGTTTGTGTGTGTGTCTGTGTTTTGAGACAGGGTTTCTCTGTGTAGCCTCGGCTGTTCTGGAACTTGCTTTGTAGACTAGGCTGGCCTTGAACTCATTGAGATCCACCTGCCTCTGCCTCCCAAGTGCTGGGATTAAAGGTGTGCACGGCCGTACCACCACCCAGTGAGGTATCCCCTTCTAGTTTCTTCAGACTTTTATCATTGAATTTTGTCAAGGGCCTTGTTGGCAGCTATTGTGATGATCATGTGACTTTTTGTTCTCAATTCTATTTATGCAGTGTATCATTTTCGGGTCCCTCTTGCTAGTTTTAGCAGTCTGTCTCAGCGCCATCTTCCTACCCGACTGGATGAGGACACCCTATTTCACTCCTGTAACTTTTACTGTTTCCTTGATATTTTGTTAAGGTCCACCCAAAGCCAAAATTTTAATGTCAAGTGTAAGAAAGTGATCGAATTTCTTTTTTTCCTATGTGAATATATGACTGATCCTTTATATTTTTTGAAAAATGCATCATTTCCACTACTTTAAGTATTATGTTTGATATTATCCCAATGCCTGCATTTCTGTGGGTTAATCCGCTCTTCAGTTCATCTGTGTTTGTGCTAAGTTTGGACACCACCATAGCAAGCTGTGAATGTCACCTCACAAGTAAGCTTTCCTGGCCTTTACCCTATCTCAAGAATGTTTTGGTTATTTTTGGCCGTCTTTCTTTCCACATGACTTATTTTTTGTTTTGTTTTATTACATTTCTTGATTTATTTCTCTTGTGCCTGTGTGTGTGAGTGCATGCTGTCTTGCGTTCCTGGGGTCAGAGGACAAGATGGTAGACCTGGTTCTCTCCTCCCACTCCATGGGTTCCAGGAACGGAACTCAGGATGTCAGGCTTGGCAGCCAGGGCAGTTACCCAGTAAGCCATCTCCCTGGCCCTCCATACTATCTTTTCTCAAGACAAGATCTCACTATGTAGCCTAGGCTGGCTTTGAATTCATGAGCTTCCTGCTCGTTTTCAAATGCTGGTGTTACAAGCATGAGACACCACATGTGACTTTTCCCATATGCTTTTGGAGGGCCCGGTCAATATTTGCAAATAAACTGAGGGTTTGGAATGGTCTTGTGTCATCCTGTGGTAGAATTCGAGAAAATATTGTAACACGATTGAATCTTCCAATGTAAATAGAGCATACCCATCAATTTACTTAGGAACCACTAATGTCTATCAAATTTAGGGGCTTCATTTATAGATCTCATAAATATATTTTAAACTGAGTATTAGAGTTTAATGTTTTGGGTCTTACTAAAATAGTGTCTTTAAGAAAACTCATGTTGGCTGGGCAGTGGTGGTGCACGCCTTTAATCCCAGCACTTGGGAGGCAGAGGCAGG
>NC_022009.1:65553355-65563725 GCF_000317375.1 Microtus ochrogaster
GTGTATGAAAAATGAACTTATTTCTCCATTTTGAGTATATGTGTTTCCTATTTCTATCTGTTCTTTTATTCCATGTGCTAAAATGAATGCGAATTCCTTTAAATTTATTTTAAACTCAGCGTTAAAACGTGAGTTCTGCGCACAGCTTCTGTGTCCTTCCTGATGTGACACCTGCTCATTCTGTCACAGAGTGGCGGATGTGTGTGAGAACAGGGCTGTGCTTGCAGATCTGTCTGCTTCCTCTTGACACTCTTTATATTGGAGATGGCCATTGGGTTGTGTAAATATCACAGCTGCTTTAAAAGTCTCCCTCTCTCTTTGTGTGTGTGTGTGCATGAGCATGTGTGTGTATGCACAGAATGTTTGTGTGGCATGGACATTGGAGGATAACTTTCTGGAGTCGGTTTCCACCTTCTGCCCTGTAGGGCCCAGAGATTGAATTCAGGTTGCCCTGTTTGTGTGGGCTAACGCCTTTATTCACTGGGCCATTTTCCAGCCCCTATTCCAACATTTTATCTTCCTGGTGAATAGGAACACTATAGTTTGTGAAACGTGCCTCTTTCCCTTTAAAAATGAATTTTGCATCCCTTATGGACCGATTTGCTAATTTATAAGGATACTGTCAGCTAATATGTGATCTGTGTCTATTTTCTATGGGATAAGCCAATATATAAGCCATATCCATTTCTCTTTGTTCAGCATCTCTTTTCTACACATCTAATTTCATCGCATAGTTAGTATTTTCAGTGATAGCCAGCATCCAAGAACATGAAACATCCATTTAGGAAATGACTTTTAGATCTATGTAGTTATGTGTGGGATTCTTTCTTCAGTTAGGCTGTCTCTGTGTCTACCTGTGGACAGGCCATCTGTGGAACACAGGTTCCTGACCACAGTCTCAGAATGGCAGGACTGGTCACAGCAGTCAGATCTGTTGCCTATGGAAATGCCTTTGTCAGACTAGTGTATCTATAGGGGACAGGTCAGGGACCTCGGAGTCTCAGACTCATGGGAAGACAACAAAGAGGGTAGGGCTCAGAGGGAAGTGGCAATGCCCTCCTCTGGTCCACGTGTGGATGTCAATGGTGCATAGAAAATGTCCACCATGGCTTTCTCCCCCCAGATATATACATCCTGAACTGCTTCCCTAGAGACACTGCTCCTACTAAGATTAGTGAAACCTGTCCCCTTTGATCCAGGTGTATACCATAAGCTCTGCTTCCTTGTTTATCTGAATGTGATAACCTGATACCTCTGCTCAACATGCTGAGTATGGTGACTCAGATGAGGATAGCTCCCATAGGCTCAGAGGTTTAAATACTTGGTCTCCAGTTGGTGGAACTGTTTAGGAAGGATTAGGAGGTGTGGCCTTGTTGGAGGAGGTGTGTCACGGGGGGAGGGTGAGATTTGAGGTTTTAAAAGCCCATACCATCTACAGAGTTTTTCTCTTTCTGTGTCCTTGTGGATGAGATGGAAGTTCTCAGCTACTTCTCCAGCACCATGCCTGCCTGCCATGATCCCTGCCATGATGGTCATAGGCTTTAACCCTACAGAGCTGTAAGTCCATAAGCTGTCTTATCCCAGTCATACAAAAATAACAAAGATACTGAGCTTCCAGAGTGTTGGGTTTCTCACCTGACAGTCCAGACCACCTGATCTTATCTTTCTGTCCCTATGTCTGTCTGTTGTCTTTTTCTTCATTCTCTTGCTGCCCCAGTCAGGCTGAGTCCCTGGAAGCAAAGCAAGAATGTGTTTACTGTAACACATTCTTGTAAAGAAACAGGAATCTGTTCATCAAAAGCTGGAGACCTCAGTACTCCAGTTGGGACAGAGAGGCAGTGGTGCTCAGCCCATTCAGAGACCCTGTGGGATCTGTTTGCAGAGCAGCATGCTCGTATCCTCCTGTTGTCCAGTGCCTGTGGCCCTCCTGTTTAAACCTATGTGCAGAACAGGACTTCCCCCCTCCTGTTTAAACCTATGTGCAGAACAGGACTTCCCCCGATTCTTTCCTGTCTTTAAACCCAGATGGTCTTAAGATCCGATCTACACGTTATCATCAAAATGTCCAGCCTTACTGTATCCACACGTCCCATAGAGAAAGGCTCTCGGATGGGATTGTAGAGACAGTGCGTCTTGTGCTCTTGAATCATCAGGACCTAAAAAGAATGGCTTCAGGGAACTCAGCCAACAAAGGAGCTGCCTCCTGTGTCTAACGTGCTAGTGGTGCAGCCACTGACTCCCATGCTCCCTTCTTTCCTTGGGAATTTCAAGGAACTCCAGAAGCAAGCTGGTGTTGCAATCCCCTTCTTATCTTGTACGGTGCACACATGCAGCTCTGACACACATTATATTATTAGTTCCCACTTTCTCAATTTTAATTAAAAACAGGAATGAATTATTTTAATCTACCGTTTTGAAAGTCAGCATTATTGCACACAATTATCCTCTGAAATGGGGTTGGCACGGAAAATAATGATATTTAAAATATTATCTATACCATTTTAGTTTGCTCGCCTAGCAAATCTTAATTTAGACCTGAAATCTTCTTTTTACACATGATCCTAAGTAAATAGGCATTTATCCAGTGGATCAAGAATCTAAGCATTGACCTTTCAAATACTATTATTTGAGCTGTCTTCTTCAGTCATTAGAAGCCTTAAACTCCCCCAGCATTTATAACTGGACACTAGTGTTTTAAAGCCCCAAGTACCAATGCTGGAGTTTAGAAACTATCGAGTACTGTACAAGTCAAGTGGCCATATGGCTCTGACTTCTGCCTAGACGTGCTCTGGGTTACTGGAGGGCTGTGCTTACCAATCAGTTGCACTTCTGGGGTGTCTTGTTCTGTGGCCACCCTATCTATGAGCTAATTTAATACAGTTGTAGAAATTATGCAAAACAAAGAATGATTAATTTTGGCACTCGAGGAAGAGATGTTTTTGACTCCCCGATAAATAAATGCGTCCGTGTTTCTGTAGGCAGTGAGTCTGATTACAATGCAGGATTCCCCCACTTTGCCCACCCTGAACCAATGGAACACAAATTTTGGGGTGGAACTTGGTCAGCGTTACTGCTTTCTGTTTCGATTTTATTTGTGTGGGGAGGGGCATGCATGTGCCATGGCTCACATGGGAGGTCTAAGGAAAGCTGGCGTGAGCTACTTCTCTCCTCCCACCATGTGGGGCCCAGGGATTGAACTCAGGGCATCAGGCTTGGCTGCAGATGCCTTTACCCCTTGAGCCATCTCACTTGCCCTGGTATTGTTTTACATAGGTAATCATTTCACAGAGAGTTTAAAAGAAAATCTTGACACCTGCTGGATTATATATTGTACATGTAAGCTGATTTCGTGTTCAGATCTTTTTGACACTGATTAATTAATTCATTAATTCATTAATTGTGTGTGGTGTATGTAAGGATAGGTGTGTGAAAGTACACACATGTGCAACATCAGGTGTGTATTTTTTTTTTGAGACAGCATCATTTACTGGACCTGGAGCTCATCTGATTGGCAAGGCTGGCTAACCAGCAAGCTCTGGGGATCTATCTGTCCCGGCCTCCCAGCTCTGGGGTTATATATGTGCTGTACCCAACTCTTTACATGAATGCTGGGGATCTGAATTCAGATCTTCAGGTCTGTATGGCAAGCACTGCCCTGACTAAGCCATCTCCCATGCCTCCAAGGAAATGTTTTAAATAGATAGCAGGATCTGATTAAATTTGAAGTTTGTTAAGTATGTGCAATTGGCTAAATTAACAAATGCATTTAAAATAACTGCCATAAACAATTGATTAAAATCTTACTGGTCAATTCCATCACAAAGATAATCTAATGAAATTGGAAATGCTCCCCTTTAGGCAAGCTTTTAAATGTTAATATAGATGCTGGAGTTTTCAATCACTGCTGCCACTGCACTGATTTTAAAAAGATTTAAAAATTTTTAAATCTGCATTATTTTATTTATTTGCTTATTTTTGGTGTGTTTGTTTTTACTGGTTTCTTTAAAAAATTTCTTCTTTGTGAGTTTTTAAAAGTTAAAATATAGTTCTATGTGGTGATATTTTGTTTGTTTCTGACTAATAAAGCCTGACTGGAGGGCGGAGGGTGCAGATAGCCACTAGTTAACCATAGAGGCCAGGCGATGGTGGCACGTGCCTTTGATCCCAGCACTTGGGAGGATGAACTAGAAAGATCAGGAGTCCAAGGTCACCCTGGGCTACAGGAGAGTGAATCAGTCTAAAAGAGAAACAGAACTTGTCTGTGGAGGCTCACACCTTTAATCCAGCACTGGGGAGATAGAGACACAGTCTTGGAGCATTCTGTGTGAGGATTCAGTCTGAGGATTCCTAGAGACAGGATTGCCCATTCGGTCTGAGGATTGGGTAGAGGTAAGAACTAGTGGCTAGCCGCTCTGCCTCTCTGATCTTTCAGCTTTTATCCTTGATATCTGACTCTGTGCTTTTATTAATAAGAATAATTAGAATTGTGATACACCTACACTATTCCCCACCATGCTCCTCCCTCAAACCCTTTCCGTATCTCCCCTGCATCTCAAATTCATGGTCATCTTACATCTTACAAGATGTAAGACCTCACACTGGGTAGTTAAAGTGTCAATAATCTATCTTTCTTGGATAAATATTTTATGCTTAATTGATATAATTGTTCATATTCCGGGGGGGACAGTGTAATTTTCTCATTTCTTTCTTTTGCTTTTCTTTTCCTTTTTTTTTCTCTCCTTTTCTGAGACAGGGTCTGACTATGTAGCCTTGGCTAGTATGGAGCTGGTTATGTAGACCAGGCTGGCCCTGAACTCACAGAGATCTGGCTATCTCTGCTTCCCAAGTGCTGGAGTTCACCACCATGCCTGGCACATATAGTATTACTTCATATGCATACTGATGTAACAATTGGATCAAAGTAAATGGCGTATTTGTCTCATTATGTGTTATTGCCTCTTCATTCTGGGAGTATCAGTGTCGCCCCCCCCGCCCCCGTGAGCTATCATGGAGTACAAAATGAATTACTGTCAACCATAGCCACCTTGCTGTACTTCAGGGCTTTAACTATTGTCCTCACTGTCAGCCGTGTCATTTTTTTTGAGAATTTTATAGAGTATTATATTTACAACATTTTCACCCAGTCTTCATCCCCTCAACAACTTCTTCCATGTCTCCCAACTTCCTGAAAAATCCACAACCTCTTTTTCTTTTATATATATCATATATACATAAATGTATACATATATGTATAAATAAAACCTGCTGAGTTCATTTAGTATTGCTCATATGTAAATGTGTTTAGAGCTGACCACTTAGGACTGTATAACCTATCAGGGGCTTGTCTCTGTAGAAGACTGATTCTCTCTCTCTTTCTCTGTAGCCACTAATTGCGTGTTGGTCACTATCTAGGGGTAGGGCCTTATGAGATTCCCCTCCCCTGAACTGGCATGTCAGCTGGTGTTACGATTCAGGCCTTGTTTAGGCGACCATGTCGCTGGGATTCATGGTTCAGTTTCTGTGTCATATAGAACACAGTGTCCTAGGTAGACACCTGGGTCCTCTGTCTGTTGCAGTCTTTCTGCTCCTCTTCTGTGATGTGGTCTGAGTTGTGGGCTGTGTAGCAGATGCATCAATTGGGCTTGGGTACCACATGGATAGTTGTTCTCTGTGTTTTGATGAGTTGTGGGCCTTGGTAATGGCCTTCATCTGCTGCAAAAAGAAGCTGCTTTGGCGAGGGTGAGAGCTACATTTACCTGTAAACATAAGAATAAGGACTTGGAACGTGGTTAGAAATGGCACTGGTTTAGGAAAGTGGCCACAGGAAGTTCTTCTCTAGGTTCTCACAATCCGTGGATCATTGAGTAGGTTTATGATACCAAGCATGCCTTCCCTCCTTTGAGCAGGCCTTAAGACTAGTTAGACAGCTGCTGTTGGTTACCCCCAAGATAAAAGTGCCGCTAAAGCACCATCTGGGGTATCCTGCAGAACTGCCCATTGTTGGGGTTCATAGGATTCATGGGTGGGCCTTTGGTGGTTCTTTTCCCTTGACAGCTTGCATGGCTCCTTCAGAGGAGGCTTCCAGCTTGGATCCAGGTCAATTCCTCTAAGTTCTGTTTCTGAAATATATTTACTACTCTTCTGTTCTTCCACGAGATCAACTTTTTAAGTCTTCCACATACAAAGGAGAACATGTGGTATTTATCTATCTTTTCAGGTCTTGTTTATTTTACTTAATATAATGCTCTCAGGTTAGTCCTTATTGCCAGATATTAAAGATTTCTGTATGTATATGTATTAGAATGTTATTCTATTTTAAATTTACACCACATTTTATTAATGCTTCTGGCCAATGACATACATTCAAGCTGAGTCCAAATCTTTACTCTCATGGATGGCATAGAAACCAATGCAGGTACACAGATGTCTCTGTCATGTGCTGACTTCATTTCTTTACACTATCTGCTTAGCAGTGAGATTATTGGGTCACATTTGGAATCTGAGGCCTCGGAAAGGATCAAAAGCAGCAGATTCAAGGTCTGTTCAAAGATGCTGTGTAAACAGAGATTGTGCTTCTCTTTGCCGGCCACCCAGACACAAATAATCACACAGAAACAATATCAATTACAACACCGTTTGTCCAATGGCTCAGGCATATTCCAAACTAGCACTTATATCTTAAATTAACCCATTTCTATTAATCTGTATATCGCCATGAAATTGTGGGCTATTGGTAAGTTTCTGGCATATTTTCTCCTTTGGCAGCTACATGACATCTGCCTGACTCTGCTTTCTTTCTCCATATATTCAGTTTCATTTTCCTGCCTAGCTACATTCTACCCTGCCATAGGCCAAAGCAGCCTCTTTATTAACCAATGGTAATAAATCGTATTTGCAGCATACAGAGGGGAATCCCACATCAATCGTGCTGTCTTCTCACAGAGAATGGTCCCCTTAGGCTCATATATTTGAATGTCTGGTTCCCAGGTAGTGGAACTGTTTGGGGGAGGATTAGGAGGCGTGGCCTTGTTGGAGAAGGTGTGTTCCTGGGCGTGGGCTTTGAGTTTCCAGAAGCCCTAGTCAGACCCAGTCTCTCTCTCTCTCTACTTGCAACTTACAGATCAGATGTGAGTTCTCAGCTATTGTTTAAGTGCCAAGCTTGCCTGCTGATGTGCTCCCTGCCATGAGGATCATGGACTAGCTCTCTGGAGTTGTAAGCAAGCCTCCATTTAAATGCTTTCTTTTATAAGATGCGGTCATGGTGTCTCTTCACAGCAATAGAATAGTAACGAAGACAGCCATTAATCCAGTCATGATGAATAACCCCCTAAAAGCTCCGCTCTTTAATATTATTGTGTTAGATATTAAGTTTCAATGCATGAATTTTTGCAGACATCAATATTCAGGTTAGAGTAATGAATATTCATGGTAATATAAGAATCATTACCCCATGGGATTCTGGGGGCTTGAAAAGCTGTGTGGGATTTGGAAGAGCAAAAGAACAGCAAAGTGACAACTCTAGGTATTTCTAGAAGATTCTGAGGTGAGATGACTCCTTAGGAGAGACCTTCAGTCAGCTGAAGGGCAGATCCTGTTCTCTTTGCCTTCATATATGCTGAATTCTTCAGAAGGCACCCAGGATCTTCAGTGTTAAGTGCTAACTGTTCAAAATAGTATTTTAACATTGAGAATATTAACCTCGTGAGCATCTCCAGGGTTCTACAAAGCATAGGTTTTATCCTGGGTGTCTATAATGTACCACTTGCTGCTTACCTTGCTCTGAATAGTGAATATCCTTATTCTAGCTGATTCTTGTATTTGAAGAAACTGGCACATTACACAAAGCTGTCCACAGAGAAGTCAAGGCCAGCTTGATCTGTCGATAGTAGACACTATTCTGCAGTAATGTCCCCCTCTGAGCCATTAGGGCGAAATTGTTAGCTGTATTAAAACTACAGGACTTCAAAGGACACAGAATATGCATTTCAAAGATCTCAAAATGTAAGATAATGTGTCACACATTGGAAGGCCTCTGTCTCAATTCAGATACGCTCTTTAAGAGACAGAAATTAACGTCTTTGAAGAATTTATTTCAGCAAAAGATATTTTCAGAAGATGTTTTACCTGAAGAATAAGTGAATAAGATGATGTTAGCCTTTTCTGCCTGTTACCTGATGTCCATATAAGGAACCACATGGGCCCAAGGACGGCTCAGTGGGCCTGGCATTTTGACAATAGCTGTGTGTTGTGCAGTGAGTGTTTTACGACAGTGGTTTCTGAAGTCTGGGTTCCTGGAACAGCTGCTGCGGGGTTCCCTGGAAATTTCCTATCCTACAAGTGAAATTTCTCTTTTGTTTATGCTTTCCTGGTCCTGAACCTCCCTATGTAGCCGAGGACCTTGAACTTCTGGTCCTCCTGCTGCAGCCTGCTGTGTGTTGGTATTAGGCCTACCCCATCACAGTGAGTTTGTGTGGTGCCGGGGAACTCACTCAGGGCTTTGTGCCTGCCATGCAAGTATGCTACCAACTCGATGCCATCTTAAAATGTGGCAGCCCTGATCCTTACCATTGACCTGCTAACTCGCATCCCTGCGTGGTGCTCAGTGGCTCGTGCTAATGCCGTGACTGACTCTGATGCTCTCCAAATTCGGAGATTTGCAAGGACTGGTGTTTCTACTTTCTCTAGTGTTTCTAGTGTTCAGGTTTCTTTCCTGCTCCTGTATAAAATACTCCAACAAAAGCAGCTTAAGAGCTGGGAAGACAACGCAGTGATCAAGAGTGTTGGCTTCTCTTCTGGAGGACCAGAGTTTGGTTCCCAGTACCCATATCGATCAGCGAACAATCACCTGCAACTCCAGCTGCAGGGGATCCAATGCCTCTGACTTCTGTGGGCACCCGCACTTGTCTTCACACCTCCATGTGCAGACACATACACCTATATACAATTAAAAATAAAAATAAATCTTTCTAAACAAGCGATTTGTTGGAGGAAAGGCTCATTTCATCTCACAGTTCATGGCACAGTCCTTCATTGCAGGGGATGCCAGAGTTGCAGGAATGGGTGGCAGCTAGCTGCATCGCACCTGCGGTAACAAAGCAGACAACAAAGGATGCGTGCCTGCTCATGCTTGCTGCGTGCTCCCCATTATCACAATCTAGGGTCCTGGGCCTAGGGAATGGTTCCGCCCACAGTTAAGATCATCCTACATCAGGTAATGAAGTCAGGATCCCCCGCAGGGTGCACAAATGCCCATCTCTCACTAGATTCCGGCAAGTCGACAGTGATTGATGTGAGGTAATGTGCCCCATAACTGCGCTAAGGAGGGCATTGATTTTTTAAAAAATTTATTTATTTATTAAGGATTTCTGCCTCCATCCTGCCACCGCCTCCCATTTTCCTCCCCCTCCCCCGATCAAGTCCCTCTCCCTCATCAGCTCGAAGAGCAATCAGGGTTCCCCACCTCCCTCCCCCTCCCCCGATCAAGTCCCTCTCCCTCATCAGCTCGAAGAGCAATCAGGGTTCTCTGACATGTGGGAAGTCCAAGGACCGCCCACCTCCATCCAGGTCTAGTAAGGTGAGTGTCCAAACTGCCTAGGCTCCCCCAAAGCCAGCACGTGCAGTAAGATAAAAACCCATTGCCATTGTTCTTGAGATCTCAGTAGTCCTCATTGTCCGCTATGTTCAGCAAGTCCAGTTTTATCCCATGCTTTTTCAGACCCAGGCCAACTGGCCTTGGTGAGTTCCCGATAGAACATCCCCATTGTCTCAGTGTGTGGGTGCCGGTCCTGAGTTCCTTGCTCGTGCTCCCTCTCCTTCTGCTCCTGATTTGGACCTTGAGATTTCTGTCCGGTGCTCCAATGTGGGTCTCTGTCTCTGTAAGGAGGGCATTGATTTGGAAGTGCCAGATGATGTGAAAACCCAAGCAGGTTTACTATGTCCATTGAAGAATCCATTTTGGAATGTAACTAAGACACAGAGTGAAGAGAATTGCTTTCTAGTGAAATAGCCTACGAGGAAGGGAGAGTTAGGTGGTCCATAGTGAGCTCCTGAACAGGTAGCTATAGGCTACTCCTGGAAACAGGAGAAGGTCACAGCTGGACAGAGGTCAGGCAAGTGGGAAACAGCTGGATAGAGGTCAGGCAGGTGGGAGACAGCTGGAAAGAGGTCAGGCAGGTGGAGGGAGCTTTTAGTAGCAGAATACTGGGATCCCAGGGACTTATGGGGAGCAATGGAATGCTGGGACCCTTGGGACTCATGGGGGACAGCAGAATGCTGGGACCCCAGAAACTCCTGGAGGGGAAGTGGAATGCTAGAACCCCAGGGATTCATGGGGGGCAGCAGAATGCTGGGACCCCAGGAACTCATGGGGG
>NC_022009.1:65564015-65575000 GCF_000317375.1 Microtus ochrogaster
GGGTGTTCCAGCTGGTGTGTTCTCCACTGTTCGTGTGTGTATGTATGCATGGGGAGAAAGGGGTCTCCATGACCCGTGCGCAGAGCGAGCACACATTTTTACATTTTGTGTGAACTCAGTTGTTGTAGGACGTGTATGAACATCAGCTGAGGTGCGACGAGGAGCTGATAGTTCCCGAGAGTTTCCTTTCATAACCGGAGAGTGTTAGGCTTGGCCTTTTCCCTGGCAGTGGCACTACAGGGGTGGAGCCCCTTCCAGGTAGATTCATCTTCCGCTCCAGCTCAGGGGCCACTGTGTGTCCTTGGATGCGAGGCCGCTGGGTGCTGAGGACACACAGAGCTAGGAGTTCAGGGACTCCTAGGCCTGTTTAAGGGAGAAATGCAGACGGGATGACCCTCATCCTCTGGGGTGGCAGGGGCTGTTGGTTATTTTGTTAGCAACTTCTTTCTGACCATTTCTCTGTTTCTCTCTAAAGATTGTCACCTACAAGGACAATAATTAAAAATTCTATAATACCATGAAATATATTTTGATTAAAGTCTTTATGTGTATATTTGCCTTGTGTGCCAACATTTTTTTTCAGGGATTCCATCTGTAAACATTTTCCTAGACATATGCCCTTATTTATGATGATGTATATGTATATAGTGTATAGCTATGTGTATAGCTATGTCCAGAGTTATACATACCATAAGTATAAAGCTACGGGGTTGACCCGTACAAGTTAGCATACATTTGTTCAGACATACAGATAGCGTCAAAGGAAGATTCATGATCATTTAGTACAATGAGTAAGAGGACATTTTCTTCTGCCCAGACTGTCTAAAGCGAACACGCATGGCACACAGCTCGGGACTGCTCAGTAGTAGCACTCTGCCATGCTCCGAGATAGAGTGGGTGGTCAGCACTAGCTACTGAGAACCGTTTTTTGCAGCCCTCCCTCACAGATCGTGTCCCCTCAATTCTAGTCTTGTCTCCGAGCTGTGCTTGTTTAGATCTTTGGAAGCAATTTGGATTTACTTAGGACAGACTCAGTGGACTCAAAGGAAACTCTTTGTGTTCGAGGGCTGTCTTTCAAAGGGAGCTGAAGTCAGAATTCAGCTCCCCGAAGGAGCAACACTCAGCATGACGTTAACTCCAGACTCCACAGCCCTCCACGTATAGTCTGCTCATTTGAGACGCCCTCCGGCCTCCAAATACTTGGTGAAAGATTGTTTTGCGTATTAGTCCTTGAGTAAAATCAACCCAGTAACCTAGAGAATGGTGAGGCAGGGAGTGGGAGCCGGGGTGGGGTGGATTGTCTGATGACATTTTGTCGGGGTTTCGTGATGTTTTCCTATGGCTTCCCTTCTTTATATTCAAGGTCTGTGCCTCATAGTTTTGTGCTAATTTGTCATGCTGAGACCAGGGTGCTATTTGAAGAGGAGAGTTTGGAGAGGAGGCAGTTGTCTTTGCAAAGAGAAAAATGGAAGCTATGGAGAGGGACCCGGTGGCTCACAGATTAGTAGCTGAACCACTAGGTGGTGCCATGATCTAAGGACAGCTTAGTTGCATTTCTGGGTGTCAGAAAGCTTGTTGGGGGCAACTCACACCAGCACAGTGGGAGAGAGTCATGGGAACCCCAAAGCCTTCATTTCATAAGTAAGAAGTGGATGGGACATATATGTTTATTTATTCAACAATGACATGACTGATCAGCCAGCATTTGTATGTCACTAAACTCAAGTGTTAGTGCGCCCCCACCCTTAACGGGGGCTTCTTATCTATATATGTATGGGTAAGGGGGATAAGATGATGAAAACGTGTTGGTCCATATCTCTGTAATTCTTTCAATCACACAGATCTTTCCTGTAACTTTCTTCCAAGCGTTTAAGAAGTGAAATGGCTTCATGTCCACTGAATAGTTCCGTAAAAGTCGAGGATGCCACGGAAGTGTCGCACGCAGAATGCAGCAACCAGAACTGGGGAAGGAGTGGGGCCGCAGGGCGAAGAGAGCAGCCTGGATCTCAGTCAGTTGGAAACCAGAAGAGCTCAGGGGCGAGAGACGTCTGGCTTCAAAACTAAGGGCTTGGTGGTGACATTTAAGTATAAAAAGCCACCGGGACAGGAAGACAAGAGGTTTGTGCACTATGAAGTAAACAGGGATGAGCTCAGTGTGACAGGAGACACCAGGCTGCTCCTGTCTGGGCTGGAGAGATTCAGAAGTGCCCTTTGTTGGACACTAGAAGCCTTTGTTAGCCAGAGCATGTCATTTGTGCCCATTTTGCCATAGTTGGCCTTGAGAACTAGAATAACATAAAGATGATTTACTTTTGCTGATAATTTTGTCGTGTATAGTTTAGACTGGGGGATCGTTAGCTTTCTTGGGTTACTATTACCAAATTGATGTTTCAAATCAATTGGTAAATGGCAGTCACAGTGAGGAAGGGAGGGACTGGAAGGCTCTGTCAGCTGGGAGCTTGTAGCTACCTGGGCAGACCAGGGATGCTCTCCCCTCTCTTAGTTTTGACTGTGGACCTTCAGGAAAAGACGATCTTCTAAGACAGGATAGTACTACGAGAGAGAAAATACAATTAGGGCCTGTAACTTCCTTGAGACTGCATCTCCAGGAGCCACTGCACATGCTCAGGGCCTTCATACTAATGCTTCTTCAAAGCTCTGGCTTTTGTCTGTACCTTTGGTCATTTCTATCACATGTCTCTAAATGTCGCTTCTCCCAGTTACCCACCCAGACAGCGTGTGCTGAGCCCAAGTCCCCTCGGGCCACATTCACAGGCTCCTGTGTTGTCATTTTGTCTTATAGCTCTTGCTACACAGTTTGCTTGTCAGTGTCCCTGGTCAGACTGTATGTTGTATGACCTGGGGTCAACTCTGTCCATTTGGGTATTTCACACCTGGAATACATCACATTACTCACATCTGTGCTATGGTGGAGGACTCCATGTCTTGCTGAAGGCAAGAAATCGGCATAGGCAGGACACTGGGGACCAAGGGCAGGTGGGGTTCACATGGTCACAGCCCTGCATGGCCAGCAGAGGAGTGGGTGGGGACAGCAGCAGACAAGGAGGCCCGAGGTGACTCGTGGAGGAAACAGTGACATAGCAGGCCCGGTCTTCCCAGTGGTGGTGGAGCTGTCCCCAGCACCCCTCTCTAGTCTCGCTCCCCTTCATCTCCTGTTCTAATTGTCCCCGCTGGAGTCACGTAACCCTAGCACCCAGCCCTCTCTGCAGCACCCATGAGACTGCAGCCACCTCCAGGCGCTCCAGCCCGGAGCATTTCTTTTTCTCTTGCTGTCCTGGGATTTGTGTCTCTGAGGGATGGGATGGCACAGGTTATTTCCTAGGGCGAGAGGAATCTATCCCCATGTGGCTCTCCCCTGACCCCCGGAGTCAGCGACCCCAGAAATCAGCCTGAATTCCAGCTGATAGAGCAGCGTTACTTTATCTATGATCCTAAAACCCAAGGATATGTGTCTCTGACTATCCGAATTCCTGGTGGAGACCCAGGGTACTTCTGAGGGCCCAGTTCATATTCGAGATCAGGTTGTAGAGACTCAGATGCTGGATAGGTGACACCCTTTAAGTGTATATTAGCGACAGAAGAGTGGGTTTCACTGGGACATTTCCAAGCAAGCGTATAACATCCTTGAATCATGCTCACTTGGCCACCCTTTCCAGCCTTTCCCTTCTTCCTTCCCTGGAAGACATCAGAAATTAGTTAATTTGCCTATTTTCTTTGAACATATTAACCGACTCGTGTCCCTGTCTGGTGAGCCCCCCTTCAGATTGCCACCCCATCTCAGGCTCCGGTGTTGCTAAGATGGCCCGCGTTGAGCACAGCCTAGTAGTGGCGTTAACGTGCACTTTTTGGCTGAGGAAAGAACACGAAAGCTGTTGGGGACTCAGTGTTTCCCTCATAGCTCATTTTCTGAGCCCCGCCCCCAGTATGGTGGAGGTAGGGTCCTTAAAGGTAAGTGGGTCCCCACAAGTCCGCTGAGGGTGAGTCCCCATAAAAAGGAGAAGAGACCAGGGCTGCTTCTCTCTCCATCTGAGGAGGCAGCTGCCTGGAAGCTGGGAGCATTCTCACCACCCTGAGCTTCGTCTTGTCTTCCTTCGGAACCATGGAGAACAGACTTTCTGCCCATGATTTGTTTGTTTTGTTTTAGAAGCCTAGGGCTGATTCCTGTGCTATGACAAAACCCCAAACCCGATTCTACACTGCTGTAAAAATCTTACCTCTTGGCCAAATAGCAGGCAAAATGTCCCTTCCTTTGTTGCCTAACATTTTTGCGTCTCCGGCTCCTCATCTGTGAAGCAGGACCTGAGGCAGCATCTACCTATGTGTATAGAACAATGAAAACAGCCCTTGGGCACATATGAACTCACATGTGCTGTACAGTTAGCTGTCATGATACATGGTAGCTGCTGCAGCACACAGAACACAGGTTCCTACAGATGCTCCTGCTCCTCACTCCCGACCCTCTGTGGTTCGATCCAGACCCTCCGTGGTTCCTGTAGTCCCTGTATGCAAGCAAGTCTGTCTTTACCACGGGAAGAGACCCATGCTCTTTTGCATGCTGGTGGCCGATATTCCTGCAGTCACCGACAGAAAACACACTCAACATAAAACACACAAGCTCATTGCCTTGTGGAGGGGGCAGCCTGAACGACCCAGCTCCTGGGGTGAGCTCCCACCCCTCCCACAGTTCTCCATACCTCTCTTTACTTAGTGTCCCTCCACAAGCACACAGCTAACATGCCTTACTTCTCGCAAGGTACTTTAAAGAGTGGTAGAATGTGTGTGAGCCCCTGCTAGGTTCACACACCTTGGCACACCACCATCCTGTTTGCAGGAAGTTTTGAAAGTTGTCTGTCTGCTGAAATACCTAAAAATCCAGGAGCCCCTTCCACGGCCCTTTGCATCTTCTGTATGGGAGGTGTTTCAGGGATTTTCTTCCTGTTCCCCTTGGCTGAGTTTCCACAAATGTCTGTTTTTTTTAAGTGTGTGTGTGTGTGTGTTTGTGTGCATGTGTGTGTGTGTGTGTGTGCATGTGTGTACACGCTGAGGTCAGAGGAAAACTTGTGTATCAGTCTTTAGACTGAACACCATAGTTGTTTGTGGAGATAGCATCACCTACTACCCTGGATCTAGTTGCTAGAAACTTCTTTGGGACAGGAAGCATGTCGCTTTGGAAAGATCTTCATTTTCTGAAAGATACTCTAAGTGGTCCTTCTTAATTGTGTTTCAGGCTTAAATGTCCTGTGGAGAATTGTTTATTCCAAAGGTTCAGGATCCCCATCCCCTGCCCAGGCAGAACTGTGCCCACGGCTGTCACCACTTCCTCTTCTCCTTACTTTACAATGTGTGGCTAAATTACTAAGTCAACTACGCGTTCAGTTTCTCAGTATGTTTTCAGAATGAGTGGTGTGGTAGGATTCCTTTGGGAAAGTTCTGTTACCCCCGCATTGCTGCAAATGGAGCTGTGCCATGAGCTTGTTCTGGTGCGGAGTGCCCTCCTGTGTCAGCGGGTACAGCTTGGGTTTGTCTGCGCTTACAGGGCTGTTGATGAATGCCGGGCTGCGTTCCCACAAGGTCTAGCTTTATACCCGAAATAAGTACACGGAAACTGTATTCTTTTAAACACTGTCTGGCCCATTAGTTATAACCTCTTATTGACTAGCTCTTACATATTGATCTAACCCATTTTTAATATCTGTGTAACAGCACAAGGTGGCTTACCAGGAAAGATCTTAACCTGCGTCTGTCTGGAGTGGGAGAATCATGGCGACTGACTGACTCGCCTTTCTTTCTCCCAGCATTCTGTTCTGTCTACTCCACCTACCTAATTTTCTCTCCTATCAGGGCCAAGGCAGTCTCTTTATTTAACCAACGAAATTAACACAAAACAGAAGACTCTCCCCCATCACAGGGCGATGGTGCAGAGTACCCTCCTGTGATAGCGGTTACAGCTTGGATTTGTCTAGGCTCACGGGGGCGATAGTGCGGAGTGCCCTCCCGTGACAGCGGGTACAGCTTGGGTTTGTCTGGGCTTATGGGGTGATGGTGCGGAGTGCCGTCCTGTTACAGCGGATACAGCTTGGGTTTGTCTGCACTTATGGGGAGATACCCTCAGGAAGGCTTTTCTGAATTCCCCAGGTTCCCATTCAGGGCTTTTTGACAACCACTTGGCGGCTTATAATCGAAGTATACAATCTGTAACAAAGTCAAACTTGTATTCTGTTCCTTGCTTTTATTTTGTTATTTTGTTTGTAGTGATGCTAAAGATTAAATCCAGGGCCTTGCACATACCCTGCACTCATCCCTGAGCTACCATCCCCAACCCTTGTGGTTTTTTTTCTGACAAGGTCTTACTGTGATGGGCTGTTCTGAAACTCCTGCTTCAGCCTCTCAAATGCTAGGGTTATGTGTTTGCGTCATGCTTGGCCATATGATTTACATTCGACTTCTAGTTATCAAGAATCATAAGAGCTTATGTTGATAAATCAGTCCTGAAATTTTTATATGGGAATCTGAAATCTCTACCAGGAATTATAAGACATCACGTTACAAATTAGCTCTAATTTTTATTTTTAGTATAAAAACAGTTTCTTGAAGTGTTGCATTCTTCCAGACAACCCTCTTCAAGGAAGAGTTAGACAGGTAAAAAGGAAAAAAAAACTATCTTGTGAAAATTTTAAAACTGAGAACAGGTATGAGGTTAAGTATAGGGAAGAATGAAGAGCCAGGGGTTGATGGGAAACTTCAGTCCCAGGATCTGGTGGTCCTCATGTCGTGTGTAGCGCTGTCCCTCTCTTAGACTAGAAGTTGAAGATATTGTCTGGGCAGCACTGCTAAACTCCTGCTGAAGCTCCTTTTGTGAATTTTATCGTGGGAGAACATTAAATCTGTTCGTGCCCAGTCCCTGAGATGATCCAGCAAGGAAGTCCTGAACCAATTCAGCTTGTGAAGAAATCTCCACTGCAGAGGGAGGGAGGGACATAGGCCGTGTCATGAGGAAAACCCAGTAGAGAGGAGAGAGCAACAGAGTAAGCTTGGTTTTCTAAAAAAAAGCGAACCTTCAGGAATTCTGTGAGGAACCTCCAGTTCAGGGGGGCTGGAACAGCTAATGTGGACACATCACATCACACCGTGTTTTTAGCCATGGGACTATGTGCTGCTTAGGTTTTCAGTTCAGATTCATTTTCTCCTTGCTTTGTTCAGATGTAGGCAGCATGCTCAGAGCCATCAGTTAGGGAAGCAGGTTGACAAATCCCACTTCCTTCCCAGTGGCCTCATCTGTGATCTGTCACGCCGTGGTTAAAGCTCACACACGTGGATCTCCCACTTCAGGGTACGGATCCCGCACAGTGCAACATACCCTGAACTGTTCTGTGGCACAGAGCCCTAGTTCTGGTGATAGACACGAGGAGTAGACCTGGAAGGTAGCAGATTTCCCCCAACCGACAAAATAAAGGCAATTATTTTCTGTGCTTTTTGCATTGCATATATTTTTCAGTTTCCCTCATTTCTAATTCTATTTACTGTTTTTTTAACTTCACATATGAAGTATCTTCAATTTTCTTTATGCAAGTTTCCTTGATGTTCTCAGTGGTATCAGTTATCTTGACTTACTTCGCAATTTTCTACATTAAATATTTGCATTTAATTACAATTCTCACTGCCAGATAATATAGCAATATATATGTCATTTCCTTTATTAATTTCCTTTATGCCCAAACCTTCTCAGATGGGATGACTCAACTAATCAAGAGTAGCCTCTTGAGCTCTTCTATTTTTAGAGTTTTCATTTCAATCATAGATCATGATGAATTTCATTATGGCATCTTCATACATGTAAATAGTGGGTTTCTCTCATATCTACCTGTTGCCTATTCTGGCCCCCACGCCTGCGATTGCCCTTCCTCTTTCCAATGAGACTTCATTTTACTTTACTGCTTATGTGCGTGTGTACACATGTAACCCAACGGTTTTCTTTAGCGTTGGTTATACAAGCATGGAGGACAGCTTATTTACAGGAACATGGCCACCTACCAATGGCTACACAACTGAGGAAACTTTCTCTCCCTCCCTGACAAACTATTGTCTGGCTGTAAATCCTCAGGGAGGGGTGGGGCCCCATAAGCCCTCCCCTTTTCATTGCAAGGTGTTGACAGGCCCAATCTTATACAGATAATCATAGCTTTGTGAGTTTGAGAGGGCAGCAGTCATGTTGTGACCAGAAGCCAGTGTTCCACACCTCTCCCACCTTCTTCTTGAAGTTTTATTTTTTCCACTCATTCTTCCACTGTGTTCTCTGAGTCTTGGCAGGGGCCCATAGAGATGTTCTGCTTATGGCTGGGCATTCTCTAGTCATACATTCCCAATACTTTGACCCCATAGGAGTCTCTGGAGTCATGACTAACCACTGCAAAAATAATTTCTCTGACCACAACTGGCAGCAACCCTATTCTATGGTCTTTAGCATTGTGATTTAGAATGCAGTTTGATGGTTACATTATATGCCTCTAGCAAAACAACCGCAGTGGCATCCCCAGTGTGGCCTGCATCCTCCTAGCCACAGGCTTTGGACTGCATTTACAGGACCAGGTGTGATTTTTTTTCCCTGTAGAATGAGCATCAAATCCAACCAGAAACTGGTTGGTGACGCCCATGATAGCTGTGCCACTATTACACCAGTGGACTTATCTTGCCTGCTTGGTTGGTTGTGTTGCATATGGTTCCAGAGATGAGTTAGATGTTTGATGACAGTTCTCTCCAGAAGCCTGCATAGTACATCCTGGAAACTCTGTGGGTTAGCCAGAAGGCAATAAGGTCTTACTACATTTTCTACTGGAAAACCAACAGTAGTGGGAATTTTCTGGATTGTTTTTGGAGCCTCAGCAGCTTCCCTAACCAACAACCAATGAGGAGACAGCCTACTCCTGCCACTGTGGTTTTCATTAAATCATCTATGGCTTTTGGGAGCAGCTTTCCCTACCCATACATGGAGTTCCCATTAAAATCCTTTCATATTTATATATTGATTAGCTTATTAAGCATCAGATTTCTTTACAGCTTTCCTCAAGTTGTTACCTTGGGTTGACTCCCCCCTTCTTCTTTCACATCTCCTTGCCTTCCTTCCTACTTAAACCAGTCCTTCCCAGCGTCCTCCTTCCCAGTTTCCTATGTCATTGCTCTACCCCCCGTTTCTTAGTGACTCTCCCCTTCTAGTGTCCACTCTCCACTTTCCTGAGCTCTACAACACACTCACTTAGCATAAATGTACATATTTACAAGTTAGAACTTAGTATTCACATATGAGGGAAACACACAGTGTTTGTCTTTTAGAGCCTGGCCTGCCCCACTTAATATGCTATTTTCTGATTCCACCCGTTTCCTTGCAAACTTTACTTTTCTTTTTGGCTGAATCCAGTAGTACCGGGCACACATCCCACACTTTGTTTATCCACTCATCAGCGGCCGGGCCTTGAGGCTGGTCCTACTTCCTTGCTATAGTGAATAGTGCAGCGATAAACGTGAATGTGGGTGCAGGTTAATTTTTGTCAACTTGACAAAAACTGGAGTCACCAGTCGAGGCATTGCTTCCACCAGACTGGCCTGTGAGGATGTCTGCAGGGCCATCTTCTTGATGGATGATTGATGTGTGAGGGCCCATCCCCTTGTGAGTTGTGCCAGCCAGGAGGTCCTGGGTCATATAAGAATGCAGACTGACCATGCCATGGGGAGCAAGCCGGCCAGCAGCACTCTCTAGGGTCTCAGCTCCAGCTCCTGCCTCCAGATCTCTGTCCTGGCTTCCCTTGTTGATGAAAATTGCAATCTATAAATAAACCCCTTTTCTCTCCACACTGTTTTTGGTTAGTGTGTTGTCATAGCAACAGAGAGGCCAACCAGGACAATGTGGCAGGATCTCTGCTGGGATGCAGAGTTCTTTAGGGACATGCCCAGGAGTCTTAACCAGGTCATGCATGGGTTCCATTACCTGCGGCCTGATCTCCACAGTGGCTGCATCAGCTTGCACCCCTGCCAGCAGTGCGGAAGGGCTCGTCGCCCATCTATGCCACCATTTGTTGTTTTACAAAAACAAAAGACAACAAATGGTGCCATAGGCGGGCAATGTATGTTTCTCTGATGACTAAAGATGCCACACACTTTAAAATATCATCTGTGTTTCTTCTTTTCAAAATTCCATTTGGCTCCTCAGTATGTTTTTGTTTTTTATTTTCTTTAATGCGATGTTGGTTCCCTTGCTGTTTAGTTTTCTGCGTTCTGGATATTATCTCCCTGCTAGATGTCTAGCTGGCAAAGGTTTTCCCATCCTGTGGGGGCCTCTTCACTTGCTTAGCTGTTTCCTGGCGCTGTAATTCCATGATGTCCTTTGCACATTGTTGGCCTCATTTCCTGAGTGGCTCCAGTTCATGCAGAAAGTCCTACCTGCGTCTGCACCTCATGGTGTCTGTGTGTCTGCTCCTCATGGTGTCTGTGTGCCTGCATCTCATGGTGTCTGTGTGTCCGCACCTCATGGTGTCTTTGTGTCTGCACCTCATGGTATCTGTGTGTCTGCAGCTCATGGTATCTGTGTGTCTGCAGCTCATGGTATCTGTGTGTCTGCAGCTCATGGTGTCTGTGTGTCCGCACCTCATGGTGTCTGTGTGTCCGCACCTCATGGTGTCTTTGTGTCTGCACCTCATGGTATCTGTGTGTCTGCACCTCATGGTATCTGTGTGTCTGCAGCTCATGGTGTCTGTGTGTCTGTACTTCATGGTGACTGTGTGCCCACACCTCGTGGTGTCTTTGTGTCTGCACTCATGGTATCTGTGTGTTTGTAGCTCATGATGTCTGTGTGTCTGCACCTCATGGTGTCAGTGTGTCCACACCTCATGGTGTCTGTGTGTCCGCACCTCATGGTGTCTGTGTGTCCGCACCTCATGGTGTCTGTGTGTCTGTACCTCATGGTGTCTGTGTGT
>NC_022009.1:65575100-65578923 GCF_000317375.1 Microtus ochrogaster
GTACCTCATGGTGTCTGTCTTCCTTGTCCTCCAGCACTTCTCAGGTAGCCATTAAGGCATCGGATCCATTTGAAGCTGACTTTTTTATTTTTAAACAAAAGGTGAGAGATGAGATCTAGTTCAGTCTTCTACAAGCAGCTACCCAGTTTCCCCAGCATCATTTATTGGAGATGCTGTATTTCTCCAGTGTATATTTTTGGCTTTGTTCTAAAGATCAGGTGGATGTAACTGAGTGGATTTATTTTTGGCTGCTCTATTTATTTCAGCAGTGTGCCTACCTGGTTTTGTGCCGTTACCAATCTATTCATATCACTATGGCTCCATATAATTTGAGTATTGTGATTCTTCCAGCATTGCTCTTTCTTATAAGGATTACGTTAACTATTTGGATGTTTTTGTTCTGTTATATGAATTCAGGGGTATTTTCTTCTGCTTCTGTCATTGGGGTTTTGGTGGGGATCGTGTTGAATCTGCAGGTTGATTTTGGTGATGTAGTCTCTCCCGCAATATTGATTCTCCCAAAGCATAAGCACAGGAAGTTTTCTATCTTCTAATATCCTCTTCAGTTTCCTTCTTCAGTGTCTTAAAGTTTTCACTGTAGAGTTCTTTCACCTTCTTGGTTGAGTTTATTACTTGGTTCCCCCCATTTAAAAATTAATTATTTTAGAATTTTATACAAAGTATTTGTTCACTTTTCCCTCCAAATCCTCCCAGACCTCCTCTTATCTCCCTGCCCCTCCCCAATTTCACGACACCTCTCTTGTTTCTAAGAGGCCATTGACAACAATTTGTGTTGTCTATATATTTCTGGGCACAGAACCAATCATGGTTGGTCTGTTCTTCCCCATGTAAGCCAGACACTGCCTATAACTCCTCAGTTATGGATGGGAGCTCATGAACCCCTTCATGCTCCATGCTAGGATATTGACTGCCTTGATCAACGGGTAACCGCAACTGCTGGGAGTTCATGAGTGTAGTGACTGTCAGCCAGGAGACCTGCTTTGCTCTGGTCTTCTCTGATCTCTGCCTCTTGCGATCTTTGTGCTCCCTCTTTCTTGATGGTCTCTGAGACTTGGTGTGGTAGGGTGATGTCCCACTTGTGGGTAAACATATCACTAACACTTATTCTCTGCACTTTGGCTGGCTGTGAGTTTCTGTGTTAACCACTATTCACTGAAAAAAAAAGTGGTCTGAGAACTAACTGCACTATTTATGAATATAGAGATATGGATTTACAGGGCAGTTTGATACAATATCCATTTAAGAGTACAATGATAGTAAGTTCACTTATGGGTCTTGTGACCTTCCCAACACTGTTTTCCTTTTCTCCCAGATTTACAATATCAGCATGTGTTTCTTCCTTTGGAGAAATACAATCAGAAAGTAGATAGACACCTATAACATTCATGCCATTACTGCTCCCGTGGGCATATGTGGTCACATTATTGCTGTTCACCGGCTTTATGTCTGGGTAAGATTATTGATGGCTGCTTGCACACACACACACACACACACACACACACACACACACACACACACACACGCCAAACAGCCTATATAGCACCTTCCAGCATTACGATAACTAGTCAGACTGGAGTAAACTTCCTGTTGATATTGGAAGTTTTTCGTGATTTTGTATCCTGCTACTTTTTAAAATGTTAATTGAGTCCAAGTTTTCTGGTGGAAACTAGGGTCTTTTAAGTATGGAATCATGCTGTATACTTGGTTTTTTTTTTTCCTGTTTGTATCCCTTAAATGTATTTCTTTTGTTGTTCTAGCCAAGACTTCAAGTGCCCTCGTGGGTTAGTACTCCAGAGAATGTCGGCCTCCTCATCTTGTGCCTGGTTTTAGGGGAAATACTCTCAGATTTTGTCATGTAGTATTGTGTTGGCTATGGCTATGGGCTTGTTGTATGTAGCCTGTTTTATGGTGAGATGTATTCTTTTCATCTCAGTTTCTCTTACCACAAAAGGATGTTGAACTTCAAAGCAATTGTGACTTAGCACAAATAGTGTTTTTGGTAATAATTTCAGGTAGAAGATTGAAATAAAGCAGCCTAAAATGTGAGTTTGTTTTTGTTAGCCTGTTAAGGAATGAGCTATGTCCTTGGCTGCCTACACAGACCTAGATTTTGTCCCCATAATTTCCTGAAATTCTTAAGTAGAGCCTAAACCTTGTGGCTCTTTCATTATATACCAACTATTATTTTAGAACCCTGTTAGTGTAGCAGTAAGATGTGGGGAAGGGTAAGTTTTTATGACTTAAAAGCTAAGCATCAGTCTTTCAGGGCCTTGCCTCTGCTCTGTGATCTTCATAAGTGTCTCTTCAACTCCTTTTCTCCTTTTATGTGAGACAGAAAATCTAGAGAGAGCCAGAGTTAGGAAGCTGTCCTTCTCCCAGGTTAGGTAAGTCTGGATTAAGAAACAGGATTAAGACCTTACTAAATACTTTCTGCTTTCTAAAAGCTTATTTTCTGTTATTAGACTTGAATTGAGAGAACTGACTCAGAAGCTGGGTGATGTAAGCTGATCCTAACAAATTCAGTGGCAACACTAAAATTGCACCAAGATCCATGATTCCCTTCTTGATTGAGTCTTCATCAGCAATACACTGGGGCAGCTATCAGGAAAAAATTGATTGAAAAAAGATAAACGTGGTTCTTTAAAATACTGTAAACACAGTAAAGTATGGGTAAGAGAATAAAATATTTTTGATTGGGTTGTGACAGGGGTACTTTGGACACAGGATTGTGGTTGACATCAAGAAGGATCCGTTCATTTAAATTCGTAGCATTAATTTTGATCTCTATGTCTCTCCATGCAAAATGTTGCTGGAACCTCTGCTTGGCACTCAGTGAATTCACACATACATGCGCGTGCACACACACGCGGACATGCACACACACACGGGCGTGCACAGGCACACCCATGTGCACACATACATGTGAATAGTTATAAGACCAGTAATCTGCTAAGACCAGTGAAATATGAATCAATATAGTGTTCCAGCCCCCAAAAATCTTAGTAAATGAATAAATTGAAGTGAAATATTGTGATACATCAGTATGTGGGCAAAAAGCAAAACAGTTCACTTTCCTGTCAAAGGTAACTTTTAGCTGGTCATATAGGGTGAGTAGATGTAGGAAATAAAGAAAGAATTGGGAAAAGTAGATATACCTTCCATATGTTCTCTAAATCCGTTCATAGAGATTCAGCTGATGGTAGCATTAAGTTGGCCAGAGCAGAACAGAATAGAGTGGAACAGAGGAGACTGGGCTAGACTAGGGTGGTAGAGTAGGTTAGAGGGGCAGGGAAACATAGGGTTAGTAGAGTAGGATATGATTGCATAGATTAGGGTGGAGTAGGGTAAGGTAGGCAGAATAAGATAGGGTAGGGCAGGATAGAGAAGGGCAGGGTAGGGTAAACTAGAGTTGTATAAAGTTGGGTAGATTAGAGTCAGGTAGGGTAGGGTCATATGGTAGTTTCAATGTAATTGCCCCCATAAATTCATAGAGAATAACACTATTAGAAGGTGTGGCTTTGTTGGAGGAAGTGTGCCATTGTAGAGAAGGGCTTTGAGGTCTCATATATGCTTAAGCCACGCCCAGTGTCTCAGATCACTTCCTGTTTCCTGTTTGATCAAGGGTAGAGTAGGGTAGAGTAGGGTAGAGTAGGGTAGAGTTGGGTAGGGTAGAGTAGGGTAGAGTAGAGTAGCATAGTGTAGGGTAGGGTAGGATAGAGTAGAGTAGGTTAGGGTAGAGTAGGGTAGGGCTGGGTACAGTAGGACTGGGTAGGGTAGAGTAGGGTAGAGTTGGGTAGGGTAG
>NC_022009.1:65579937-65591022 GCF_000317375.1 Microtus ochrogaster
GGAGACTGGAGGATAGGAACATGGGAGGAAGCAAGAAATTTGGGACGCACTTGGACTCAGCTGGGCCCTCATTGGGAATCAATGGGTTGTGTGTGCCTGTAGACTTCCTTGCACTTGTCAAAAGCAAATGTTAAGGAAACTTATCCCTGTGGATTGGGAAAGGAGTCACTCCCAATGGGAGAGTTCATAGGGAAGCTTATGGGCAGTGTCTTAAAGTGTTAAAGGGTCTCAAATAAAAACGCAGGGGAACCTGGAAGTTGGAAGCAGTTGAAAACGAGTGTGTTTAACTTTCCTTCATTTCCGGCCACACCAATTGTCTTATGTATACCACGATGGCAGGAGGCCTCCAAGGCGAGGGGTGGGGAGCATGGCTTCCCCATCATTTGTCAACAAGGAGCAGAGGCTTCCTCTGCGGCTGTTGTTGTTTGAAGCTGAAAAGTAAGAGAAGCGGTCCTGCTGGTTTATCAGCAGGGTGTCAGTGCTGGGGATCACGGTCGCCTAGGCATTTGAATCTGTGGGCTCAGAAAGGATTTATTCTTTTGCACAAAGAAAGAGTGCAGCGGTGGTGGTCAAGATAAAAAGAAATGAGCTTTTAAAAAAAAGTGGATTTCTGGGTCCATAAAAATAGCTTTTTATTCCAGGAAGCTTTAATGGGAATCAGTAGCATTGTTTCACTTAAAGGGGTGGATTAGCGCTGAGCCCTGAAAGGCAGATGGATTTATAGTTTACAAATGTACTCTCTCTATGGCATCACTGGACAGAGTTAAAAAATTGAGGGTGGGTCTAAGGTTATTTGCTATGTTGTTGTCAAAACACTCCTATTTTACATTATGAATATATTATAAAGATTTAAGTTTAAATAAAAAATACCTAGGAAGACTCCTCTTTCCATCTGAAATGATAGGGAAAAGATGGACCCATGCATCAAGAAGCTAGAAGTACCTTCTTGGTGATTTCTGTCAAGTTAAAACCTCTTATCATTTGTGACTTCTAAAACTGGTGGCTGGAGAGAGTTTTTGCCAGAGGTGTTCTCTTGGTTTGTGCTGGGAAAGTTAGTGAGCTAGACCCTCCTCTAAGAGTTCACAGACTTAGAGAAAATGCCTTCAGAAATACACAGACCTTATATTTTATTTTTATTTTATAAGACCACAGAGATAAAATATTATTTATAACTCTGAGCTAACACATTCATTTTACAGATATGAAAAGTAAGTCTAAGCGATGTTAGTTGACCTGTCTAGGACCTTGGAACTAATTTACAACTCAGTTGGAACAAAGCACCTGATGTCACCTGCATTTCCTGAGGTATGGGAGAGAGAGAACTCTAGACAGAGAAGAAGCCAGGCAAATGAAGACGAGTGGTTTGCTAGGAGGTCGGTCCACACCACAGGGGCTTCTGCGCTCCTAACGCTTACAGTTCCCAGGGCCCACTCTCTCTGAGAGGAAAGGAGAGCTAGAGAATTGCATTTGTAGACAGAAAAGAGTGGTACTTAGTTGGAAGCCCAAGTTCGCTTTGGCCTTCGTTGGCTGTGGAATTTTGAGAGGCCAGCTTCTCAGCCCTCACTCGCTATTCCATGTCAGTATGGTGGACATTTCTTGGCCACCCAACATTCTTTTCTCCTTTTTGGTGGCAACAATTTATCTGTTGGGGATTTGCCTCTCTACTGCATGAGACTATCACCAAGATACTTGCCTTTCATCCGGCTGAAGGGTGGACATCTTTCTCAAGCCAGTCTATCAAAGCTTGTCTTTGGGATTTTTTTTTTTTCCCCCAAGAGGAATACAGAAAGGTGAAAAAGGATGCTTTTCTATTTTGGTTCCTGTTGGTGGTCATTCCCTGAGGTCAAATCGTAAATTCAGCCTTCTACTCAGATGAGCAGGATCACACACCTTACCATGGGGTCATATCCAATGAAGTAACATGAACTGAAGATACAGCTAGAAATGCTTTCATTGTACTGATTGTACCAAATGTCCTAACTCAATAGTGGCTAGGTGTTCATTCATTCATTTGTTCTTTAAAAAAAACTATAACAAAATAAGATAGAATAAGATAAAACAAAAGCTATCTCATCAAAGTTGGACAAGACAAGGTTGCTTACTGTAGCAGACTTGCTGTTGAGTCTTATCTTAGTTACCTACCTTTCTTTCTTTCTTCCTTCCTTTCTTTCTTTCTTTCTTTCTTTCTTTCTTTCTTTCTTTCTTTCTTTCTTTCTTTCTTTCTTTCCAAGACAGGGTTTCTCTGTAGCTTTGGTTCCTGTCCTGGAACTAGCTCTTGTAGACCAGGCTGGCTTCCAACTCACAGAGATTCGCCTGCCTCTGCCTCCCGAGTGCTGGGATTAAAGGCGTGCACCACCACCACCCGGCTTCTTAGTTCCTTTTTTATTGCTGTGAAAAGACACCTTGACCAAGGCAAATTATAAAAGAAAGCATTTAATTAGGACTTGCTTATAGTTTCTAAGGGCTAGTCCGTGATCATCATGGTGGGAGCAGTAGCTAACTGCTTACATCCTGATCCACAGGTTGGAGGCAGAAGCGGGTGGGGAGACTGGTCCTGGTATGGTTTTTTTAAACCTCAAAGACCAGTGACACCCCTCCTCCAACAAGACTGCATGCTCTAATCCTTCCCATAACAGTTTAACCAATTAGGGACACATTTAAACATATGAACCTATGGGGGCACTTTTCATTCAAATGACAAACCTCATGACAAAGACTGAAAATATTGTACCAGGATCTGCTAACCCCTGAAATATCCAAATTCAAAAGTCAAAGTTTATTTTTTTATTTTTTTCTTTCTCAAATGGATATCACGTTCATGCAATTTTATTTATTTATTATTATTATTATTTATTTATTTATTAAAGATTTCTGTCTCTTCCCTGCCACCACCTCCCATATTCCTCCCCGTTCATGCCATTTTAAAGTAAAAAGTTGCTAGCTGAAGCTTGAAGCTTGGAGATCATCTCTGTTTCTTCTTCAACCTTCCTTCAGGTCTTTAGATGAATAAAGTCCTAATATTTCTGTTTAAATTATACTGTGTAGCTTTGGTTTTGATTGCTCACAACTGGATTGGCATATTCATAGCAAAAGTAAAAAGAAAGCCTTGGAGTAAGCAGATGTCACTTGAGTAAGCAGATGATGTCACTATCACATGTATCTGTCTCAGATGAGTGGATGCCACATCACGTTCCAGACCTCCCTCGAGCAGAGCAGATCTGATGTGCAGCCTGTTTGCTGTCACGCATTGTAGGTTCATGATACAGAGTCTGCCTTTGGAGTCGAAGAATCTGGGGCCAGAAAGCAAATACTCCATCTCTTATTATTTAAAGTGTAAGAATGAACAAATGTTTAATTCTTTAGAGGAGAAAGACATGTGTACTCTGTGTGCAAGATCTCAAAGATTTCTAAGAAAAAGTCAGGCCAGAGATGTCTGTAAGTGGGAACTCTTCCTTTTCATGCTGAATGATGCCTGGGTCTTAAGCCCCAGGGAGACTTTGTGAACTGTGGCATGTTCTTATGCTCACTAGATCATGGCTGTCCTGTCATGCACAAGGCTGGCTGTCTTGGGTATTTCTCCCTGTGTTCCATGCCGTTTCTTCATTGAATCAATAAAGAAGCTGTCTGGAGCTACTCTTCTACAGTGATCTCTTCAGGGTTGGTGAGACTTGGGAAAGACACGCTGAATATCCTGTGGTTGTTTATAAGGGGAATCTGGACAAACCAGACAATGCCACAGAAATGTAAGTTCGCCCAAACTCAGGACCCTGTGCATAGCAGGAACAGCCTTCTGCCCTTGTGCCAACATTCTACCATTGTTCCACATGCCCAACTCCAAGTCAGCTGGTCTTTGACAAAGAAATGAAGGCAAAGTCTTGGTTTTTTAATTGATATTTATTGAGTTCTACATTTTTCTCTGCTTCCCTCCCTGCCTCTCCCTTTCCCCCTTCAATCCTCCCCCCAAGGTCCCCATGCTCCCAATTTACTCAGGAGATCTTGTCTTTTTCACTTCCCATATCACTGGCCCTCAAACTCTAGCATGCATGGGAGTGAGTGGTTAAAATGCAGCCTCTTGGGATCCTTTTCCAAGGCTTCAGGTTCATTGGGTCTAGGGCTGTGTATTTTTAACAACATGACTCCCATGGCTACTAGAGTTTGGAAAGCCATCAGTCCGGAAGATAGCATGCTTACCTCTGGCCTATGTCCTTGATGGAGGGATAGGGAGTAAATCTGCACTGCCATTGCAAGAGGGTAAGGAGAAGTGAATTCTCAACAATCATCTACATGAAAAGAGTTTTCTCAAGCAGACTTCAAGCTTGCATTTCCAAAAAGTGAGGCTAGGGTGGCAAAGGAAACGCTCTTATAACCCCACGGAGGGGTGGCCTAGTGGAAGATATTAGGTCATTTAGGGCATGCTTTTGGAGGGAATGTTGGGATTCCAGCCCCGTATTCTCTTTAATTCATAACTGTCATGAAATAAGCATACATGCTGGTTAACCTTTGCCAGCAAATTTAGACTTTTCTGGGATCAGGGACTCTGTAATTGAGACCATTGGTCTGTAGGTAAACCTGTGGGATACTGTCTTGATATGGGAGGTCCCAGCCCCTTTAGGTGGTGCCAGCCCTGGCTGTCTGGTCATAGGTTGTATAAGAAAGTCAAGGAGAGTTGGCTAATAAACAGCATTCCTCAACAGTTTTTGTTTCTGTTCCTGTCTCCACGTTCCTGCCCTCACTTCCCAATGGTTGTGATGTGTATGTAGAAACCAAATAACCCCTTTCCTTCATGTTGTTTCAGTTTTATTACATCAACAGAAGCTCAACTAAGACAGACATTAGTACCAGAAGTAGGGGTATTGCTATGACAGACCTAGTTTTTGGGAGAATTGTGGTAGCATTTGAACTTGGGCTGCAAAAGCCACTGAGTGCTTAGAGCTCCATGGGGTGTTCTGTGGGTATTTGGAAGAATGTTCTCTCACAGTGCAGATGATGGAGCCCTGGCTTATGAAGTTTCAGAGGGAAATAAAGACTCTACCAAGGTTATTTGTGTGCTATTTTGTTTTAATAATCTGTTTAGCTGGGGCTGAAGAACCAAAGAATCAATGGTGATTAATGAGGGACCAGAACCACTTTTATGAAATCTTTGCTTTGCTGGGACAATTACACTGGCCAGCTGGGCATGAAGAATTAATCACACTAATCAGCTGTGGTTAAGAAGAGACCAGCATCTTTGAGGTAAAGTCTTCTGGGAAGTGTTTCCTCAGGGTCAGCACACAGAAACTGTGTTCCAGAGGCATCCAAGGTTGTACCGTGTGATGGCAGCCAAACTTGATCATTTGCAAGCATCTCCCAGGTGGTACCGACTCTGAAGGCATGTAGGGGTCATGGAGAGCAGCCAAGGCTTATCACTGTGAAAGGCCAAGAGAGGACATCAGTGCAGGTCCAGCCTCAGTTGCAGTAGGAAGCTCAGAATCTGAGGGCTTGTGGAAAGAAGTTGAGGCTTGATGCCATGTAGAGGGTTCAGAATTCTTGAAAAGAGCTTAGGGGAGGCTAATGGTGAAGACATTGTGGAGATGCAGTGCCCTTGGTGAGCACCAGGGATGGCAGCTGCTGTGTAGGAGGCAGCCTGAGCTTGGGAGGTGGACTTTGTGTGCTGTGAGTGCTACAGTCAGAGGTGGAGCTGCCTAAGCTCGTCGACTTCAAAAGATGACGGGTGAGTTACAGATGCCCAACACTGAGCATCATACACTTCTGGGATTGTGTTATAGGAGCCCACAGTTGAGAGACTTTGGAGGGTTTAGCAAGACTTTGTATATTTTAGAGAGGCTTTGAACTTTGAAAGATACTTTGTATATTTTAAGAGATTGACCCCTTTTGTCCCCAACATAATATTTTTTATTTTTTTGGTTTTTCAAGACAGGGTTTCTCTGTAACTTTGGTGCCTGTCCCGGAACTAGCTCTTGTAGACCAGGCTGGCCTCGAATTCCCAGAGATCTGCCTGCCTCTGCCTCCCGAGTGCTGGGATTAAAGGCGTGCGCCACCATCGCCTGGCTCCCAACATAATATTTTTATTAACTATTTGGGAATTTCACATAATGTACCCCACTCACACTCAGTTTCCAGTTGTCCCGTCTGTCCCTTGACACTTGTGAACCCCCTCAAAAGAAGAAAGCAAAAAACCCACAATCAAACCAACCAAACAAACACACAAAAACAAAACAAAACAAAAAAACCAAAACAACCTCCCCAAGTCCAATTTTTGTTTCCCATTTACTCCCTGGAGCATGGTCAACCCCCCAGTGGCTAGCCCCTTAGAGAAAACTGAGTCCTTCGCCACCCGCACAATCCGTCAGTTGTGGAGAGCTACACTTCAGCATCCTTATCACAAATTTAAAAAGATCTCTTGAATGGTTTTCTGTCTAGGCTGTTAGTATTTTTGGAGGGGGTGGGTGTTGTCACAGAAGCTTTCTATAACTCTCTTTTTCAACTGTGAGTCTACAGTCATCAATACCACTGCAAAAGTAGCTTCTTTGCCCTTTATAGTCAATGTGAGCATGCATCATGAACTTCCATGTATGGATCATGAGTGTTCACATGACCTCTGGCATCAGTATGTGCCGTGAACCTCAATATGGTCTCTGGTGTCAGTACAAACCATGGATATCAACAGAGCCCTCTAGCACAGCATGGACCCTGGACACCAGCATGGGCCTCAACGGCAGCACAGGCCATGGACATGAAGATGGCCTCTGGGGCAACATGGGCCACAGACACCAACATGGTCCCCTGTGGCAGCATGGATCATGGGCGTCAATGTGGATTCAAGCTGTGGCACAGATCATGGACTCATGCCTGGCCTTTGGTGGTAACATGGGCCACGGGAGATTGAACTTTTAAAGTGTTTGATATTTAAAAAAAAAAATCTGAGCTTTTTAAACATTGAGATATCTTGTATTGTGATAGTGATACTAACATGAGTTCTTAGAGACAAACAAGAAAGGAAAGGTTGTGGCTTAGTAAGTGATGTGTTTCTTCGTCAAGATGAAGATGGTTGTTTTTGTCAACACGACGCAGATCTTCTGATGAGGGCCTATGATGTGGAAGTATGAGACAAACAAACCCTTTCTTTTCTGTGTTGCTCTTCATCATGGTGTCTTTTATAACAATAGGAAACCCAAGACATTAGTTCTCTTCTGACTTCTTCCCCTGCCACAAGGCATGGCAGCCGGCAGCTTAGAGCAAGAGGACCCAGTGGCCTTAGACTAAAACTACAATCCTAAAATCCCTTCTGCCTTAGATGCTAGCTCAGGTGCCTTGTCACGAGGATGGTGCACTAACTAGAGTGGCCTGCTGTGGTGGGAGAAGGAATCCTGAGGTTAGATGCTCCGCATCACCCTGAGATCCCAGGGAGCGAGGAGAGAACCCGTAAGGACACCTGTGGAGGGGGGCAAAGGTCAGGGGAGATGCTGATGGTGGTCTTAGCAAGTCTAGAGCCAAGGACTGCAAAGAGGGTACCTGAACCAGGGCCAAATGGGAGCCAGAGCTCCTTAGGGATCAGTCCAGTGGCTCCCTGGGAACTGCTGAGCTGAGAACCCTGCAGCTTCAGACAGCAGTGGGCACTCAGAGGATGGCGATTGAACCGGCCATCCTAAACTTGTCAGCAGTTAGGGAGGAAGCAGTCCATACACCCACAGCCCCTCCCCCAATACCTCCAACCAACGAGAAAGCAATTTGGTCTTCCCCTCCAGAGTCACCAGGCTACAAAAGTCATTGTCCTCTTGCGTATGTGTCTGGTGGATGTGGAGGAAGGGGAGGGTTCAAAACTTCAAATACTGCAACTTCCTTCGGTCTCATACCTGGACACTGAGATAAACGGCTCTTTAACTGAGGTCACCACGTGAGAACAGAGCTTTCTTCACTCTGCCCCTTATTACTGTACAGTGACACAGAAATACTCGCTCTGTATGGCTGCTGGCAGAATTGTTATTCTGTGTTTTAGAAAGATCAAAGAATATCATTGTCCACCTAAGGATCTAAAGAATGTCTTCATAATTCCTGTTCTATTTACTGGGTCTATGTTATTCCATATCGACTTGTTTCTAGGCAGGATTTAATAAATGTGGGTAGATAAGAGAATACCCAGTCTAATATGATACTTTTTGCTGTGTCCAGATACCTGACAATAGGCAGCTAAAGGCAGAAAGGGTTTATTGGGGC
Organism: Microtus ochrogaster; assembly: GCF_000317375.1. Taxonomy (NCBI): domain Eukaryota; kingdom Metazoa; phylum Chordata; class Mammalia; order Rodentia; family Cricetidae; genus Microtus; species Microtus ochrogaster. The sequence goes on from NC_022009.1 coordinate 65,588,152, forward strand.
TATAGTCCATTCTGATGGAAAAGGCATGGCTGCATCAGCTTGAGGCATCTGTCACATTGGATCTGTGGTTGATAGGTCAATACAGGTAAGGAAGTGGGTCCAAACTAGGGATTCTCACTCCCATTGACCCATTCCCTCCAATGTGGCTCCACTCTCCATGGTCTTTAGACATAGTGTCCCTGGATGGGGACCAAATGTTAAAACCACAGGAGCATAGAGGGGATCTTTCCCATCGAAGCTCCATTGCCTGAAGATGTCTGTGTAGCCCTTGGGTATCACCTCTTTCCCACAGTGTAAGGAGTGGGACTCTTTAACTGATGTCCTCACCTGCTGTTGTACAGGCTTGCGAGTGGAGCAAGTGCTGACTACAGCACAGGTGTTGCTCTGTGCCCTTTGGGGATCCCCTTCTCCCAAATGTCTAAGAGGAAATAGGAATAGAGTTAGGAGGATGTGAACTTCCAGGAAGCCTCAGAAGTGCTCCGCATGGGACATGTTGTAAGAGAGGAGGATGTCAGCAAAGGAGATCTCTTGTGTTGCAAACCTTGATGGAGGCTGCTGTTAGTGGGGTCTGGCTGGCCCCCCACTCCATCCACATGTACTTCATTTGTCTATGCTTTAGGACTGACTTCAGGTAGTGCCTCTTCTGGGAAGCCATTCTTGTGCTGGATTCTGGGCCTTTCCATGTTTCTCCTGTAAATATGGTCCCACAGCTCATTGTACAAAATGAAACATATTAGATTGAAACTGTCAACATTAGTTTAAAAATCACAGCAAAATAGCAGGCCTAAACTGAGTTTGTCTTAAGTAACAGGATGTGTGGTCCTCCTGTTAGATACCCTAATGTCAGACGATAGAAACCGGCTGGTCTATCATACCAGTTTGCCGTGGGGGCTATCCCTTAGCCAATAGTTCAGCACTGCTGTGTTAAGTGCTTGCTTAATGTTGAACAAAGGAAGCACCTCCCCCGCCTGGTTCCTGAAGCCTGGCAGACTTACTTTGCCTCCTTAGATTTAGATGATTGATATATGTATTAGGTACACTTGATCAGTTCCTGTCCTTGCTCATTCTTGGGTGTCGGCAGACTGTGTGTGTGTGTGTGTGTGTGTGTGTGTGTGTGTGTTTGCTAATGCTCAGCCTCTGTCTGATGCAGAGGAGACTAGTTAAACGATTCTGGTTAGAGAGATCCCAAGTACCAACAAAAGGGGCTCAGGCTGTCCTACCAGTGTTTAGATCCAGTTACTAGTCCCTCCCCTCAGTTTCACTGGAAAATTCTCAGTTCATGTATATCACACTGGAAACCAACAGCCTAAACATAGTAATAGCTTAATTTATTTTGCCTTTTTTTATGGCAGGTTTGTATATAAATGCATTTCAAAATATAATCTTCTAAACTTGCAGATATCCATAATCATTTAGAAATGATAAAAAAGTTGTCAAATACTTGTAATTATATAAATTGTCACTCAAATTACAGGAAGCTTAGAGCAGCTTCGTGGCTGTTTGGTTTTGTTTGGGTTCTGCTGAGTGCGCTGTGAGAGCGTTGATGAATCAGGAGAGCCGGGGGACGGGGACGGTCATAGTGTTTAAGTTACATTACACTTAAGCCCACTGAATTAGCTATTTCCATAAACATGGTGTTCTTTTGTAAGAAACATTTAGAAAGCCATTCTTTCCCACGTTTTTCTTCACAGAGCCAAAAGAAAATCCATCCCTGCGTGCCTTTGTATTTTTCATTCTTCGGTTTTTCTCCTATGCATGTATATAATTATATGTTCATGTTGTCATGGTGACGCAGGACTAGAATTGTGAGATGGTTGTAATCTCTTTCCTGAGCCTGAAACACGCTGTCCAGCCTCACTCCATCAGCTAAGCTGTAAGGAATGGTGGCTGCCAGAGCTCTACTTTCTGCGAATTAAGATATTCTTGGACATACCTCTTGCTTGCCAGAGTTTTCCCAATACACAGCACTCACATTTATTATAGAATGCAAAATCTAGCATCCAGGATTCTTAAATTTAAATAGCACTGTTGTTCTCATTGTCTTCTATTTCTTTAAGTTAGATAGCACCTTTCTTCCCACATAACCTGGCATTTTCTTCTTAAGTATATGGCTTCTTCAGGAAAGAAATATACAGTTTAAATTTCCAAAGCATTACCTAGGTAGTTAAGTATTAAAAGTGCAATAGTCCATAAAATAACAGTCTTTGCATCTAACTCCTTCCACTCAGTATGGATAATCAGTGACTCTGGGCATCTCTGTGGCCATTTCATGCCTTTTAAAACTGTTTCCTGTGTACTAATGATTGATTATGTGTGTGAACATGCCTGTGTGTGTGAACATCATGGTAAGCATGTGGAGGTCAGAGGAGAAACTGTGGGGGTCAGTTTTCTCTTCCTACCGTGTGGGGCTCGGGGATTGAACTCTGGGTGTCAGGTTTGGCATCAAGTACCGAGGTCTTCACCTGCTATTATTGGAGGGCCCTTTTCCGAAAGGAAGAACTGGGCTGGGCTTGGGAACAGAACAGGTGCTTATGACACCACAGCTCTTGCCGCCCTTTGAGAATCCCCTTGGGCCAAATGTCTGGGGGAAATAGGAAACCAGCACGGAGTTATGAGGATGTGCCCCACGTCAGTCTCAAGTGTGGATAGGGGCAAAGGAGGAAGGTGGAAGAGAACTGCTGTCTTAGAGATCCCCTTGCTGGGGTAAATGCCATGAGAGAAAGTGCTGTAGGGAGGAGAGGGTTTGTTTTACTTAGACTGCCATACCACAGTCTGTCTTCAGGAAGTCACAGCAAGAACTGACAGAAACAGCTTGGTGGCTAAAGAAACAGCTGAGCCATTCTTGGTGGCTAAAGAAACAGCTGAGCCATT
>NC_022009.1:65591246-65592692 GCF_000317375.1 Microtus ochrogaster
AATCTGAAAGTCCCAGCAACTTAAGAAAGGGTACATTTTGGCGCTTTGTTTGAAGCCACAGTCCCTCATGGGGAAGCCATGGCAGCAGGCACAGGAGGCAGCTGGTCACACTGTATCCACAATCAGGCAGCAGAGACAGACGTTGGCACATAACTCACCCTTTTCTTTTAATTCAATCTAGGACCCAGGTCATAAAATGGTGCCAGCCACATTTAGGGTGGGCTTTCCTATCTCTCTTCACAGGCCTGCCCAAAATCAAGGCTGCTCCAGACAACCCCTCACGGCTTGCCTGGACTCCTTCCTGTCAAGTATGTAAAACTTCTGCTCATCATCTAAGAATCACACATTTCTCCCTCCTTCCTTACCCTCTGCCATCATAGCTGCTCTGCCAGGAAGTGGAGGAAGGTGGGCTTGACTTGGTTCAGGGCACAGAGAAACCTTCTAGGACCGGGCGATTTCAGAAGCCATAGCAGTCCGAAGAGGAAATGAACAGGAGAAGCCACAACCATAGACCATCTCAGGTCTGAGTTTTTGCAAATTAGAGCCTAGCTGACTCTCTGAACATTCACAAGTGATACTGAGGGAGGAGAGAGCCATGGTGAGCATTCTCATTTCCCCCCCATCTTCCTGGTAAGGTGGAGGTCTGCGGATATACAGACATCAATGTGTAAATCCAGGAGCTGTGAAGGGATTCCTTCGTGTCTCTGGCCTAATGTGCTATCCACACACAGGGGAGAAATGAGGTAATTCAGCGGAAAATGAAAACTGGGAGAAGCTTGTAAATTATGTGAAACTGAACATATTCTCTACACCTGAAGACAGATTCACCAACGAGGCGTGGACTCCGTCCCAGCTCCACGCGCTTGAAGCTCAGTGCTCACCCGTCACTTGCCAATCAATGAATAGTGTTTCATGACTCCCTAGGAAGCAGGGTTAAAATCAAAATGAGACTTTAGATAAGTAACTGAGTGGAATTCCTAACAGGTTGCTCACATTGCTCAGACTGGGTTGCAGAACAAGGACAGCCTAGCTGTAGGGACCGCAGTGAGAAGAGGCCCAAGGCTCAGGGATGGCCAGACATGCTCTTTAAAGTAACCATTTCAGAGTGGCCAAGGTGGCTCATGGGTTAGGTTTCCTGACTTGGTCTATAGATACCTCACAATCTCACCTCAAGAACTATATTGAATAGATATGGAGAGAGTGGAACAACCTTGTATTGTTCCTGATTAAGGTGGGATCTCTGGGAATTTCTCTCCATTTAGTTTGATGTTGGCTGTCGGCTTGTTGTACATTGTCTTTTTTATGTTTAGGTATGTTTCTTGTATCCCTGCTCTCTCCAAGACCTTTATCATGAAGAGATGTTGTATTTTGTTGAAAGTTTTTTCAGCGTCTAATGAAATGATCATATGGTTTTTTTCTTTCAGTTTATTTATATGGTGGATCACA
>NC_022009.1:65592993-65595083 GCF_000317375.1 Microtus ochrogaster
AGGAGTATAGGTATTAGTTCTTCTTGGAAGTTCTGGTAGAATTTGGCATTGAAACCATCTGGGCCTGGGCTTTTTTTGGTTGGGAGACTTTTGATGACTGTTTCTATTTCTTTTCTTTTCTTTCTTTTTTTTTTTTATTTTTTTTGAGACAGGGTTTCTCCGTAGTTTTTTTGGTTCCTGTCCTGGAACTAGCTCTTGTAGACCAGGCTGGCCTCGAAACTCACAGAGATCCGTCTGCCTCTGCCTCCCAAGTGCTGGGATTAAAGGCGTGAGCCACCACCGCCCGGCTCTGTTTCTATTTCTTAAGCAGTTGTTGGTCTGCTTAATTTGCTTATCTGGTCTTGATTTAATTTTAGTAAGTGATAATTATCCAGAAAGTTGTCCATGTTTTTAAGTTTTCCAATTTTGTAGAGTACAGGTTTTTGAAATATGACCTAATGATTCTCTGTATTTCCTCCATGTCTGTTGTTATGTCCCCCTTTTCATTTCTGATTTTGTTAATTTGGATATTCTCTCTCTGCCTTTTGGTTAATTTGGATAAAGGTTTGTCTGTTTTGCTGATTTTCTCAAAGAAGCAACTCTTTGTCTCATTGATTCTTTGTATTGTTTTCTTTGTTTCTATTTTGTTGATTTCAGCTCTCAATTTGATTATTTCCTACCATCTAGTTCTCTTAGGTGAGTTTGCTTCTTTTTCTTCTCAAGTTTTCAAATGTTCTGTTAATTCACTAGTGTGGGATTTTCCCAGCTCCTTTATGTAAGCATTTAGTGCTATGAACTTTCCTCTTAACACTGCTTTCATTGTGTCCCATAAATTTGGGTATGTTGTGTGGTCATTTTTATTGCATTTCAGGAAGTCTTTAATTTCGTTCTTTATTTCTTCCTTGACCCATTGATGATTCAGGTGAGCATTGTTTAATTGTTAATGTGTTTGTGGGTTTTATGGAATTAGTATTGCTGTTGACTTCTAGTTTTGTACCATGGTGATCTGATAAGATACATTGGGTTGGTCCATTTTTTTTTTGTATTTGTTGGGGTATGTTCTGTTACTGAGTACGTGGTCAATTTTTGAGGTTCCATGAGGTGCTTAGAAGAAAATACGTTCTTTTCTGTTTGGATGAAATAGTCTATAGAAGTCTGTTAAGTCCATTTGAGTCATAACATCTGCTAGTTCCCTTATTGCTCTGTTCCTTTTTTGTCTGACTGATCTGTGCAGTGGTGAGAGGAGAGTGTTGAAGTCTCCCACTATTAGTGTGTGTGGTTTAATATATGATTTAAGCTTTAGTAGTATTTCTTTTACATATGAGGGTGCCCTTGTATTTGGGGCATAGGTGTTCAGTATTGAGATTTCCTCATGATGGATTTTTCCTGTGACTAGTATGAAATGACCTTCTTTGTCTCTTTTGACTGATTTTAGCTTGAAGTCTATTTTGTTAGATATTAAGACAGCTACACCTGCTTGTTTCTTAGGTCCATTTGATTGGAATATTTTTTCCTAACACTTTACTCTGAGATGATGTCTGTCTTTGAGGTTGAGATGTGTTTCTTGTATGCAGAAGAAGGACAGATTCTGTTTTCATATCCAGTCTGTTAGCCTGTGCCTTTTTTAGATGAGTTGAGTCCATTTACATTAAGGGATATTAATGACCAGTGGTTGCTATCTCCTGTTAATTTAGTTTTCATCGTTGGTGATGTTAATTTGTGCATTTTTCCCTTTTTGGGGATTTGCTGCTATGAAACCATCAATTGTCTGTGTTTTTGTTGGTATAGCCAACTTTCTTGGGTTGGAGTTTTTTTTCTAGTGTTTTTTGTAGGGCTGTGTTTGTGGCTAGGTATTGGTTAAATCTAGTTGTCATAGAATATTTTGTTTTATTCTTTTATGGTGATTGACAGTTTCGCTGGGTATAGTAGTCTGGGCTGGCATTGTGGTCTCCTAATGTCTGCATAATGCAACCATGGCTTTCATTGTCTCCAGTGAGAAGTCAGGTGTAATTCTGATAGTCTACCTTTATACATTACTTGGCCTTTTTCCTTTTCAGCTATTAATATTCTTTCTTTACTCTGAATGTTTACTGTTTTGATTATTATGTTGC
>NC_022009.1:65595808-65597270 GCF_000317375.1 Microtus ochrogaster
TCTGTGATTCTGTTGATTAATCTTCTAGGTGCCAGTGAATCCCAGGCTCAGATGGTTGTTCCTTGTGATACAGTCAGTGTCATGGTTCTAATTACACCTTTGGTCACCCCATGTTCCTGGAGGTCACTCAGCATTCCAGGGCTTTGCTCCACTCCCTTGGAGTTTGCTGGATCAGGCCTGCCTGCTCTAGCCTAGGTTACTGCTTTGACCTGGTTCTGTAAATCTTGGTCTGGATCCGCTCCTGCAGAGGTCCCTGGCTTGGAGTTGGTCCTGCAAACATCTCTTGCTCTGGTCTACTCCCTCGGAGTTCCCAGGCTTGGGTGTGCCCAGACCCACAGAGGACCTGACTCAGGCCTACTCCTGACTCAGGCCTACTCCTTCTGGGTCCCAGACTCATGCTTGGCACCACAGAGATCTCTGGTTCCTGCCTTCTCCCTTAGAGGTCCCAGATTCACACCCAGACTGGCAGAGGTCCTGGCTCAGGCCTGGTTCCTGGGAGGTCCTAGACTCATTCCCAGACCCACAGGGGTCCTGGCTTAGTTCTACTCCCTTGAAGGTCCCAGATTCACGTCCTGACCCTCAGCGGTCTCTGGCTCTGGCTCATTCACTCAGTGGTTACTTCCCTGTACCTGTTTCGGTGGAGTTCACTGTCTCTGCTGTCTTAGTCCTGGTCTGCCAGTGTCTCGGGACGGGATTGGCTCCTGGCTCCCAAAGTCTTGTTTTTAAAAGCAATGTTGGAACATAAGGAAATGAAAATTTGTAACCTTTTTCATTAAAATATTATTCATTCATTCTATGCTTTTGCAGAAAATGAGGCAAATATGAAACTTTTCTCACTCCCTTTGAGACATCAGTGACGGCCGCCGTGGCATGTCTTGGGTGATGTGTACACTTCACACAAGCACAGCTCATTCTGTCCGCTCCATGCGGGCTCTGTATCATTCTTTAGTTCTTTAGAGTATCTCCTGAGACATTTCCCAGGAGCACACAAGGCTTCACCTCACTTTTAAATGCTCGACAGTAGTCACAGATGTGTGGAGCAAGTAAAGGCTTCCTCTAAACCCAATGGTTGGATGATTAAAAATTTACTCATGATTTCAGAGTTTACTTTAGTAATCATAAAAGTATCTCAGTAAATGTTTTTTTCTGTAAATAAATCTATTGTTATTTTTAAAATTTATCCTTTGAAAATTTCATAGAGGCATACAGTGTCTCTCAGCCCTCCCCACCCCTGCTGCCCCCTGGTAAGTGATGTGGCCATTGAAAGCGTTCCTGTGGTCTTTCCGTCCTAGGGGGGGCTCCTGAGAGTGGGGCTTGGTCTTCCAGTGTATCTTCAGATCTAAACTGTTAAACTGAGTGCTAACTCACGCTCTTCATAGGACATTTTACATTTGTCTAGTGTTTAAGACAACTTTATGAAATGGGGTTCTCTACCCCCATTTTGTAATTCAGGAGACATACA
>NC_022009.1:65598046-65604306 GCF_000317375.1 Microtus ochrogaster
TGCTGGGAGGAAGAGGAAGTGAGCTCAGAGAGACGCCATGCTCCCCTCTCCCGGGTGGACGAGAGAGCTCTGTTCGCTGAGGCATGAAGCTCAGACCCAGGATGGATGTAGGCTAGAATCTCCCTGGTAAGCCACCTCATGGGCTACATAGATTATTAGAAATGGGCTAGTCCAGGTGCGAGAGTTAGCCTAGAAGAGGCTAGATATAATGGGCCAAGGAGTATTTAAAAGAATACAATTTGTGTGTTGTTATTTTGGGGCATAAGCTAACCAGGCAGTGGGGGTGCTGGGGACGCAGCCTCACTGCTCCTATTACTTTGTGCGTGTGTGTGTGTGTGTGTGTGTGTGTGTGTGTGTTTGTGTGGTATGGTGCCGTGGCTCTGTGGTTGTTCTATGCATATGCATTGGGATAGTGACCAAGGGTGTGTGTGTGGTGTGTGTATGTGTGTGTGTGTGTGTGTGTGGTATGGTGCTATGGCTCTGTGGGTTGTTCTATGCATATGCATTGGGATAGTGACCACGGGTGTGTGGGGTAGAGCCCAGTGGGATGTTGTCTCGCAGCCCTCCTCTTCATCTCCTTGGTCTGAGGATTCTTCCTGCAGCAATCTGAGTGAGCACTGCCCCCTGCTCTGCTCGGATGGGCCTGTCCTTCTGTCACCTCCCTGGGGTGGAAAGAGGCACTCTCTCTTCTGAATGAGTTTAATTAGATTGATACTTTTCCTTAGAATTCTATAAACACAAGAAGGAATTATTTATATCAGTCAAATTTATGGTGTAAATTAAATTAGATACAGTTTGCAGTAGAATTAGCTTGAGCAAAGCTTTAATGCATGAAACTAATTAGAGTGGCTGACGTTTTCAGGTGTTTCACTAAAAAGTTTGATCCATCTTCAGATCCAAGAGAGATTTCGGGCTTTCACTCATCTCCAGGACATCTGGCATTCAGAGGTTTCTCGGTCTACACAAGCAGAGCCCTTGCTACTTAGAGCAGGCTAGACCCGAGTACCAAGTACTAATCTTTGGAACCTGTACATGTACAGAAAAATTTCTCTATAAATTTGATCAAGATTCTTAGTTGGGCTGGGCAGTGGTGGTGCATGCTTGGGAGGCAGAGGCAGGTGGATCTCTGTGAGTTTGAGGCCAGCCTGGTCTACAAGAGCTAGTTCCAAAACAGGCTCCAAAGCTACAGAGACACCCTTTCTTGAAAACAAAAAAACAAAACAAAACAAATAAATTCTTAGCTGGGCAGTAGTGGTGCATAACTTTAATCCCATTACCCCAGAGGCAGAGACAGGTAGCGAGAGGCCTGCCTGGTCTATAGAGTGAGTTCCAGGGCTACACAGAAAAACCTTGTCTGGAAAAACCAAAGAAAGAATCTTCAGGTGGGGCACTAACCCTGCACACCAAATTTCTCCTCATAGGAGGAGGCCAGAGAGATTTCCACTCGTGGAGAAGGTGATGGGAAGCAAGGCACAGGAGTGAGGTGACGAATTGAAGGCCAGAGGAGGGAAAGAGGATGCTCGCTGCAGTCTCCGGACTGACTTTATGGTCACTCTGGCCTCTAGAACTACAGGTGCTGATTTCTGCTGGCCAAGCCTCCACACCCAACACTTGAGGCCACCACAGCTGTAGGACACAGAGCACCACTAGCTCCCACAAGTTCCCACATGAGCCACATCCTTTGGGTTATAAACTTCCATAAACCATATCTTAATCATGATTCCACCTCCCTCAGCTCCTCCTGGGTCCTCCCCATCCTACCTACCCAACTTCACGTTCCTTTTCTCTTTCTCAAAATAGAAACAAATAAACAATAAACAATAAAAATCAAAACAAAACCCCAATAAGGCAAAAGAAAAACCTCGGGAAATCCTGTGGAAGAGGGGGAGGAAGGATTATGGGAGCCAGAGGAGTCAGGGACACTACAAGAAAACCCACAGAATCAAGTAACCTGAACTCACAGGGGATCACAAAGTGACAGCCAGGGAGCCTGCATGTTACTGACATAGGTAATCCTCTCTATATGTGACAGTTGTGTAGCTTGGTCTTCGTGTGGGACTCCTAACAGCGGGAGCAGAGACTGTCTCTGACTCTGTTTCCTGCTTTGGGGACCCTTTCTTTCTACTGGGGTGCCTCTTCCAGCCTTAATAGGAGAGGTGGTACCTGTCCTTACTGCAACTTGATATGCCACGGCTGCCTGATATCCATGAGAAGCCTGCCTTTTTCTGAAGAGAAAAGAGGAGGAGTAGATGGGGGAAGGTTGTGGGGGAGGGACTTGGGGAGAAGAGGGAGGGAGGGAAGGAGGGAAATATGAGATCGGGCTGGAAAAATGTAATTAAAATGCCAAGACAAGCCCACAAAAACCATGACAAACTCAGGAAATTGGTTTTGAGTTGGTCAATCCTCCTGAGCATGGGGCCTGCCCTGGTGTGTCAGCTGGTGAGACTCCAGGGGAGAACACTGACTTTCTCTTAGCCAGTGTGTATCTTACTGGGCATCCTGCTCCCTTCACAGCTGACCAGGAGGTGCCGAGTGACAGACTTCTGTCTGGTAGAATGTTAGCTTTATTATTTAGATTTCAGAATGAGAAGAAATGTGGCTGTCCCTTGTGGAAGAGGCCAGACAGTTCTTTAAAAAAGCCATTTTATGTCCGATAGTCTCCAGGGTCCTTTCCCTCTTCTTAGAATGACCTTAAAGTCTTTTAATTTCAGTTTTTAAATTTACTCGTGTGTGTGTGTGTGTCTGTGTGTGTGTGTCTGTGTGCGTGTGTCTGTGTGTGTCTGTGCATGCCACAGTGAATGTGTGGAGATCAGAGGACAACCTGAGGGAGTTGAGTTTCTCCATGTGCCATGTGGGTCCTAGGAATTGCTCTCAGGTCATCAGGCAGCATGAACTTTAACCTGCTGAGCCATCTCACCTGCCCTCAGTTCATATGCTTATTGGACAAGAAGCTGAGCATCCAAGATCAGCATGGCTCACTCACACCTCAGCTCCTATTTCCATTTGTGCCATTTTCTGTGAACGACTTTGACCTGAAGTTTTGGAACTTCCCATCGGTGAACAGAGAAAGCCGTGGGGTGTCCAGAGAGTTGCTGGGATTTTAAAGAACAGCTTTTATTTTTGTACGTGTTGCTTCTCTTGTTGCTGTGACAAAATGCCAGATGAAAAGAACCCAAGGAAGGAAGGAAGGAAGGAAGGCTTGTTGAGGTTCACACTTGGAGAGTACGGTGAGCCCACCATGGCGTGACAGGCAAGGAAGCAGGAGCGGAGACAAGTGCTCACACTGCATCTGTAATCCCGGAGCGCCTTTCTCCTTTCTGTTCAGTTCAGAACCCCAGCCCAGGGGATGGTGCCACTCACAACTAGAAGGTATTTTCCTCCTCAGATAAACCTCTTGGAAATGGTCATGGTCCTGCCTAGAGACCTGTCTCCCAGATGACTCTAAAGCCAGTCCAGTTAACAATATTAACCATTACAGCCTGTACTTGTATTTTAAAATTCATTGTGCTGAAAACATAACACAAAATTCATTCTACCCATTATTGTTCTGTGTGTGTGCAGTGCGCTGGGGTAGAGATGTATTTGTCTGGCAGGGTGGGAATCCAGACCTCTTGTTTAGGAGCTCTTGTTTCTCCTTCTGCCAGCCCAGGGAACTAGAAATCCTGTTTGCTTCTGTGCAATTGACCATGTGAGCTTCCTCCTGCAGGCAGCCGCCTGTGATAGTTCTCTCCCTGAGTGGAATACCCCACTTAGCACGATGTCAGTCACAACATCCATCTACAGTGTCACACATCATAGATTTTCTTTTTATTTTTTAAGGCAGAGTAATATTCTAATGCATGTATATAGTACATTTTCTCTCTAGAATCATTGATCCATAGGCATTTACATTATTTCCATATTTTAGCTGCTGGGGATAACACTTTAATAAACAAAAAGTGGCAAAGTTCTCAGAAGGCTTACTTTAAGTATGGAGACAAATACCTTTTGCAGGATTGATGGATTCCATGGGACTTGTGTTTGTTTGTGGAGGACTCTTCCAGGATCGGCAACATTCTCCATTCCCGCCAAATGTATGTTAGAATTCCATTTTCCCCACATTCTTTCTGAGGCTTCTTTTTCTTTTTCAATACTGGTCTCTGAAGCATGAGGAATATCACTTGACACCATGTCATCTTGGTGAGCACTTGCGTCTCATCTTAGAAAAATGTGCATTTGGGTGTTTTTACTTGCTAAAAAATTATAGGGCTGGGAGTGTGGCTCCAATGCCACACTTTGGGATACATTTGAAGTCCCTGAGTCCTATCCCCAGTACTGTGGAAATACGTACATAAATAAAACACCTCTCTTCTTCCTACACGTGGTCAGTGTTTCCTTGTGTGTCTGAGATGTTAGTTCTTTAGCAGGTGTGTTTGTCAAATGCGTCCCATTGTGTGGACTGTCTCTAACTGTAGTGGCTGTGAGCATCCCTTTGCTATGAGGGTGGGGAAGGCATTTACACTTGACTACTTGTCTTTTAATGCCTGTGCTTTTGGGGTCTGATCCAAAACCAGTTTACAGACGAGTTCTCTCTCTGTGCTATGTTCTTGGAATCTTTACTAAAGAGAATTGATGGGGCCGGAGAGATGGCTCAGTGGTTAAGAAACGCTCGCGGCTCTTACAGAGGTCTGGAGTTCCATTCCCAGCACCCAGGGCAGGTGACTCACAATAACTCCAATCTTAAGAGCTTTGATGCCTCCACAGGTACCCACACACACATGTCACATACACAGACACATATGTGCATAAATAAAAATGAAAACAAATCTTTAAAAACAAGAAAGAGAACCGACTGTAAATATGTGGCCCTCCTCCCGGGACCCCTGCTATGCCGCTATCAGCTCTTATGCAGGAGTGGGACTGTCTGGGCTACTGTAGCCGTGTGACACATTCTGACATCCGGAAGTGTAATGTCCGGCTTGGTTCTTGCTCAGGGTCGCTTTGGACAGTTGGAGTCTTGTATAGTCCTATGTGACTTTTATCTTGAAAATTTAATAGGATTTTGATCAGATTCTACTGAATCTGTAGGTGTCTTTGAGTTGTGTGGTTTCAAATCATATTAGTTCTTACCCATGAGCACAGGGTCCCCACAGTTCTACCTTCTTTAGGCCTCACTTCTCTGCTATTTTTAGCAAACAGGTCTTCACCCCTTTGCTTACATGTATACATAAGTGTTTTATTTTTCGTACTTTTATGAACTGCTTTCCTCATTTTACTTTTTGGAGAATTCTTTATCATTATTGTATACATTATATTTTTGTTGTATTTACTCTTTCAGCCTTTTTTTCTCAGTCTGTATACTGCAACTTTACTGCGTTTGCTCCTTAAACTCCTTGTTAGCATCTTTAGGGTTTTCTTCTGTAAGACTGTATGTGTGTATATATACATATATGTATATGCATATGTGTGTATGTATGTATATGTGTATACATAGCATGTAATCATCATTCTGTAATACTGTGTGTGTGCACACATACATATATGTATATGCATATACATGTATATGTGCATATATACCACGTAACCATCAAACTGTAAGACTGTATGCGTGTACATATACATATATGTATATGCATATGTGTGTATGTATGTATATGTGTATACATAGCATGTAAACATCAAACAGTTTCACCTCATCTTTTCTGATGTGTGCTCCCCTGCCCCTTTCATGCTTACGGAATGTCAGTACAATCCTTAGTACTGTGTTGGATAGAGATGGAAAGAGTAGATGTTCTTGCTTGCTGCTGTGACTATTCTTTTCACTGTGGGCTCTCCACACCACTTTCTTTATGTTGGAGTAATTTTTCTCTATTTCCAGTCTGCTGAGTTTTTACTTGTCAAAGGGTGTTCAATGCGGTCAAATGCCTTGTCTACATCTGTGGAGACAGTGGTCACCATTCCCTTTCAGCCAGTGTGGGCATCACACTCGCTGATGTCCTTGCCTGTGACAGATCACACTTGTTCTTGCTGGTGTGTTCGCTGCTGGGTTCATTTCTACAGCGTTTAGCTGTGGAGTTTTGTACCTCCATTCATCAGGAATAGAGGCATGTGATTTTCTTTTCTTGTTGTATCCTTTTCTGTCAAGGCAATTTTGGCCTTTAGAGCTGAGTTTGGATTGTCCCGGAGCCCCTTTTCTCTTTTGGCCAAGTTTGAGAAGGATTGACATGAGTTCTTCAAAATTTTGACCCAATTCTTTAGTGGACCCACCTGATTCTGGGTAT
>NC_022009.1:65604950-65607260 GCF_000317375.1 Microtus ochrogaster
AGATGAGTAGACAATGGGGTAAGAAAATACTCAAGAATAATTACAGTTCCACCAGAAACTGGTGGCTCTGAACATCCCAATTCAGATGAAGCAGAAGAAAATGACCTTAAAATAACTGGGGCTAAAGAGATGGCTCAGAGGTTAAGAACACTGACTGCTCTTCCAAAGATCCTGAGTTCAATTCCCAGCAACCACATGGTGGCTCTCAACCATCTGTAATGAGATCTGGGGCCCTCTTCTGGTACTGCAAAGAGAATACCCACATAATAAATAAATAAATCTTGAAAAAAATAACTTTATGAAGATGATTGAGGCCCTTAAAGAGAAAATGAAAAATTTCCTTAAACAAATGGAGGAAAAGACAAACAAAAAAAATAGAAGAAATCAACAAATCCCTTAAAGAAAACCAAGAAAAAGCAACCAAACAGATGAAAGAAACAGTTTAAGACTTGAAAACTGAAATAGATACAATAAAAAAAATAGGGTACTCTGAAATTGTAAAATCTGGATAAACAACCAGAAACTATAGATGCAAGCATAAACAGTGGAATACAAGAGATGGAAGATAGAATCTCAGGTGTTGAAGATATGATAGAGGAAATAGATTAATTAGTCAAAGAAAATGTTAAATCCAACAAATTCTTAATACAAAATATTCCAGAAATCTGAGACACCATGAAAAGACCTAGCCAAAGAATAATAGAAATTTAAGAAGGAGAAGTCCAGCTCAAAGGCACAGAAAATATATTCAACATATTCATAGAAGAAAACTTTCCCAACCTAAAGGACATGCCTATTAAAATATGAGAAGGTTTAAAAAAATAAACAAACTAGACCAAAAAAGATATTCCCCTCACCATGTAGTAATCAAAACACTAAACATACAAAATAAAGAAAGAATATTAAGAGCTGCAAAGGACAAAGACCAAGTAACATATAAAAGGCAGACCCATTAGAATCACACCTGACTTCTCAATGAAAACAATGAAAGCCAGAAGGTCCTAGTCAAACATTTGCAGACACTAAGAGATCACAGATGCCAGCCCAGAAAAACTACATCCAGGAAAACTTTGAATCAACATAGATGGAGAAAACAAGATATTCCATGACAAAACCAGATTTGATTAATACTTATCCACAAATCCATCCCTATCTAAAGTACTAGAAGAAAAGCTCCGACCCAAGGAAGTTATTTATACCCACAAAAACACAGGCAATAGATAATTCTACACCAGCAAATCCAAAAGAAGAGAAACACACACATAACGCCACGAACAAAAGCAAAAATAATAGGAACTAGCAATCACTGATCATTATTATCCCTTAATATCAATAAACCCAATTCACCTATAAAAAGACTCAGGATAACATATTGGATCCGGAAACAGAATCTATCCTTCTGCTGCATACAAGAAATATACCTCAACTATAAAGACAGATATCACCTCAGAGTAAAGGGCTAGGAAAAGATTTTCCAATCAAATGGACCTACGAAACAAGATGGTGTAGCTATCCTGATATCTATCAAAATAGACTTCAAACTAAAATTAGTCAAAAGAAATGAAGAAGGTTATTTCATATTCATCACAGGAAAAATCCATCAAGATGAAGTCTCAATTATGAATATCTATGCCCTAAATACAGGAGCACCCTCATATGTAAAAGAAACATTACTAAAGCTCAAATAACACATCAAGCCCCAAACACTAATAGTGGGAGACTTCAACACCCGACTCTCACCATGGACAGGTTTTTTTTTCCAGACAGAAACTTAACAGAGAAATAAAGATGACTTAAATGAGCTTAACAGATATCTATAGAACATTTCACCGAAGCACAAAAGAACATACCCACTTCTCATCACCTCATGGAGTCTCTCCAAAATCAACCACATACTTGGCAACAAATCAAATCTCAACAGATACAAAAAGATTAGAATACCCCCCCCCCCATGTCTTATTGGACCATCGTAGCTTAAAATTATAATTTAACAACACTAATTGCAGAAAGCCTACAAACTCATGGAAACTGAACAATGCTCAACTGAATCACTGAGTCAAGGAAGAAATAGAAAGAAATTAAAGACTTCCTAAAATTTAATGAAAATGACCATACAACATACCCAGACTTATGGGACACAATGAAAGCAGTGCTAAGAGAAAAGCTCGTAGCAATAAATACCTACATAGAGAAGCTGAAAAAATCTCACACTAGCAAATTAACAGAACTGAAAGTCCTAGAACAAAAAGGAGCAAGCTCACCCAGAAGGACTAGATGGCAGGAAATAATCAAACTGAGAGCTGAAATCAA
>NC_022009.1:65610390-65617709 GCF_000317375.1 Microtus ochrogaster
CTTGTGTTTCTGTGGCATTAATTTGAGCAGTTCTTCTTTAGCTATTGATTTTATTCATTTTTAAGTCAACTTAAAGGGTTATTAACTGTATCTTCTCAAATATAAATCAGAATTCTGTCGATTTCTCTATTCTTTTATTTATATCTACTTTAGTGCTTGTCATTTCCTTCTGTTCCCCTTGGGCTCACTTTCCTTTCCTTTCTAGAGCTTTCCTTTTCAGTGCAGATATTCATCACTATAACCTCCCGTTTTCATATGTCTGTTGTAGCCCATGTGCTTTCCGGGACTATATTTCTACTTGTCTTGTGGTGGTATTTTCTAATTTATTTTTGACTTCTCTGTTGCACACTGTGTAAGAATATGCTTACTTCTCAGAACAATATGGATTTTCTAGTTTGTCTTCTGCCATTAATTTCTAGTTTCATTACACTGTGATCAAAATAAAACCCACTTGCTATGATTGAACCTTTGTATCTTTGTGGACCCGTCTTGGAACTGGCATGTCATCATATGTGTGTTTAGTGAAGAGATGTGTTCTGTCACTGTTGGGTAAAGCACACGCCTGCTCACTGTGTTATCAGAGTACTGCTTAGGCCCAGCTTTATCATTCTTTCTGGGTTTACTCTGCATTAGTGGAAGTCAAGTGTCCAAGTATCCTATTGCTGTGCTACTGTCTCTTTTCCCCTTATCTGGTCGGTGTCTGCTGTGTGTGTGTGTGTGTGTGTGTGTGTGTTTTGGTTTTTCGAGGCAGGGTTTCTCTGTGTAGCTTTGGAGCCTTTCCTGGAACTAGGTCCTATAAACCAGGCTGGCCTCGAACTCACAGAGATTTGCCTGCCTCTGCCTCCTGAGTGTTGGGATTAAAGACATGAGCCACCACTAACTGGCTTGCTTTGTGTGCTTTATGCTGTTGATGTTAGAGTTTGTTTATATTTTTATCTTCTTGATGGTTTGGCTTTTCTGTAATTATATAATGTCTTTCTGTATATCATGGCAGTTTTTGTCGTAAGCATTTGTTTTGTCTGCTGTAAATATACCCAACTTGTTCCCTTCTGATGACTTCTAAGCCTCCCCACCCTATTCCTTCATTCCTTTCGCATACTGTGCAGTATTGCTTTTCACCGGCTCAACCGCTTTATCTCTTTTTGGGATGGTTATTCCACTAGCAGTCAGTGGTAGGAAAGACATTGCTATTGTCATGTTGTGAACTGTTTTCTTGCTTCTTCCTGTCTTACTAACTTTGTGCTCTATTGAGTCCTTTACACAGTTACACTATGAGACACACACAGCCACCATCTTAGATTTGGGAGTTTTGTAGTTATGTTGAATCTCACACCAAGTGTCTCTAGGTAACAACGATCATGTAAGTGGATTACATATGAAGTTCAATTCCTCTACATCCATTCATTGTTTTGTTGATCTTTATGTGTGGTCTATGGATGTGTGTACATGTATGTGCAGGTGCACATGCCTCTGTGAGCACATGTGGGGGCCAGAGGAGGACATTGAGCATCTGAGGGGATCTCTGCAAATGTCAGACAGAGAAGAAAATCTCAAATAGACAAGAATAAAACTTGGTTCAGATTGACTTTTCCACCTGGAGCAAGACTTCGGGGAGTCTGAGATCAGGTGGTTTATTATTTGGACAAAAATGTTTCCTGGTATAACACAAAGCCCACTGCACAAGGACATATACTTACATTCAAACTTGACTCAGGGTGCATGTAATTTCTTCTAAGAAAATGGGTTCTAGTGATAGGGATCCCTGTACTAGCTTAAGGGTCTAGGGAAGGCTCTGACCTGGTGATGGTCTTCCAGATAGCATAGAGGTCACCTGGGCAATTAACCTCCTCCTGGTTGTTGGAGGTTGGGGAGCCTCTGACTATAAAGACCATTTAGATTGTTATGTATCTCTGGTTCTTGTTGGGGATCCCCTGGCTGTAAGGGTCATTTAGATTACTACCCACCTACAGTCCTGGTTATAGGAGCTTGATATGGCCTGGCCCAACAGATGGAAGCAGGTCACTAAGCCATTAATCACTTCTAATTCCTAGCTTTCTGGATGGAGGAACAGTCTTTTTGTTTGGTTGGTTTTTGTTTCTTTTGTTTGTTTGTTTGTTGTTTTTGCTTTACTTCTTTCCCATAGGAAAGCCAGTGCTGCAGGCTTAACATTTCTGGTTTCTCTGGAGCTCCGTGGGCACAAGGGTCGTCGTGCTATACTCCTAACAGGCATCCTCTGTTGCTCTCTTCCTTTTTCCCTTGAGATGGGCTCTCTCACTGACCCTTAATTTCACCATCATTCAGCTAAGACTGCAGATATTGAGACGCAGCCACCCTCCAGTCTCTGCTTCCCCTGGCAAACACTGGCTTACAGACATGTGTGGCTATGCCTGGCTCTTTACGTGGGTTCTGGGAACCCAAACTCAGCTCATCGGGCTTGTAGAGCCGATTGATTCTATCACTGAATCCTCTCCCCAGCCCCGCCCACCCCCACAGTGAATAGTCTCTAATATACATGTATGTTACAGTTATTTTGAATGATTTTTAAGACTTTTCTACTAGAATTGAAATATCTTGAGCACTGGCACAGCAATACACTGCCCTACTTTGTGCAGAAATGTGTTCCCACCGAGTGTCAGATTCCCTTACACTGTGGTGCTGGCACTCAGCAGCCTCTCTGACTTGAACACACCGTGTAGCCTTCCAGCCATGCAGCTGTGGCTATATGACTCTCTTGCTTCTGTGGCCTGGGAAAGGCTTTATCTTGTCTGCATAGTTTTGTTAGTAGGAAGCACGTTTTTTTCAGTGCTTTGAAGATGCTTCTGTTTCTGGTTCCTGCTGAGAAAAAAGCCACGGACATTCTTAGTGAGAGCACCTTCTCCTTAGGCTTTCAAAACTCTGTGTCTGACTTTTCATAATTTCAATATTGTGTATCCAAATGTGAATGTGTGTGTGCGTGTGTATTGCGTGTGTATGTGTGTGCATGCATGTGTTCATGTGTTGTGTGTGTGCATGTGTGTGCATGCATATGTGTGCATGTGCATATGTGTGTGTGTGTGTCCGTGTGTGTTGTTTCGGTAAACATTGGCCTGGTTCCTCAGGTGCCATACACCTTGATTTTTGACAGAGGGTTTCTCACAGAGACCAGGGGCTTACTCAGCAGGCTATTGTGGCTGGCCAGTGAGCTCCAGGGATGCTCCTGTCTCCATCTTCAGGGCTGAGATTAGACCTGTGACCATAGTCAGCTTTTTATGCAAGTTGTGGGGATTGAACTCAGGTCCTCACGCTTGTACAAAAAGCCGTTTACGGACTGTTATGCCTCCCCAGCTCCAAATGCAAAGTCTTTAAATTCCTCTTCCATGCTATGTTTTGGGTTTTTAGAATACGGGTATGCACTTTTGCAGATTTTATCTGTTCTGAACTTAAGTGTGGCGTTTTGGTTCTTTCTGTTCTTTTCACATTCTCAAATCACCCCTAAGCGTTCCACTGTTTGTCCTGCTTCAGTTGCCATGACAACGCTCCACAGGCTCAAAGTGAATACCTATTTCTTATAGAGGCTAAGGAGCCCAAGGTGAAAGCATAGTTTAGTTTCTGGTTGACACCTGCTTCTTAGTTCACAGATGTCCTTCAGCTTGGCATATCCCCACCGCGCAGAACTTGTACAAGAGTTTCCTCTCGGGCCTGTTTGTTAGGACACTCACCTCAGAGAGGACACACCACCCTCTGGGCTCATTACTTCTCCCGAGTCCCAGATCTGAGCATTGTCCCAGTGCAGACCAGGATGTAGTGTCTTCATTCTTTAAAGCGCTGGCTCCTCTAACTGTCATTACAGCCGCTCACCTTTGACTTTGATTCCACCTTCCCCCTCTCTATCCAAGCTGCTGCTGTACCGTTCTAGTGGAGTCTTCAGTTTTACCACTGGGTTCTTCACTCTGTGATCTCTGGTGCTTTAAAAATGATTTCTTATCTCTTTTAAAAGACTTTCGCTCTGTTCTCTTGGTAGTGGTAAACTGGTTTGTGAGTAAGTTTTTTTTTAAATTTTTTATGATTTATTTATATTTTTATTTTATGTGCATTGGTGTGAAGGTGTCAGATCCCCGGGAACTGGATTTTTAGACAGTTGTGAGCTGCCATGTGGGTGCTGGGAAGTGAACCCGGTCCTCGGGAAGAGCAGTCAGTGCTTTTAACCACTGAGCCATCTCTCCAGCCCCGTGAGTAAGTTTTTGATTAGCATGTATTAACTATCCTCGACAATGGATTACACATGTAGTGATCACACTCACCCCGCTACTCTCTTGTCCCCTTCCCACTGTCGCTGATTCTCTTCCTCTTCTCATCTTCTACATGCCTTTTGGGGAGTGAACCAGTGAGTTTAGTTACTTAGAGGAGCTTGGATGGAGGATTTTTTACAGGAGCATTGACATCTTACCAATGGCCACATGACTGAAGGTGTCTCCCCATCATCTCTTGCTTATAAATTCTCAAGAAAGTGTTGGATCTTGTGAGTTTCTTTGGACTCCAAGATGTAGTGTTGATGGGATGTCTTGTGCAGGTCTTGAGCAAGTAACAGTAGCTGCAGAGAGTTCCTGGGTGCAATGGCCACATCTTACTCAGAAGACAGCACACTGCAATGGGCTGCTCCTTCCTCAGACATTCTTTCCACTCCTTGCATGGTGTTCCCTGAGTTTTGACGGAGGTCATGCAGGTGTCGCATTCAGAACGGAGCCCTCACTGTCAGTGTTCTCAACACTTGGACGAGTCATGAGTCTCTGCGTTAACTGCCTCCCACTGCAAAGAGAAGCTTCTCTGGCCAAGGTTGGGAGCAGCCTGTGAGTAAAAGCACAAGTGTTTAGATGGGAGTTTGATAGATGCATCTCTTCCATTTAATAAGGCAAAAGCAGCAGCTTTTCCACTGGAGCCTATGACCTCTCTAGCCATGGCTTTTGATGGGGTTTACAGCACTAAGGAAAAATTTCCTCCTGTGGAGTGGGCCTCAGATCTAGTCAGAACCTGCCTATTCCAGTCAGGTAAATTACAGAACTGTTTCACTAAGGTTGGCTGGTGTTGTAGTTATTGTTCTGTTGCTGTGAAGCCACACTATGTAGGCGGAGACTGCACTTTCGTTCTGGGCCACCCAGACCCGAATAATCACACAGAAACTGTATTAATTGCAGCACTGCTTGGCCTATTAGCTCCGGCTTCTTATTAACTAACCCTTACATCTTAAATTAACTCACTTCTATTATTCTGTGTATCACCACGAGGCTGTGGTTTACTGGGTGAGGTTCTGGCATCTGTTTCCTTCAGCAGCTAAATGGCAGCTCCCTGATTCTGCCTACTCTCTCTCTCTCTCTACATCTCTGTTCATATTTCCTGCCTGGCTTTATTCTGCCTTATAATAGGCTAAAGCAACTTCTTTATTAACCAATGCTAATAAAACATACTTACTCACAGCATACAGAGGGGAATCCTGCATCAACACTATGGTCAAGAAAACCTATAGAATAAAGGTTTCATTTGGGATGTATGATTTCAGAGGGTTAGAGTCTATGACTAGGGATGGAGTATGTCAGTATGTTGGCATCACACTGGAGCAGTAGCTGAGAACACACACACATACACATACATACACACACACACATACACACACACATACACACACACACACACATACACACACACGCACAATGAGTTTAAGACTAGTCTTGGCCTCATAGGTAGTTCCATATCAGTTTGAATTAAAGAATAATACTGTGTCACAAATAAAACAAAATGTAATTCTTTTTCTTTTTACTCATTGTAACAATCTTAATGAAAGTGCCCCCTTTAGACTTGTAGGGAGTGGCGTTATTGGAGGTGTGGTTTTGTTAGAATAGAGGAAGTGTGTCATTGGGAAATGCATGTTGAGGTTTCAGAAGCTCAAGCCAGGTCTACTGGCTCACTGTCTCTTCCTGCTGCCTACAGATCTAAATGTAGTACTGTCAGCTCCTTTTCCAGCACCATGTCTGCCAGAATGTCACCATGCTCCCTATGATGACAATAATGGACTAAACCTCTGAACTGTAGACCATCCCCAATTAAATGTTTTTGTTTGTAGGAGTTGCTGTGTCTCTCCACAGTAATGAAACTCCTAGATATTCAGCATACTAAAGACTTTATAATCTTGAAATAATAAATAACACACAGACACACATATACACACACTGTACAAAGTGAACAAATATTCTATTGTCTTAAGCTCTGTGAATCAACTGCTTACTGAACTACAAAAAAATTATGAAATATATCTCACTATGGTGTGCCAAACTATGTGAAGCTTTGTTAAATACTTGTTTTAAATGAGTACAATTTAATGTTTTTATTAGTACTTATTCATAGGAAGGACACACAATTTTATACTATCTTTAATGCTGGATTGAATAAAAATATATTATTTTCCTACTTTTCTCCCTACATGTTTTCAATAATATATATTTTCAATATACAAAGTAGCATACAATATATTCCAATGGATTTCTTTCATATAATATCTTCTGATCAGGTTTTCTCCCTTCCCCAACTCATCTAAGAGCCTTCTTCCTACCCACTGAGTTTTATGTTATCACTCTCTCTCTCTAAAACACACAGATAAACCAAACTAACCCAAACCAAACACAAACAAAACACAAACCCAAGAAACACACAACCCCTCCTCCACAAATGGTAATTAAAATAAGTAAGCAAAAGATCAATAAGACAAAAAGTTCTCAAAATGAGACAAAAAGTTTACAAAATACTACCGAGTTTGTTCTGTGTTAGCTAACTACTCCTGGGCATGGCTAATATACCCAATGAGATCCTGTGGCAGTTTGAATGAAAAGAGCCCCCATAAGTGTAAGAGGAAGACAGCCAGTAGGCTCAACAGGGCATAGACATTCGAGCTCAATTGAGCATGCGCAATAGTAACTTCCCCCTTGGGCCAACCTCATGTCTCTCAAGTCTGCCAGGGTGGTTAGAGACTGCTGACATGGAGGCGCATGGTCAGAAGAGCCAATGGAGAAAGGACAGCACACCTCTAGAGGCCCAGAAGACCAATGGGGTGCTGGAGGAGGGATAGACAGGCAAGCCTGATTTCTACTATAAACAAGTCTGCTGCATGCTCTGCTATTCACCTGACTCCCAGAATCTGTGATGCATGCTCCCTCAAGGGTCACCCGCAACACATAAGCTCATAGGGAGTGGCACTATTAGGAAGTGTGGCTTTGTTGGAGTAGGTGTGGCCTTGTTGGAGGAAGTGTGTCACTGTGAGAGCGAGCTTATATGCTCAAGCCATGTCCAGTTTC
>NC_022009.1:65618571-65625844 GCF_000317375.1 Microtus ochrogaster
GACTAAACTGAATGCTGGGAGAAGGAAGGCAGAGTCAGAGAGAAGCCATGTAGCCCCACCGGAAATGCCAGAGCTTTTCCTGATAAGCCACAGCCTTGTGGTGATACAGAGATTAATAGAAATGGGTTAAATTAATATGTAAGAGTTAGTCCAATAAGAAGCTAGAGATAATGGGCCAAGCAGTGATTTAATTAATACAGTTTCTGTTAGATTATTTCGAGACTGGGCAGCTGGGAACCAACAAGCAGCCTCCTCCAACAAGGAAGACACTGTTTCTGTGGAGTCATTCATCACCTCTGGCTCTACAGTCTATCAGCCTCCTAGTCTGCATAGTTCCCTGAGCCTTAAAGGGAGGGTTTTAATGCATCCCATTTAGTAATGAGTGTTCCAAGTTTCTTATTCTCTGCACAATGACCATTGTGGGTCTCTTTTAGTTCCCATCTACTGCAAGAAGAAGCTTCTCTGAAGAAGGTGGAGTGAGGCACTGATCTATAGGAAGAGCAGAAGGCCATTATGAGCCATTTTAGTGCTATGTTCTTTCAGCAGGACAATAGCATTAGATTCCTGTCTATTGTCAGGTTTTTGCTCACTATGTAAGTGTCAGGTTCATACCTGGCACTCATGAAGTGGACCTTAAATCTACCCAGAAAGTGTTTGGTTACTCACATAACATTTGTGCCACTATTGTACCAGTATATTTCACAGGTTGGTCACTATTGTAGGTCACAGAGTTTGCAGTTGGGGGATATTGATGGTTACATTTGTCCTCTGGTAGTGTGGGGAGTACCTTCAAGTACTGTGAATGATAGCCATTGGGGTGGAGCTTCTACTTGGGCATTAGCATGATTTATCCATGTTCAATGATATCTGTGTTGTCTCAGCAATAGGGCCTTACCATTAGGATATCCCTCTCTTTTTAAAACTAAGTTATATAAACTTCTTTCTTAAAACTGCTTTCATAATGTCCCACAATTTTGGGTATGTTGTATTTTTATTTTTATTTAATTTTAAAACATTTTAAATTTCCTTCTTTATTTCTGTCTTGATCCATTTTTCGTTCAGTAGTGAGTTGTTCAGTTTCCATGAATTTGTGTAGTTTCTGTTGTTGATATTCAGCTTTAATCCATGGTGCTCAGACAGAATTCAGGATGTTATTTCAATTTTCTTATATCTGTTGAGACTTGATTTGTGTCCTAGTATGTGACCAGTTTTAGAAGAAGTTCCAGGGACTACTGAGAAGAAAGAATGTTTGTTTGTGTTTAGGTGAAATGCTCTGTAGATATCTGCTAGGTCTATTTGACTTACGATGCTAATTAGCTCCAGCCTCTCTCTGTCTAGTCTTCATCTGGATGGCCTTGTGTCTTTTTGGGTGTGGTATCCTCTTTAGACTGAAGTTCTCCTTCTAGTGACTTTTATAAAGTTGGATTGATAGATAGAAATTGCTTAAATTTGATTTTATCATGGATTTTTTCTCTGTCAATTGTGATTGATAGTTTTGCTGGATATAATAGTCTGAGCTGGTATCTGTGGCCTCTCAGAGTTTCTAGAACATCCATTTAGGCTCTCAGGTTTCCAGAGTTTCCATTATGAAGTCAGGTATTATTCTTATATATCTGCCTTTATATGTGACTTTATATGTGACTTGGTTCTCTTGAAGCTTTTAATATCCCTTTTTTTCTGTTTTGTACATTTAGTGTTTTGATTAATAGGTGTCCTATAGAATTCCTTTTCTGGTCCTCTCTATCTGGTGTTTTTTTGTGATTCTTATACCTTGATAGGCATCTCTTTCTTTAGATGGGGGGTATTTTATTCTATTATTTTTGTTGAAAATACTTTCTATGCTTTTGTACTGGGTTTCTTTTGTTTCCTCTATATAGATGATCCATGGGTTTGGTGTTTTTGGCATCCCAGATTTCCTGGATGTTTTATGCCTGTAGATTTTTTAGATTTGACATTTTCTTTGGCAGAGTTATTCATTTCATCTACCTTGTCTTCAACACCTGAGATTCTCTCTTCCATATCTTGTAATTTGTTGGTGAGGCTTACCTCTGTGGGTTTTTTGACATCCTTAGTTTTTCATTACAGTTTTATTGCAAGTTGTATTTTGTTTGTTAATTTCTGCTTTCAAGTCTAAATTGGTTTTATTATTTCATTCAACCATTCCTGTTTTCATGAACTTCATTAAAGGACTTATTCAAATCTTTAAGGTCATTGAACATATATTTAATTGCTATTTTGAAGTCCCTGTCTTGTGCTTCAGCTATATTGTGTTTCTCAGAGCCTTTGGCAATAGGATTACTCACTTCCGGCGGAGGTTTATTATCATGTTTTCGTTCCTGTGCTGGGCTCAGGCATCTGGGGTTATGATGCTTGATGTGTTTCTTGGTGTCAGTGTCTGGCCGTGTCTCTGTTAGGTGGGTGTTCTGTTCTTTGGTTGCTGTTGTCCTCTCTAGATTCTAGGCAATTGTGGTGGCTGTGGGTGCCCCATAGAGGATGTTTGGAAGATCAGCAGTTGACAGAAAGGAAGGGAGATGTGATCGGAGGAAAAGCCTGAGAGAGGTCTCAGGAAAGAGCGAGGGGAGCCAGAGGCAGAGTCCCAGGGAATGGAGATGGGGAGGAGAGGACCCCACAAGCAGGCTGTTACAGGACGAAGAGTAAGTTTGAAGAGACTGTAACAGAGTACAGGAAAGATAATGAGCATCACCTAGCTGAGTCCCAGCCTGCTGTGGCCACTGTGGGTCCTGGAAGAAAGTGTTTCTTCAGCTTGGTAGTTGACACAAAGTGATAGAGATGAGCTGGGAAGGAAAGCTGAAAGGGTGGAGAAAAGGAGCGAGATTGTGTCTGCACGAGGTGGTAGAGTCCAGAGCTCTCGTCTTATCCACAACACTGGCGGACAGAGAGGAACACCGGGAATGGCAGGAGTCTTTTGAAACCTCAAAGCCCACCTCCAGGGACATACCTTGTCTTAGGAAAAGTTACTATTGCTGTGATGACACACCATGACCAAAGCTGGAAAGTGTTCATTTGGCTTCCACATCCAGAATTACAGTCTCTTGCAAAACACCAAGGTAGGAATTCACACTGGGTGGGAACATGGAGGCAGATCAGATGCAGAAGCCATGGAAGAGTGCTGTTTCCTGGCTTGCTCCTCATGGCTTGCTCAACCTGTTTTTTTCCAGAGCCCAGGACCACCAGCCCAGAGTGGCACCACCCACAGTGGATTGCGCCCTCCCCCATCAATTACTAAGATTTCCTACATGTCAGTCTTATGGAGACAATTTCCCATTTGAGATTTTCTCCTCTCAAGTGACTATAGCTTGTGACAAGGTGACATAAAGCTAGTCAGCACATACCTCCTCCAATGAGACTATACCTTCTAATCCTTCCCAAACACTTCCATAAACTAGGCCATTCAAATAATTGGCCTGTGAAGGTCATTCTCTTTCAAACCACCACAGATGACTTCTGAAATTTTGTCTTTCATGTTTTGGAATATCTTTGTTTAATTTTTTTCTGACTCTGTGTTAATGACTACCCATTAAGTAAAACAGACATCTTTCCCCATCTTCTTGAACTGAACTTGTATAGGCGTCAGGCCAGAGATTCTGGCAGCCTTCACTACCTCTTCCCCTGGCTGGAGATACAGGCAGCTCTGGTCCTGATCTACTTCCTCTGTTCTGAGCTGGAGGGAAAGCAGGGTGTGTTCCAGTCTAGGCTACCATCTCTATTCTCCTCTGCATGGCTACCCTGCAATGGACTGGCCTGTCAGAGGCTCAAGGCTGGAAACACAGAGGCCGGTTCCTTTTGTCAGTATGTTGCTTCATTTCCTGTGTTGCAATAAAATACCCTGACAGAAGCAATTGAGGGAGAAAGGGCACTTTTAAGCTCAAGTTACTCTGCTACAATCCCTTACAGAAGAAGAGTCACTGCAGCAGGAGCTTAAGAGAGTCCTTGACGTTGCATCTGCAATTCAGAACAGAGAGGAACCAATGCATGCTGCCTCTCAGCCTACATCCCACAGTATGGGCTCCCAGTCAGGGAGTTGACCCATACCAGAAAGTGAGTCATTCTACTTCAAATGACAGCATCAAGGTGACCATCCACAGGCATGCTCGGAAGCCCACTGCCAGGAGATTCTCATTTCTGTCAGACTGACAATCACTTGGAGACACTGGGCACTGGACACATATGCATATGGAGTCTTCCCTCTCTAGGTGGAAGCCGAGAGCTGGGATTTCCATCTGCTTGCTTCATGCTGAGTAGAAGACGGGCAGCATCAAAGCTTTGGTTAGCTCAATCTGCTATCTCCCTCCTCCCAAAGGCTGCATGACTGTGCTAGAACCATGAGAATAGTTCAAGTTTGGGTGGGAATAAAGAATCCGATCTTCCAGGGAACTTCCTTAGCATCTGGGGCACAGTCGGACATGTGAATGAATACCTTCCCTCCAAGTAACCCGATGCACCAAAAAGGTCTCTCTCTGATCATGTGACACTGTTGAGTGCAGAGCCTCCAGTTGGGACATCTCAGTTCTCTATGTTGGTGTCACACAGTCTGGGCTTTGTATTTTCTCAGGTGCTGGAACCTTCCAGCTAGGGACAGAAAGAGTACTCATCTGAATTGCTGCCAATTGGTGTGTTTGTGGAGGGGTAACAAGTCAGGGCTCCACGTTCTATTTTATTGTTGTCAGTAGTAACAGGATTGCTTTTGAAACACTGAGAAAATTTGTCAGAGTGAGAAATAGAATAAGAAAGGCCAGTTGGCTGTTAGGCATCCAGCAATATGAGGTTTAGAATCGGTTTGCAGGAGGATGAAAAATCTACACACCAGCCATGCATTTAGAAGGTAAAGTCAACAGGATTGCTGAAGGAGTGAGTCTATGGCCTGAAGGAAGATGTGAGGAACGATTTCCGGCTTTAGAATCATTAAAAAGGACAAACAGCCATCACTCTTTCTATCGTGTATGTGTGCATGTGTGAGTATGGCCTGTTTGTGTGCACATGCCTATGCCTGTGCACGTGTGCAGAGGCCAGAGGAGGATGTTGACCATCTTGTTCTTTTATTCTCTACTGTGTTCCTTCGAGACAAAGTTTCTTACTGATCTTGGAGTTACACTGGCAGCCAGCAAGCACTGTGATGTGCCTATCCCTGCCCCAGGGTGCTGGTGTGTGGCCATACACAGTTCTTAACGTGGTCCCTGAATCCAAACTCAGGTCCCTATGATCGCAAACCTCTCAGCTTTCTTACAGAGTTTTTACCTAGACTCTCAGCAGCTAGTCACCATATACCACGTGTGTTTTCAACATATTGCATCGTGCTAATGTTAAGACTGTTTCATTGCCTAAGCACGTTGCAATGAGCTCAGCTGGCTCCATTAATAGCTATGTTATAAATTTGGGTGAGCACAGATAAACTTGGCTAATTCAGCCAGATCCCACAACTGACTTAAATGATCCAAACATTGTAACGTTTTCAAGGAAGGCAAATCAGGACATGGACCTTCAAAACACGCCTCACACTAGATTAAGAAGCAGAGCCCATGCGGGACCAACCATAAGACTTGACGAGATAGTTTAAAAAGCGTGGCACGTATTTGTAGCTTAATGTTTCCCCAATTGTTGACATTATAATTTTCTAGTAGATTAAACATTTCCATTCAAGTTTTACTTGCGTTATTTCCTTGGCAAATCTCTCCCTCTTAGGTAGTATAAATACTGCTTCATTTCCAAGTCGCCCTTTCTTTTGCTAATAGAATACTAAAGCTAAACTCTCACAACAGCTTAGTCTGGTTGACAGTGTGGAAGGATTATGGTACTAAGTAACCCCATTTAAAATTCGGGAGGGGCAGGATTGCAAAGCACAGGTGAGCTTGCTCATGTTTTGTGTGGCTATTTTAAGTAGCATTTGTTATTTAATATCTATGGTGTAATGTTAAACTAACTGTTTTCCTTACGAGTAAGCACCTATCTAGATAAAGGGGAAAACCCCATCTTATGGAAATGAGTGGGTCCTCTTCAAACCCTGGAGCTCTGCGCCCTTCATGCTTTCCCGAATGACACAACTGCTCATGGTATCCAAAGGCCTGAAGTTTCCAAAACAAAGGCTTTTTTAGGATTGTTTGGGGTGTCCAGGCCTATATCAGCTTTTCTCTCTCTCATAAGGAAAGACTCTTAAGTCTACCGTAGGCCAAGGCTACTGACCAAAGGGCACAAAGACAGAGAAAATAATTCATTGATCCTTTATTATTTCTGTCTTTGCAGGATCTTATCTAGTAGAGGAAGCAGATACAAAGTAGCAAGCATGTAGCATTGTATCAATTATAGAGAAAAACAAATAAGCAAAATGCTGCCCTGTGGCAGAAGATAGTGGGTTAGTTCTGTTTTTTATTTCAGGTCAAAGTAAGAAAGTGGAATTACCAGTAGGTTGTTCCAACATGTTAAAAAACAAACCTCAGTGTCCCAGTTACAGTAATAGCTTATCACTTAATGCCTCTGGTTGGAGCAGAAGTAGTTGTACCCACATGAACACTGCAGCACTAGGCTGAGATATGGAGCTTCACCCAGAGACCACCAGGCTTTAAATGCAGTGTCCAGGACACGCAGGGGAGAAAGGGAAGATCCTGTATGAGTGGAAGAGCCACAGATCCCACCAACATGCCTGCCTTGGTCAGAGGCAGAGGAAGTGCAGGACAAGAGTTCAGTGGCGAGGGACGGGGCTCGGTGCTGGGAGAGGTGTGTGGCTCAGTCTGTGAAGCGCTTGCCTGGCAACGATGAGAATGGGAGTTGAACCCCAGAACACATGTGTGAAGGTGGGCATGACACATGCTTGTAATCCCAGCACCGAGAGAGAGGCAAAGCCCTGGGCTTGATAAGTCCTAGGTCCCAGTGGGGAAACCTGTCTCGAAAATAAAACAAACAAACAGAACCCATCAAACAAAGTAGATGGCCCTTGAGGAAAAAAAATCCTCTGCCTCCTCATGTCTACAACAATATGTACATATTATAAAGAGAAACAAGGGGTGTAGCAGGTGACTCAGTAGATAAAGACCCTTGCTGCCAGACTGAGACAACCGAGTTCAATACCTGAGACCCACGTGGTAGAAGGATAGAATCAACTTCCAAAAGTTGTCCTCGATCTTCACATGTATGTCTCAGCATGTGTGCACACACACAGACACACGCACACACAGATACAAGAAGAGAGTAAACATGGAGCTAAAAGTATACAATGGAAAAAAGAGAGCATCTTCAACAAATTGTGCTGGCAAAACTGGAT
>NC_022009.1:65627069-65635681 GCF_000317375.1 Microtus ochrogaster
GAGCAAGGAACTCAGGACCACGAGGGGTACACCCATACACTGAGACAATGGGGATGTTCTATCGGGAACTCACCAAGGCCAGCTGGCCTGGGTCTAAAGAAGCATGGGATAAAACCGGACTTGCTGAACATAGCGGACAATGAGGACTACTGAGAACTCAAGAACAATGACAATGGGTTTTTGATCATACTGCACATACTGGCTTTGGGGGAGCCTAGGCAGTTTGGATGCTCAACTTACTAAACCTGGATGGAGGTGGGCAGTCCTTGTACTTCCCACAGGTCAGGGAACCCTGATTACTCTTCAAGCTGATGAGGGAGAGGGATTTGATGGGGGAGGGGAAGGGGGAGGGAAATGGGAGGCGGTGGTGGGGAGGAGGCAGAAATCCTTAATAAATAAATAAATTAAAAAAAAACAAAAAAAAGAAAAGAGTAAACATGAAGATAAAACAGAGCAACTAATGATGGTCTGAGATTTGTCACCTGAGAAAGTGAATGTGCTTTTTACCAAACTGGAGATGCAGGAACTCAGGTCGGAGTCTCCTGAGCCACCTCCCTGTCTCTCCCTCCCTCGTCCTCACGCTGGCTGTAGATGTGAATGTCAGCAGGTTAGTTTTGACACCCTGAACTAGACCTGGCTTTTGGATCAGTGCTGGGGCATGGACCTTGGAGTCAGGAGCCTTTGTATTGTGCAGGGAGAACTTGAGCAGGGAGAGGTGGAGAAAAGTGAGCCAGAGCAGAGGCTCATGGGGATGAGGGGATTTGCACGTAGAGTATTGAATCGAAGGACTGTACAACCGGGGAACGGGAGACCAAGGGACCGCGGACAGTTTCCAGAAGGCTGGGCTGGACAGTGGTGACATCACAGGGTGAGTAGGTGAGGGGAGACTTTGCTCCTCAGATGATCTTCCACACAAGGGAAAGCAGGAGGATCTGCTCCAGAACCCCCAGAAGGAACTCTTTGTCAGTGTGATGAGGACCATGCATAACCAGAGGGAGCACTTGGCGGCCAGGTATTGCCCTGGGGAAAATGGAAACACATTAGTTTATCATGAGGCACAAAGGAGTGGAGAGATGCAATCATATTGTTGACTTGGGGTCTGGGGCCTTAGGGCAACACATGAACAGAATTAGAGAGCTTGGGAGAATTAGATGAATTTGTTTTTCTCACGAGAAAAGAGATTTCTGGCTAAGATGCTCTGAGGATTGGATATCACAGACGAGCAGAAATGGTGGCAGTTCAGCCGAGCTCTGCCATAGTTTGTGTGGAAACACCAATCTCTGTATCACCCACCGAAAGGCGGTCGTGGGTATGGGGTGTTTGGAACTCAATCCAAACCATGCAATCTCTTTTAGCAAAGATTATTCTTTCATGTATTATTCCAACTGCACGCCGCCAAGAAGGGCTTCCATCTTCTGTTTCTAGAAGCTGCGTATGCCCAAGTGTGGTTCTCTACTCTGGTGCTGACAGCAAAAGCCGCAGAAGAGTGCTGAGCTGGAAAGCTGGGCATGCGCATGACGTCACAGCGCTGCGAGGCAGACGCGGAAGATGAAGGAGTCAAGGCCATCCTCGGTTCTAGAAGGGTGATTGGAAGAAGGCTCTCCCCAGAGAACTGGGGACCATTCCGTGCCATCCTCAAAGAGCCCATGACCAATCCTACCGTCCAGTCTGAATCTTCGTTCTGACTCTGTCTACAAATCAGTCTGGCCCTCTTCCAGGAGCATTCACAATACCCAGGTCTTCTTCCTGGTTGCTGAAGACTACTAGTTCTGGTGGGTAGAAATCCCGACTGAGTTCTCTCTGGGCAGTTCGGTGTCGCTGCTGAGCTGTACGGCTAACCTCACACAGCAGCGGTGTTCTTCTTTGCCGTCCTTCTCGCTCTCTTCCTCTTCCGGGTTGCACTAGACGCTTACAGAGCTTAAACTCCAAGCTAGGAAGCAACATTTTCATAGCCTTTGAAGAACAGTGGAAAATGTATAAAGCACAGTGTTTACCATTTTAAGCAGTTTCGACTATATAGCTCATGATGTTACATTTGCATTATTACGGAGCTATTCTTTCCCCCTCTTCTTCCAGCCTCCATTAACTACATATCTACTTCCTGTTTAGATCTTTCACGAAAGTGAAGGCGTACTGTACCCACCCTTGTGTGTTCACGTGTGTGTGAAGGTGCATATACACATGCGTGCATGCGGAGGCCAGAGATCAATACTGGTGTCTTCCTCTATTGTTTTCCATCTTAGGTTTTGAAGCAGGGTTTCTCACCGTGGCTGGAGCTCAACAATACAGTTAGACTGGCTGGCCAGTGAACCGCAGGGACCCTCCTGTCTCTGCTTCTCCAGTGTATGTCCCGGGTCTAGCTTTTTACATGGCTACTTGGAATTGAACTTACACAGCAAGCATTTTACTGATGGAGTCATGTCCCTAACCCCTCATTCTTGTCTTTTTGTGACTGGCTTATTTTACCTGGGATGTCAGAACTTCCTCCTTTCCAATACTAATGGCCCATTGCCTATATGTGTGCTATTCTGTCTCTGTTCATCTTCACTGACACTTGGAGTGCCTTTGTCATTGATGCTGTAGATAACACTGCTTTGTGTCTTGGTGCAGAGACAATGCTTGAGACCCCTTTAAGTTCTTCAGTGGTCAGAGCACAGTGCCAGCGCCTGCAGTGTTTCCAAGCTCTTAAAGCTTGCTGGCTATTTATAGACATTTCTCAAAAGGTCTCAGTTTTCAATTTGACATATTTTTCTTTCAACAATGTGTGAGCCAAAAAAAATCAGAATTCATTTCTAATTTTTATAGCTTTGGGCCCATTTGCCATGCTATTGGGTGTTGAGAATATCTTGGGAAGCCAGGTGTAGAGGCGCATGTGTATGGCCTGACTCTTGGGGGACCCAAGTAGGAGAGTTGGGAGTCCAAGGCAAGCTTATATGTAACAAGACCAGGACTCCTAAGGCTAGATAGTCTTAGGAAGTCTCTAACTTTCTAGTTCCTTTAGTTACTAAAGACTAGTATGAAGCAGCTCACTGCTCTGGGCTCCCTACTTCCTTTGTGTTCCTCTCCCTCAGGCATCCTTGTCTTGAATACTATCGCTGGAAGAACACGGGTTTCATTTTCTTGAGCTGTACACTAGTAGAGGGATTAGCAGACCATATGGTTGCTCTGATTTTTGTTTGTTTAGAATTTTGTATGTGTATACATGTTTTGTCTACACGTATGTTTATGCACCATGTACATGCCTGGTCCTATGGGATTGGAGTTTCAGACTGTTGT
This sequence comes from Microtus ochrogaster, assembly GCF_000317375.1. Lineage (NCBI taxonomy): Eukaryota > Metazoa > Chordata > Mammalia > Rodentia > Cricetidae > Microtus > Microtus ochrogaster. The sequence continues at coordinate 65,630,346 of NC_022009.1, forward strand.
TAGTCACTGTGTGGGTGCTGGGAATTGAACCCTGATCCTTTGGAAGAACAGTCAGTGTTCTTAACTGCTGAGCTGTCTCTCCAGCCCCTAATAATTCTGTTTTTAAGGTTTTGAGAAACTTCCACACACAGTTGCATGGGTTCTCTTTTTCTATATTCTTTCCAGCACTTGTTATTTTTAATCTTTTTAGTAATAACCTTTCTTTCTGCATGTTAGCTCATTGCAGTTCTTTTTGGTTCACTGTGAACGCTCATGCGTGCATGTGCGTGAGTGTGTGTGCGTCTGTGTATGTGCCACTGCACACACGTAGGGGTCAGAAGACAACTTTTGGGAGTCAGTTCTCTTCTTGCATCATGTAGCTTCTGAGGACTGAACTCAGGTCGTCGGGCTTAGTGACTTAGTGAGTGGCCTTTACTCGCCTAGCCATCTTTGTCAGGAGCACACAGGGTTTTGACTCACGAGGTTGGGCACTCTTTTCCTTGACCCTGTTAGTCATTCGTGAACCTTCTTTTGTGCAATGTCTATCTCAGTCTGTTGCCCGTATTTATTGATTTTCTATTGCTCTTTGGTATTTTTCCTGGCATAGTCTAGATTCTAAAGCCCTGTCAGATGGACACTTCACAGGTATTTCCTACGAGTCACTCTCTTTTCTGATGATGGTTTCTTTTGCTCTCCCACAACACTTGGCAAGCTCCCTCCCTATTTCTTTTTTTATGTAGGGTCTCACTATGCAGACTAGGCTTGAGCCCAGAGAGATCCCTTGCCTTTACGCTTTGAGTACTGGGATTGAAGGCATGATTGATCCATGCCCCATGAATTTTTGAGGCAGGGTCTTGATAGGTAGCTCAGGATGGACTAGAACCTACGACACGGGTCACAGTGGCCTGGAACTCCTCTTCCTGCTTCAGCCTCCCCAAGTCTAGGAAGTAAAATCTGGGACTCTGACTCGCGGGTGAGAAAAACAAGCCCAGAAGACGGGTAGCTGAAGCCACCAGCTTATTGTCACTGAAGCTCAGTGAGCTGGTTCCCACACTGGTGCTCCTAACCACTTCTCTGATCCATTGTTTGGTAGGTGTGCTGGCTAGATATTTTCAGACTTGAAACAAGCTACAGCCGTCTGGGAAGGGGAACCTCAGTTGAGAAAATGGCTCTTCCAGATTGAGCTATAGGCAAGTCTGTGGAGACATTTTTCTTGGTTAATGTTTGATGTGGGAAGGCCCAGCCTACTGTGGATGGTGTTATCCCCGGGGAGGTGGCCTGAGCTGTATAAAAGAACAAGTTGAACAAGTCATGGAAGAGCAAGCCGGTAAGCAGTGTTCTTCCATGGTTTCCTTTCCTGTCCAAGCCCCTTTAGTCCATGGTGTTTATCACAGCAAAGGGAAGACATTGAGGGCAGTAAGCATCTTTTGGGGAAAAGGGTGCTAATCTTTGTCTTCATGCCTGGTGGTTTTTACTGGGTGACTTCCTAGAGGCAGAATAACTAGGTCAATGGCTACATAGAATTTCGGACTCTTAAGACGTGTTCTGTCTCCTTTTGTAAGGTTCATGCCAATCCAAGTTTATACCACAGTTGGAAGAGCCTGTCTGTTCGCTGGCACCTACCAGTTAATAACCTTGAAGTTTCTCTGTCTGAATGGTTAACAAAGCCTAAGGCTTCAGGGCTCTGAAAAGCAAATGAAGACGGTACGGTCTGAGACAGTGTGGAGTCGAGGGATACAGCAAAGATTACATCATATTCTTGTTTCTTGAGCCATGCATAAATGAGCTTCCTGTATTATCACTGTACTTGTGAAACTACTAGCGTGGGTGAATCTACACTAGAGCTGCTCATGACCACGATCTGGAAGTCATTATACCTGTCACAGGTGGCCATCTAAATGTGGCCTTATTTTGACAACTGCTCTCATGACTGATATTTGTGGTATTTCTCAAGCTTTCAGGCGGTTAAAAGCCCTTTTATGTTAGTAATCTTACAGTGCTCTTTGGTTTTACAATAGCACAGAGAATTCTCCTGCCCACATATATTTTAACCTAAGTGCATTTACAGCACATAGGATGTTAGAATGGAACTCTATTTCCAGGTAATGGGGACAACTGAACCCAGTTTTTTCCCTGAAAGATTTTTTTACAATCACCCTGAATTCAAGCACCAATGAACTGGAGGCCTAGACCTGTTTTTATTTGGGAAAGTTGAGGGCAGCGTCATGGCAATAGCAGAAGGTAAAGGACTTGGGTAATTAACATTTGCAGTCCTTTGGGTGACTTTGATTAGAAACATAAAATATCTGCCGTGATTGGATGAAACCGAATCATCCGTCTCTCCTTGCGTCTCTGCCGAAGGAGTTTGTGTTCTCTGGTTTTTGAGAGACTCTCCGCTGAGTCCCGTGTTTCACTGTGCTGCGTTAAAGTTCTGGGCTTTAATTACAGGTACAGCTTGTGTTCTAAGCTGCTTAGGTTCCTTGCGGAACTGCCATGCTGATCAGGGGCTTGGAGGAGAGAGCAAACATCGTCGGTTCACGGGGCAGCGTGCGGAGCCCCTGTTGTCTGCGATTCCTTTCCATTTTTCCGTTTTTAAGTGTGACTCTTGGTAGAAGCCTTCTCCTGAACACAATGCTGCTGTTAATAGCGCAGGGAATGACCGAAACTGTGCCGAGGGGGAAAAGGAGTAGGCGGAAGCATTTCCAGCGGACCGCTGCAAACCGCAGGCTGCAATTATCTGCAGCTGAAAACAAGTCTCTTTTAATGTGTCCATTTGGCCGAAAGAGAGAGAATTACAGAGCTCTGCTCTCCTCTCCCTCTCTCCGCTCTGTCTTCTTCTCCATCTTTATGTAGTTTATCATCCATAATTTCAGGATGTATTTTGCCTCTTTAAGCTGTTTTATCTATAGGCTTATGAGGTCACTCATGTGTGAATTTCTTTGTTAGTCATCTCACCTTTTGCCTTGATGATAGAAAATTGATCAGGACTAAAGTACAAGCTCAATAGACAACCCTCTTGGTCCTTTGTCTAGAAGAACAGCTACATTGAAGGCCACGAGCAGGTAGCTATTAATATGACAGGCGCTCTGTCTCCCACTGTAATTTATAATGAAATACCTAATCTCCATTATTTTGATCCAAGCAGGCGATCCCATGAAAAAGTCTTTTCATCCAGTTCCCAATGGCTGTTGCATGAGAAATGGCAAACCAATAATTTTTGTCAAGTTTTTTAAGCCAACAGAAATGCTTTTCCACGGCTGCGGTTTCAAAAGGCAGAGATAAAGCTCATTCACCGCGATGAATGGAAAAGCCATCTGGGGTTTTCTTTTTGACTTCCTTCCCTTTTCTCCATCCTTGTAATCAAATTTGAGCAAAATGAAATGGGGCTTTCTATGAAAGTACCTTTTGTTGATCTGAACGAGCTGGTAATTTACAAAATACCCTTCCTTTGTGAGGAAGGCTAAAGAAAAAAAGAATCCGTAGCTTTTAAAGCCGGGCCTTAGTGGGACTCTAAATGCAATGAAAGCCGTCTGTGTGGAGAGATTGAAATGCATTTCAAAGCCAGGCCTGGCTAGGGGGGCACCGAGAACAGACCTATGAGCTTTTCGGAGGAAGAAAAAAGTGAATGGAGAAGGGGAGAGAAGTGGGGAGCTGTGGACGGGGTGTCGAAGTCTCCGTGGTGCTGTGGATTCATTCGTCACCACTGGGGCCGAAGTTGATGTCTGCTGCCCAGGAGGCAGAGCAGTCGGAGCTGGGAAAGTTTGGAGTTCCGTTCAGATCGTGAGGAATGTCGCCTGCTGAGGGTGTGGTAATTCCTCCAACTTTTTCTTTCTCTTCTTGTGCTGGGATCTTGTGGGAAGCGCCTCGGGAAAACCCGGAGACGACTAACACTTGCTTTCCCCCTGTTTTTGCCTGCTAGATTTCTCCGTGCCACTGACCCCTCTTCACCCGTTAGAGGACCAGCAGGATGTGGATCATGTCTTAAGAACAGTAAGTGACGTGGGCTGTTTTCTTCTATCCCTGCTCAGAGTTCATTGCCATAGAACTGAGGTTTGACTGCCACAGGAGTTTGGAATAAGCACGCATGCCTTGAAGGGAGGTGGGTTTCCTGCCGTATTTGCGTTGTTTGATGTGAATTCTGGTCGACTTAGCTGTTCTTTCCAACATCCCGTGGTGGCAATGAATTTTCTTACTTCGTCGTGTGTATCGTGTGATGCTGAGCATTGTGTGGCATTGGACTCGTGCGTTCTAGCAGAGCAGTTTAAGATTCGTTGTGAACATCGCAGGCACTCGCTCGGGGATGCTTCTGTGTGTGAGGCGCCGCTGGCTCATTGTAGTTTTAATTCACAGCCGTCATAATTTCTCTCCATTTATACATGAGGTAAAATTGTCGTATAAATTATGTGAGCTTATTTCCTCATGATAAACATCCAGAGAGAGGCGAGAGTTGTTTTGCTGAGAAAAGTCAAACAATTTTAAAGGTAACTTAAGCAAAATTTCTTGTCATTCAGCTATTTCAGCGAACCATAATTAAAGCACATTTGAGAAAGTGAAAAGTGCGTTTTTAACTTACTGAAAATCAGATGGATTCATTATCTGAAACGTTACACCTTGGATTAGAGCAGAGGTAATTTTTCAGAAGGCAAATGGGACACTGGCATCTGTACATAACCACAATGTTGTTATAAGTTTGAGAAATAGCTCAGCCAGAACAGAACAAGTGCGCACAGTCGGTTCTGATGTCGCAGGGGGCTTGAGGGTGTTTATATTGAAGTTCACATTTCTAAAGCAAGGAGGGGGAGGGATCCCCAGAACTGCACAGAGACTGCCTTCCTGCTTCCAGAGAAAGCTAGAGAAAAACAACCCAGTGAATCCAGGGGCTTTAATGACTGTTTAATCTGTTAGAACCCTGGCTGTGTGCGTGTGCGTGTGTGTGTGTGTGTGTTTGTGTGTGTGTGTTTTAGTAGAGATTATACAATGCAGAATACAGGACTCAGGTAATCTCACATAAGTCTTGGCGAGGACCAGCCTGTCCCTTCTGACTATTGCTCACATGGTATCTGAGTCCCCGGAAGTTTGTCTCAGGCAGACCTATTTTCCACATGTTTCTCTTTCCCAACTTCCTGAAGCCACATCTTTGCCCGTGGTGTCGAGCCATTGCTGCCTCCTAATGCCTAACTTGAAAACAGCATGCTTGGCAAGCTGCCATGAGGGTGGCAGTGGGGTACTGGTTTGTACCGGTGTCGTAGTTTCAAGGGGCTTTATCCCTGATTTACAAGAGTCCCAGAAAACAGACTGAGCCCTGAAGGATGGGGCTGAGAGCAGGAGGGCTAAGTCAGCTAGTGTGTGTGATATCC
>NC_022009.1:65635908-65643444 GCF_000317375.1 Microtus ochrogaster
AGTGATGCTCTGTGTGTCTGACCCACATCAGCGACTGCAGTAATGCTCTGTGCACTGCTGACCCCAGGCATTGCTGACCCACATCAGCACCTGCAATGATGCTCCCTACACTGCTGACCCACATAGACCCCCGGGCAGTGATGCTCTGTGGGTCTGACCCACATCAGCGACTGCAGTGATGCTCTGTGTGTCTGACCCACATTAGCGACTGCAGTGATGCTCTGTGCACTGCTGACCCACATCAGCTCCTGGGCAGTGATGCTCTGTGTGTCTGACCCACATCAGCGACTGCAGTGATGCTCTGTGCACTGCTGACCCCAGACATTGCTGACCCACATCATCAGCACCTGCAGTGATGCTCCCTGCACTGCTGACCCACATCAGCAACTGCAGTGATGCTCCCTGCACTGCTGACCCACATCATCAGCACCTGCAGTGATGCTCCCTGCACTGCTGACCCCAGGCATTGCTGACGCACAATTGTACCTGGGTGTGATGCTGTGTGCACTGCTGACTCCCATTAGTACCTCAGCACAATACTGTGTGCTGTTTGCTGTTCTCATGTACAATCAATATTTCATTTTGCATAATTTCTCTTGCATCTTATCTGTGAGTACTTCTGGTGAGACAGAGATGTTATGTGAAGTGTCTCTGTAAAGATGGTGCTAGAAGTATGTAACCAGACCAGAAGGCCCATAAAGCTTACCTGTTGTGCTGACAATGGTTAACTCCATGCTTGTTGCATTGAGGATGTTTGGTGGTTCTCATTAGTGGAGCAGTGGGAGTTTCCTCATCCCCCAGGTTTAAACAGTATTCTGTAAAAACCTCCACACTGGGGACCTGGAGAGCTGGTTAATTCCCAAGTAGTGACTGGGTCATCAGGAGCATGGGATGTCTTGCTTGCAAACCTCCTGGTTTTGCCACAACAACAGACACCCTACCTTTTCTATTCTTTGTGAAGCCAAAACAGCCACCAATCAGCTAATCCTGGGGCTCTTAGCAACCTAAGATCTGTGTGGTGTCCTCAAAAGTTGTAGGAAGAGAGGGAAATGGTGTGATATCTGTGAGCGCTGCTGTATCTGAGACTTATCTGAAGGTTTTGGTGTCCACCTGTTTGTGAGGAGTGCTTGGGGCCTTGTGTCCAGAGCCAGTGCTGCCTCTCCATCTGACATCAGTAATGTCACAGAGCTCTGCTGTTCTGCAGGGGCCTGTAGGACCTGAGAGGAGGAAGCTCAAGCTGGGCTTTACTTCCCCAGGCATGTGATGGGCTCTAGGATGCCCCACAGAGATGGTGTGCTTGTTCCCTGAGTTCAGGGGACAGGAGCAGGGCTGGCTGACCTTAACTCCAGGCTGTGTGGGTGCTGTTCTGGGCTGTTCACTAGGATATAAACAGAATCCACTCTCTTTATGTGTCAAGTGGGATGCTCCTGGGAAGGTGTGGGAGGTGACTTCTCCTTGAAAACATGGTGATTGGTCCAGTCACCTTTTCTCATGGCGAGAAAGGGATTTCGTTAGACATTGACATCATTACAGATCCAGAGAAAGTCAAGTTCTGATGACAGTGGGATCAACACTAAGATTGGTCCTGCTAAGCCAGGCAGTGGTGGCACATGCCTTTAATCCCAAAACTCGGGAGGCAGAGGCAGGCAGATCTCTGTGAGTTTGAGGCTTGCCTGGTCTACAAGAGCGAGTTCCAGGACAGGCTTCAAAGTTACACAGAGAAACCCTGTCTCAAAAAACCAAAGAAATAAGAAAAGAAAAGATTGGTCTAGCTAATGGTCACATGACTCTGTAACATTGGAAGCATGGCCGTGGAGGGAGAAGGACCAGCTTCCACCACACACTAAAATTGTAGTGAGAAGATGGCTGCCCAATGCAGGAAATCCCTTCTCTTGCAGCCCCACCTCTTGCATGTGTTTTGAGGTAGTAGCTGTCAATAATTAGGCTAAGACTCAGGGGCAATGAAACCAAATGTATAAAAAAGTCACATACCAATTTAGGGGGGGGTCAAGGTTCTTTTGGTTCAATGTTTACAGTAGCAAAATCACAAAAACATAAAACCCCATTATTACTGCCACATGGTAAATACTTTGTCCATTCTGTTCCCCCTCACAGATCTGAAGCCACAGATCTCACAGATTCCCACAGAGCGAGTCAGCACTGACCTCTGGTCATGCAGGCATCCCAAGTCTGCACTGGCTAAACTGAGGCCTCAGTTCTCACCCCTAAACCTTTGGAAAGCTAACCCAGATGTCTGTGGCTCCTGTTCTGCCTTGTGTGTGTATGCCTCTGCCTTGATTTTCTGTTACTGTGCTTAGATGCCCTGGCAAAAGTAGCTTAAGGGAGAGGAACTTATTTGGGCTTGCCATTCTAGTCTAAGGTAAGCTCATCATGGAAGTCATGGCAGCAGGAGCTGGAGGGAACTGTCACACTGTGTCCAGAGCTGGCAAGCTGAGACGGGTCAGTGCAGGCTGGTCCTAAGCTCCCTTTCTCTGTGTATACAGCCCAGGAACCCGCCAAGGGAATGCAGTCTTCCATAGTCTCCCTACCTCAAGGGGTGCAGCCAAGGGGCTGTTTCTAAATTGATTGCAGGTCTGTTCAAATTGACAGCCCATGTGAGCAACCACACCCTCTTCTAGTTCTCGTCCTAAGCCAGTCCAGAGCCATAGACCTCAGTTCTTCTCTGAATCTTTAAAAACAAATCTGCTTTTGTGGATGAGGCAGCATACAGTGGAGCCTTTTCTATGAGGAGGGGATGGATGGGGGTGGGACTTACTGCCAAACTTCCTTGAGCATCTGTGCAGAACATTCTGGTCTGAAATGTTCTTAGCTTGTCAGCCCCGGATGTCTTCTTTTTAACCCTTTCTTCACGTTCCCCCCAGCTTTCCCAGGTGTCTTGCTCTGCCTCCATCTTTAGCTCACTCATGTTCTAGCACATAGAGCAGTCCAATATGTCTCACCATGCAGAACTGAACGTAACGTGCTTCTCGGCCCAGCACCACGCTCAGCTCACCTCCCAAAGCCTGTCTGGCTACAGTTCTTATGCTACTTAGTGGTAAAGGGCATGCTGTATGGATACAAACAATCCCATCATACATTTTCCTTGAAGGAAAGCACACAGGCCTTTTAGACACTGTTCTGAAGGCATATTCTTCAGTAGGACTTTAGGCAGGACACTGGGACCATCCCCTCGACAGAAGCACTGAGGGGTTTCATTGTGTCTAGTTCCTGTAACTGAAGACTGCATGTTCAATTCCCAGCCCTCCAGATCCGAATAATCACACAGAAAGAATATTAATTACAACACTATTTGACCAGTGGTTCAGGCATATTGCTAGCTAGCTCTTATATCTTAAATTAACCCACTTTTGTTAATCTATGTATCACCACGAGGCTGTGGCTTGCTGGTGAGGTTCCAGTGCCTCTTTCCTTTGGCAGCTACATGGCATCTTTCTGAATCCTCCTTCTTTCCTCCTCTATCTCTGCTTGGATTTCCCACCTCACTATATTCTTCCCTGCCATATGACAAAGCAGTTTCTTTATTAACCAATGGTAATAAAATATAGTTACAGCATACAGAGGGGAATCCCACATCACGTACCTGTGGTGACTGAGTCAAAGGCTAAAAACCAAACCAAACAACTCAGGAACCATTAGCTTGCATGGGGCCAAAACCAAGTTTGAAAGAATAGATTTGAACAAAAAGCTGAGTGTAGAGGAGCAAGTACAGTTAGAACATTAAAAGAAAAGAAAGGTGGGGAAGGACGCTTAAAAGAAACCCCACACTAGCTCAGAATTGAGGAAAATAGAGGGTTATTTAGTTAGGGGTAGACTCACAAATCAATAGCCTCTGCTGGAATGGGGAACAGCAACCGAATCCTGCAGCTGGAAAAGAGGCTGGATGTGCGCTTTTAATCGGCAAAAATAGTATAAGAGGCCATGCCCAACTGGGTGGGTAACTTAAAGGCTACTGCGGTATTATTTCCTACAGCACCTCCCCCTTTTGTTTAAATAAGGGAGTTTTAAGCCTAATGCAAAATTATATATAATAAGAACACATATATTTAATAATTGTCCTATCCTAATGAGTTTAAGTCTTGTGTAATAAATAACTTGGCGAAGTTATAAAAGAAAAGTAATTACAACTATCTAGTGTTCAACCCTATCGAAGACTCGAGAAGGGAAATAATATTACTAGAGTAAGCAGGAAGTGCAATCAAGCAACTTCCAAAATGTGCAACAAATGACAGAGACAACTGGCTACCTGGTCAATCACCCAAAGTCTCATTTGCAACGTTGAAGCAACCAACTTTGGCTAAGGCTAGAGTAACTGACAGATCATTTTCAGAGGCAGGAAATTTTTTCAAAACTGTCTTACCCTGTTTTGGCAAGATTTGACAGTCTTTTTCTATGTGTCCTGCTTATTTCCAAGTAACACCATGCTGTGACCGAGTCTTCTTTATCTGTGCATATCTTACAAATTTTGTTCCTTGTGGCAATGAGAAATGATACTCTAAATCTACACACCACACAAGCAAGGACAAAGTTAAGCCAGAGATTGTATCTAGGAAGAAAAGATGGCTTGGAGATCCTGAAAGATGTGAACCTCACCTTCAGTGTTAGCATGAATGGTTTAGACTTGTAATGATGTACAAGGTATGGCATTTTCTGTAGAGTTAATTCTTTGTTTCTGCCTTTGGCTTAAATGGTGCTATGTGACTCTTAGAGCCTTGACCTTGATTGCTAGTCACTGTAAGTCTTTTAGGAGATGATGCCAGCTACACCCACCATATAAAATTGCCTGTGTTGTCATACTCTGGTGAATGTGTCCTTTAAGAATAAACTGAAGGTTTAAAACCAATAGCCATTGCTGCTGACAGCCTTACACAGTGCTCTGAGCCGTGTTGGAGCTGGTGGTATTTTCCCTCCAAGTAACATAGTTGTGGTCAGAGTTGGTGATGAGCATATGTGTTGAACTCCAGGGGGCAAGAAGCATGGATGAACTCTGAGTGGCTCTCGGTTGTTCCTGTTACCATCCGAGGGGAGGCTAGGCATTCTGTCCAGTGGGATCAATGTCCCAACAGCTCAAAGGTGGGCACCAGCAGGACACCCCAAAATGAAGATAGTAGCACAAAGAAATTTGGGGCTCCCCAAACCCCGCATCAGGTTCTCAAAGGGATCAGGATTCCCTCTTACTTCCTAGGAAAATGGGACACTTTTATAGATGTGAATCTCCTTGTACATAGAGCAGGTGTTCGCCTATATACTTTTATGGAAAACATCTACAACATAATTTTATTCCCCCACTTCTGGGGGTTTTCTGGTGCAGCCAAAGAGAGGGTTACTTTTATATCCTCATAGAAAATTTAAAAATGGGAAAAAATCACTTATTTTTTTAATTTTTAAAATTATTTATTTTTAATTTTATGTGTATGGGTGTTTTGCCTGCTTGTATGTCTATGTACTATGAACATGCATGGCTCTGCTCAGAGGCCAGAGAGGGAATCAGATCACCTAAATAGAATTACAGATGGTGTGAACCACTCTGTGAGGTACAGGGAATCAAACCCATGTCCTCTGCAAGAGCAACAAATAATCTTAACCTCAGAGCCATTTCTCCAGCCCTATCACTTACTTTTTTTGTTGTTGTTGGGCAGAGAGTCTCATGTAGCTCAGGTTAGCCTCAAACTTGCTGTGTAGCAAGTACTTCTGCGACTGCTTCTACCAGCTCTCCAAGCATGCACACCAGGCCTGGTTTTTGCAGTCTGAGGATTGAAAACAGGGCTTCCTGCATGATAGACAAGTACTGTAGCAACTGAGCTACATGCCCAGACCCTGAACAAATACCTTTTATGGTGTCTCAAAAAACAAACAAACAAACAAACAAACAAACCAGCTGTCCATAGGGCTGGTGTAGTCTATCGTCAGTGCCGTGAAATAGGAGACAAGGGTTACCCGTGTGAGATGTACGGGAGGGATAGGAAAGAAAAGGAGGGCTGTAAGCACAAAGTAAGTTTTAAAATAATTCGCTCATGTTGAGGCTTTTTGTTCGTTTGTTAAAGGTGTTTCTTTAGTATCAACTCTGTGCTTAGGGGGTCAGAAATTTAACCATTCTTTATAACTTGAAGCCATAGAGTTCTAGGAGGCCCTTTGCTTTGGTGAGTCGGACTTTGGATTGTCTGCATGAGGGAGAGTGATGGAGAGAGAGAGCCCCTTGCCCTGGCTGTGGGAATTTGCAGGTTTCTACTCACAGCTTCAGAAGTCTGTGGATATATTTAATATAACAACATAATTGTGCATTTTGAGAAAATGAAAAAAATACCAGTGTTTTAAAGACTGAGATATTGCAAATGTGGATTCTATGTGCTTATCTTGGTTTGCTTGCGGAGTCCTCAGCACACAGAAAGCTTGGGGAGGCGTAAGCATTTTTGCTGGGGAGAATTTGACATTGAGAGGGTGCTAAGATATAACACATTCATTTAAAGAGGCTCTAGAGAGCCTGAAAGATGGCACAGTGGGTAAAAGCACTTTCCCTGAAAGTCTGACAATCTGAGTTCAATCCCTGGATCCCACAGTAGAAGGAGAGCGCCAGTCTCCAAGAGTGGTCCTCTGGCTTCTACCTGTGTACATTGGTACACACAGCAGGGATACCCATGAGCCTCACCCACGTGCCAACACCACCATCTCAACAACAGCAATAATAAAAACTAAAATTTAAAAATTAAGGAGGATATAGGTTAGAATAGGTCTATAAGAACCTAAAACAAAACAAAACAAAAACAAGCCCAGGCTACAAAACGAGCAGGTTCGAGAATGGTTTATTTGGCAGATATTTATGGGGCAGGTGTGCTTCTGGATTTGATGGCAGCTGAAGATGGGTAAGGCAGAACTGGACTTGCAAGCACTGAGCTCAGGAGTGTTCCAGCCCAGGACAGAGACCTGGGATCATCTTTCAGTAGAAACACAAAGCCCTTACAAGGCTTTTCTTTCCCCTCTTTTTAAAAATTATTTTTATTGAGCTCTATATTTTTCTCTGCTCCCCTCTCTTCCTCTCCCCTCCCCTTAAATCCTCTCCCAAGGTCTTCATGCTACCAATTTACTCAGGAGATCTTGTCTTTTTCTACTTCCCATGTAGATTAGATCTATGTATGTCCTCATTGTTGTCTAGATTCTCTGGGATTGTGATTTGTAGGCTGGTTTTCTTTGCTTTATGTTTAAAAACCACCTATGAGTGAGTACATATCATAATTGTCTTTCTGTGTTTGGGTTACCTCACTCAAAATAATGTTTTCTAGCTCCATCCATTTTCCTGCACAATTCAAGATGTTGTTATTTTTTTCTGTTGTGTAGTACTCCATTGTGTAAATGTACCACATTTTCCTTATCCATTCTTTGGTCGAGGGCCATTTAGGTTGTTTCCAGGTTCTGGCTATGACAAACAATGCTGCTATGTACATAGTTGAGCACAAGTCTTTGTGGCACGATTGAGCATCTTTTGGATATTTACCCAAAAGTGGTATTACTGGGTCTTGAGGA
>NC_022009.1:65644514-65648450 GCF_000317375.1 Microtus ochrogaster
CATGGGAGATCTTTCCACTTTCTGGTGTCTTCTTCAATTTCTTTCTTCAAAGATTTAAAATTCTTGTCATACAAGTCTTCCACCTGTTTGGTTAGAATTACTCTGAGATATTTTATGCTATTTGTGACTATTGTGAAAGGTGATGTTTCTCTGATTTCTTTCTCAGCCCATTTATCATCTGAGTACATGATATGATAGTTTACATAAGCGCCCTCTAAAGTTCTACCAAGGAACTTATACAACTGATGAACACTTTTATTAATGTATCAGGATACAGGATTAACTCCAAAAAGGTTCTTTTTGTATTGAGAGGAAAGTTAATGTTAAGAGTTGGTTATAGAGGACCATGTGACCTCAGTGTGAGTGACTGAGGAGAAGGGACAGAGGACAATGCATCCTAATGATCATTTTAGGGAGCCTTGTTGGAAAGAGGGGGAAAAAGCTGAGAGAGAGAGAGAGAGAGAGAGAGAGAGAAATCAAAGGAGAATTAAAAAATGAGATATCACTGGATATATGTTATATATTTTATTAAACGTTTTCTTTAACCACATATGCTGTAGAATTGCATAAGACCATTTCCATAGAGGATGTATTCTGTATGACTGCACTCCCTTGGCATATCCTCCCTTTCCCCCCATTTTCCTCCTGTTAATCTCTCTCTGACCTCTCCTATTTGCCCCTCCCCACTCCCTCCTGTTAGCCCTTTTTGCTCCCTTAGTTTTGCTTTATTTTCATGTCAAATATACTTATATAATTTTATGTATTTATGTAGACTCTGGGAACCACATATGAGAAAAGTATACAATATTTGTCTGACACTGAATTCATCTCAACACAGCTATCTCAAGTTGCATTCATTCTCCTGCAGATAGCATGACTTCTTATTTGAGGATGGGAAGAATCCCATTGCGTACGTACACCATAGCTTCCTTACTCATTTGTCCGTTGTTGGGAACATACATTGGTCCCATGACTTAGCTGTTATTATTATAAATAATTCTGCCACAGACATTGACGTTCATATATCTCTATAATAGCCTGACCTGGAGTCTTTGGGGTAAATGCCCAGGAGCTGTGTTGCTGGGTCCTGAGCAGATCTAGGTTGAGAATTTTGAACATTTATGCTGATTCCCATGAAGGTTGGACTAGTTTGCATCCCCTCCAGCAGGGTATAAGGTCCACATTTGTCCTTCTAGCGCTTGTTATGAAATGACCGACATTCTGACCGGGGCAAGCAAGTCTCAATACAGCGTTAATTCACATTCTCAGATGGCTGGGGAGGCTGAGTGTTTCTCATATGTTTTTTGGCCATTCACACTTCCTCTTTTGAGAACCGTGTTTATTTCATTAGCCCGTCTATTGATTGCAATGTTTGATTTCTTGTTTAGTTATCTAAATTCTTTGTATATTCTGGATATTGATTCTCCACCAGATTCTGATTAGCAGAGATTCCCTCCCATTCTGCAGACTGTCATCTCCTGTGCAGAAGCATTTTGACTTCATGATGTTGAGTTTGTTTGCTGACATAGGGAAGGTGTTTTTAGTACAAAAGATAGGTATTTTATGTGCTTTTGTGAGATCACCAGTCAGGGGGAGCTACAAGAGGAAACCTAGAGGAGGCACCCGGAAACCAAGTCAGCTATAGTCATGTGTCCTAATGGTGTGTATGTGTGTGCGTGCATGTGTGTGTGTGTTCTGAAGGGAACCTTCTCAACACAATATATGGGAAACCAAGAGAGAGCAGTTCAGAGAGGGGTACGTAAGCAAGTGAGAGAGAATTTAGTTGTGTCATTGGGACAGTCAACCCATGGCAAGGTCATCAAGCCAGGATACTCCTAGCCTATATATGGGTGTGTTGAGGCAAAAGGAAAGTGTAAAGGTTTTTAAACTGAAATGTATTATGAGGTAGAACATGAGATAAAGAAGGTGTAGTTTAGGTCTGAATCTTGGCTATTCAGTGAGGACATCTCTAACGTTAGCAAATGATTCAGTTCATCAAAGTAGTGTGAACAGGGTATGCACTTTACTTGTCCATGTTGGATCAGGGAAGATGTCATGGTGAAAGCTTTCCCTAATGAAAAGAATTCACAAGGAAACAGAGCGTTGAAGCTCAGAATGTGATCGTCTGTGTGGTGCTATGTCAGATGGTGGGTCATCATATAATTGTGTTAAAAAATATATTAGGGAATGTTAGATTTTTTTTTTACTGTGGGGACTTGAATTTCAGGTTCAAAAACTTTACATTTATATGTTATTAATTTACTTATTATGGTGGGGTGTGTATGGCAACAGGCATACCACGGTACTCCTGTGGAAGTCAGAAGATAACATGAAGAAGTTGGGAGTAAGTTCTTCCAGGAGTTGAGCTCCAGGGAGTGAACTCAGGCCATCGGGCTCACAGACAAGAGCTTTTTACCACTAAGTCATTTCACTGGCCTTGGTTTTGTTTTTTTTTTTAAAATAATTTATTTAATCTTTAATTATGTGCAAGAATGTGTATCTGTGTGTAGGTGGGTCCGTATGTGTGTGGTTGTCCACAGAGGCCAGAAGGTGGCGGGCGTCAAGTGCCCTGAAGCTGGAGTCACAGGCTGTTGTGAACCAAATGGCATGGATTCTGGCAATCCAACTTGGGTTTGGGCAGTGCGACCTATTAGCTCCTCAGCCATCCTCCAGCCCTGCTTTAGTTCCACAAGCAACTGGAAGGTTTTTGAACAAGAGAAGTATGTCTCAGAATTCTGGATCAGGAAGATGAACTTGACAACAGAACTTGGAAATTTGTGGAGAAGATAGGAAATGAAACCGCTGCTGGACACACGAAGCAGATCAGGAGGGAAATTAGAGACCCAGTGAAAGTGATGCTATTGGGAAGAAGACAGTGGGCAGCTCTCCAGCAGCAGAGATTGACTCGTGTCTGTTGTGTGTTAAGCAAACACACGGCCTCTAATCTCAAAGAGCTCCCAGTTAAGTATGCGATAAGAGCTGGGACAGAAGGAGATATCCACAGTAAAGGGACAGAGACACAGCTCCACATTGTCACTTCAGCAGTCTGAATACTTCTCCTAATCTTTTAGGGACCTCAACTCAAGCCAGACCAAGATTTGTGGCTTTGACACAGAAACAAATTTCAGGGCTAGTCTGCAAGAAGCAGAGTTAGAGATGTCATTACAGGTAATTTAAATGTAGGTTTTCAGCATGACGTAAGAGAAAGAGACACACTCATGTTCAAGAGTATAGGAGTGGACTTCCCTAAGACAGCCCCAGATAGTAAGACATATCCATGTGCAGGTCTGGACTCTCAGGAGACACTCTTGGTGAACTAGCCATGGCACTAGCCATGTGTACAATTTTGATGGCCCTCAAGTTACATCTCAGAGGGTTGCTAAGAAACCTCATTCCCCTTTCAGTCCATTGTCATAGGTCAGATAAGAGGGTGCTCTGATATGCCTCGCATCTGATAAGGTGAAACCAGGACCCCCCAGAGCTGCACCGGGGCTTAGGATGCAGACTTTTCCTGCAAATTAGGTTTCTGGTGAGATTCCTGGAAAAATTGCAGGCTTCTCACTGGGAAGGGAGAAAGGCTGAGGTGGTTGTTGATTGCTGCTTCACAGCCGGAGAAAGGCCACAGAGAGATCCCAGGTGAGGGAGGGCTTCTGTCCCTCCTGGGTTCCATCATTTTCTGTATCTTTTTATCCTGCCTCATCTATACCCAGGAGAAGTATGTGTATGGAGAAGAGATAGATGCATGAGAGGTGGATAGATACTTACAAATCAAGTAAATGATATAAAGACTACAAAGAAATGGCATAAAGGGGACCTGAAACGAGGTGGTGCTTGCAACACTGACAATGTTGGAGGTCTCAGCAGGAGTCAGTTCACAGAAACAGGAAGAGTTGTAGCTGCTGTGGACTGGGGACTGACTAAGAGGTGAGGAATTAA
>NC_022009.1:65648785-65655175 GCF_000317375.1 Microtus ochrogaster
AGAATTTGAAAGGGAGGACCACTGGAGGAGATGGAGGGGGAAAGTAAAGGGTTGAGTGGTTGTAAGTACAGTAGTCATGATTGAAATTTTCAAAAAAAAATTTTAATTAAGGAAAGGAAAGATAAACAAATAAATATTGGGATTATATCTCAGCTCAGAATGGCCTTGAGCGAAGGAAATAAACTCTTCAAGCTTTCAATTCCTCTTCTAGAAAGTGATAATAACTATTAAGTAATTATGTAATATGGTTGGCATATGTTTAAAGCTAAATAACCTGGTTTTTGTGTCTTCAGAAAAAGATAATTGTATTCTACGTTTCAGCAAAAACGACAGTGTCATTCTACACGGGAAGTCAGGAGAAAGACTCACACGCATGCTTGGGTTTGCATTTGATTGAGCTTGGGATGTGATAGAGCTTTAGGTCGTGGTCTGTAAAAAGCACGAGGAATATAAAGAACCTGAGAACTAGATCCAGTTCATTAGATTACTATCAGATGTGTAGCTGAAGTCTCGGCTCTGAAGGGTGAAGCTGTAGAGGGGGAAGAAAATAACATAAAAGTAATTTCTTTGTCATCATTGGGTGTGTTTGTGAGTGTATGAATCTGTGTGTGAGTAATATGTGTGTGTGTGGGAGAGGGTGTGTATATATATGTATGAGTGTGTATTATAGTGTGAGTGTGTGATTATGTGTATGCAAGTGTATGTGTGTGTGTGTGTCAACAACTCTTTGAACTCAGCTTTCTCCTTTTACTGTGTGTTTTGCTGTTGTGTCTAGAACAAATGCTTTTACTCATTGAACCATCTTGCTGGTCCTATGTAGACTATAAAGGCGGGAGAAAGGGTTGGGAACGATCAGGAGCAGTGGGTGGATTGAAAAGACACACAGGACAAGCACAGGCTCTTACCCCGGTGAGGAGGGCTTTGTCCCAAACCTGAGCTGTCTTAGATTGTCATTTGCAATGTAGGTTGTAAATTGGTACTTAGATTGTTACTTGTGAAGCAGAATGAAGACCCAGACAATGTCATGGATTTTGGCAGTTATGAATTTGGACAAAATCAGACACCAGCTTGCTAGGCATTGAGCAGAACTACTTCTGCACTGCCTCTGAAAGGAGGTTAAAAAGACCCAACTGGAGGTTCTAGGAAGGCTGGAAGAGCTGGGAAGGCTCAGTGTTCTGTTGCTATGAAGAGACACCATGAGCAAGGCAACTCTTAGTTAAAAAAAATAATCGGGACTTGCTTAGAGCTTCAGAGGTTTAGTCCATTATCATCGTGGCGGGGAGCATGGTGGCATGCAGGCGATGCTGGAGCAGCATCTGGGAACTGCATCCTGATCCATAGGCAGAAAGAGGGGCTTGACTTGGCATCACCTTTTGAATCAAAGCCCAGCTCCAGAGACACACTTCCTCCAGGTCCACACCTCCTAATCCTTCTAATCCTTTCAGATAGTGCTGCTCCCTGGTGACTAAACATTCAAATATATGAGCCTATGGGGGCCGTTCTCATTCACACCACCACAGTTAGCTCTGGTTTCTACATGTATGTGCATGCATACATACACACGCATGTGAATATGTACCTAGATACAGCACACACAAGAAAAGTCAGACACACAGAGGAGAAGGAAGCAGCAGCGGACTGTCAGAAGTTTCTAATAAAGCGAGGTTGGACATCCTCTGGGGCTGGATCCTGTCCCAGCCTGAGTTTCGGAAAGAAGCCTTAAACTTGAAAGAGGTATGAAGTCAGAGAGGTGGGGAAGGAAGTGGGTGTACGGAGCCTGTCATGCTGGCAAAATGTTGGGGTTTGTTAGGAGCACCAAATGAAATTACATCCCATAGTGGGGTGCAGCACTCATGAATGTGGGCACACTGTGTCCTCTGGTCCAGACTGTCACAGCCAATAGCAAAGCAAACCCTTGCAAAACCATATTAAATTTCCTCTTGTTTTGAAATGACTTTACCTGGGGTAAATTAAACTCAACAACTGTGTATTTAGAGAGAATTTAATCCCGTTCCTCCCTTCAGGAATGTCCCATGCCTCCATCTCTTCCCTCTTTACAACCAGTGCAGCCTCTTCTCATGCTGTAACTAGCTCACCTTGCCTGCCCCGGGAGTGCTTCCGCCTCCTATTCTGGGATTGCCTGCACAGCCGCTTCCTGCAGGCTCCGGTCTTCTCCCAGGAGCTTCACCTAGCATTCAGCCTCCTTACCTGGACTTCTGTGCCCTATTGCTTGTCCTCTGTTAGCCTGTGACCAACCACAGGTGCCTCTGCTCTTGAAACTGCAGATTTTGTTCCTATTTCTCCCACAAATGCTTAAGATATTTTCCAATTCTCCACAACAGCCCCGATGTGAGTGCGTGCACACACACGCGCGCACACACACACACACACACACACACACACACACACATGCTAGGAAGTGTTCCACTCCTGGGCTGCCTTCTTGTCCTTTCAGGTTCTCTTTATTTCTTCTGGCTTCCTCTTTTTGTCTGATTACCTCACGCCCGCTCACCCGCCTTGTTTGTGCTGTCCCATCATCCTGTGTTCTCTTCTAAGACACAGGGCTGAATAAACTTCTCCCTTTTCCTTATTACTCTCCCCCTGAAATTCTCCCTTCTTCTTCTTCTTTTTCTTTTTTAATCTCAGTTCTTTTGTACTCTTACTAAATTCTCCCCCAATCCATTAACTTTTCTCATTCTTCCGCAGAAACCCTTCTCCCCGATCTGTCCGAGTCCTGTCAGGTCCTTGATTCCCCGTCTACCTCCACCTTCTTCCGTGACCCTCTGCCGAGTAATTTCTCACGGTGCTCTGCTCTCGGCCCCTACTGACCCCAAGGATCTAATGACTTCCTCTCTGGCAAACTGGATGTTCTTTCTTTCGTGGTCCTTGTCTGTCCAGATAATAACAACCCATACTTCTGAAGCAAGATAGAATTTTTCTTTTTAGGAACTCACAGGATGTTTTCTGGGTGGTTTAGTGTGAGTTGGCTTTGGTGCGCATCTCTTAGATGTTCTATGAATTATTTTGCTTCTTTTGATTGAAATAATCAGTGTTCTCTCTTTGAAAACTCAGGGCTGCATACACTCCTTCCCTTTTCTTTGTTACCTTTCTCTGAAATTCTCCAATCTTACTTTAATTCTTGGTCTTTTAGATATGTCAGTGCGTGTGGTGTATGCTTACGTGCATGTTTGTGTATATGTTTACATGTGTGCACTTATCTATGGAGCATCCTCCTCGGTTGTTCCCCACCCATGTGTTTAGAGACAGGGTCTCTCACTGAGCCTGGGGGGAGGGGTCACTAAACTGGCAGCTAGTCTGCAGGAGAGTCCCAGGGCTCCCTCTGTCTCAGCCTCTCCAGCAATGGGATTACAGGTCCCCGGCTTTGTGTGTGTGTGTGGGGGGCGTGCCAGGGATCCGAACTCAGGTCTTGGTGCTTGTGTGGCAATTATCCCACTCTCTTGCTTGTTGCAGTTCTATTTGCCGTCCTTGGAGGTGTCTTAACATTTCACTTGATTGTCAATGGTTGGTTTATGGTTTCTGAACATAGCCATGTTGTTTTCCACTGGAGAAATGACGTCTTACTCAGTGTTGGTGCCCACCTCCTCCTGAATCCCTCTAACTCTAACTGACTTAGCAGCATGGCTGAGTTAAAGAACGATTTGGGAGAGGGGGTTGAGACAGGGTTTCTGGCTGTCCTGGAACTCACTCTGTAGACCAGGCTGGCCTCCAACTCACAGAGGTCTGCCTACCTCTGCTTCCTAAGTCCTGGAATTAAAAGCATGCATCACCATCCCCAGCAACGAAGAATGATTTTTTTTTTAAAAATCAACTTTTTTTTGTTATTTTATTTTTTGTAAACATACTTACAACTTCTCCAAATTCACATTTTGTTGGAAGTGAGAATTTTAAATATTTCTGATTTAAATTGGAAAGAATAGACATGACCTTCAAAATTCCAGTTAAATACAACAATTATATTAGCTGTGATTTGGCCCCATATGTATAGCCAATGTGTCTCCGCCCTATTTGTTCTGGGCAAGTTTGAATTATGAACAGCAAGGAGCACCCAGCTTTGGTGAAGGCGAAAGTGGCTTAGGAAGCAGGAAGGCTGCATCTTTGTCACAAAAGCCTTAGCATTCCGAGTTGAGCCTGCTGCTGGCTGTTTTCCCTCTCCAGATGTCAGGGTGCACCCTCGTGCTCCTCTGACCCCCTCCTTGCAGGCTTACCTTACTGCCTCATGACACTATTTAAATATAGATTTCTCAGTCTTGAGGATGGTGCTGAAAATAGTGTTTTGACTAATAAAACAGAGAAGACAAAGAATTCAGAGACAAAGACAATGTGTGTACTGACTGACGTGTGTCATTTTAATAGCATAATTACCTGATAAGTACTTTACACGATTCAGTTACTGCTCTTCAGCCTTGCAGAGTGTATTGGTGTTGAGCTGAACCAAATAGAGCTGAAAATCAGGGCAGTTCTGTGCTCTGCGGCTTTTTAGGAGACCTGTCTCTGTTGTATCATTAGATGACCCTTGTGTGTGTAGTGTATATGTGAATGAGTGTGTAGTGTGTGTGTACGTGTGTGTTGCTCAGGCTCACATGTCTTGTGTGTACATGTGTGTGAAGGTTAAAGGTGAACATCGGGTGCTTTTCTCAGTCATTTTCCGCCTCAGGTTTTGAGATAGTCTCTCCCTGAAGATAGAGCCTACTGATTCGGCTAGACTGGCTCCTGTCTCTGCCACCCCAGTGCTCAGATTATAGGCTCATGCTGTGCCCAGCTATTCAAGAGGGCGGTGGGGATCTGAACTCAGGTTTGTATGGAAAGCACTTCACTGATGTGGTCTTCTCTGCAGCCCCTTAAGTGGCCCTTTATATAAAGCCGAAAGCTGAGTGAGAACACCTCACACAGACCCAGGTGGCTGCATGGCTCAGTGCTGAAGGAATATTACATTTCTCCCCCTGAATTATGGTTAATCTGTAAAACTCAAGACATGTAGTTCATTTAATATTCTCCCAAGATTTACAACTGATGACACCCTCTAGAATATATAGTCTAGCACAGTGTCTGCCTTTACCTTACACACCAGAGATGGCTTATCGAGTGATCTGAAGGAAATACATTGATTTGTGAGACTAAATTCCTGTGGAAACTGAAAACTGAGCTTCCATCTACCCTAACCAGCACGGTTCTCGAGAGTACCATGCTCATTACAGGAGACTCTTGGAGGTCTCCACACCTATTAACCCACCAACCTGTCTTTACTGAGCACTATTTCATGCATCTAATCTGCCATAAACCGAAGATGAGCTAGTGAGCAAATGGCTTTAGTCCGCTGGGTAGGAGGTGTGGAGACAGAGAGCAAACAGGCCGGGCCTTATGGACCACTAAAGCACAGTCAGTTATGTTCTGTAGGGTCCTTCAGCTCCTATGACAGCGGAAACATGGGAAGAGGACACCCACGCAGATCAGGAAGTCCATGAGGAGGGAGGATTCTTAGGAAAAGCAGTTCTCAGATTGACACTTGAATAGTATCCAGTGACGGGTACATGAGGCCAGAGAGGGCAGGGAGGGTATTCTGAGAGATGGGAAGGCCCAGTGATGACACAATGTGGCACATTCAACGCAAACGGTCCAGTGAGAGGAGAGCAAGGAACAGTGACAGTAAACACACAGATTCTAAACCATGACAGTGCGTCCTGCTGGGGACTGAGACTTGACCCTAAAGGTAAGGAGCCTGTGTGTTTTAAATGGGAGAAGGACACAGATATGTTTGTATTTCAGGACAGTTACTGCAGCTCGAGAGTGTGGGGGTGGAGTTAGAAAACAGATTGGTTAGGGGACTTGAGTCACCTAGATGAGAGATGACAGTGACAGAGAGTGGAAACGTGGACTGGTGTGGGTGCCACGTAGACTGGCGTGGGTGCCACGTAGACTGGTGTGGGTGCCACGTAGGCTGGCGTGGGTGCCACGTAGGCTGGCAGGCTGGCGTGGGTGCCACATAGGTTGGCGTGGGTGCCACATAGGTTGGTGTGGGTGCCACGTAGGCTGGCGTGGGTGCCACATAGACTGGCGTGGGTGCCACATAGACTGGCGTGGGTGCCATGTAGGCTGGTGTGGGTGCCATGTAGACTGGCGTGGGTGCCACATAGGGTGGTGTGGGTGCCACGTAGACTGGCGTGGGTGCCACATAGGCTGGCGTGGGTGCCACATAGGTTGGCGTGGGTGCCACATAGGTTGGCGTGGGTGCCACATAGGTTGGCATGGGTGCCATGTAGACTGGTGTGGGTGCCACATAGGGTGGTGTGGGTGCCACATAGGCTGGCGTGGGTGCCACTTAGGCTGGTGTGGGTGCCACATAGGTTGGCGTGGGTGCCACATAGGCTGGCG
>NC_022009.1:65655275-65675820 GCF_000317375.1 Microtus ochrogaster
AGGTTGGCGTGGGTGCCACATAGGTTGGTGTGGGTGCCACGTAGGCTGGCGTGGGTGCCACGTAGACTGGCGTGGGTGCCACATAGACTGGCGTGGGTGCCATGTAGGCTGGTGTGGGTGCCATGTAGGCTGGCGTGGGTGCCACATAGGGTGGTGTGGGTGCCACATAGGCTGGCGTGGGTGCCACATAGGCTGGCGTGGGTGCCACGTAGACTGGCGTGGGTGCCACATAGGTTGGCGTGGGTGCCACATAGGTTGGCGTGGGTGCCACATAGGTTGGCATGGGTGCCACGTAGACTGGCGTGGGTGCCACATAGGGTGGCGTGGGTGCCACTTAGGCTGGTGTGGGTGCCACATAGGTTGGCGTGGGTGCCACATAGGCTGGCGTGGGTGCCATGTAGACCAGTGTGGGTGCTGAATATGGGAGATGACAGCGACAGAGAATGGGAGTGTGGACTGGTGTGGGTGCCGTATATGGGTAGAATTTGTGGACTATTGATGTCTGGATGTTGGGAGCCAAAGGGAGGATTACTGTAGATCAGGGAGGGGTGGTGAATGTAGAAATAACCAGTCAAGCTCACCGTTAGGAATGTTGGCTTTGGGTTAGCATGCAAGGGTGACACAGCCCGCCACTGTCTGGAGGTCACTGGGCCAGTTACAGGGACAGAATCTTACACTGGTGTTTCTGCTTCAGAGCTATCTTCCACCCCAGGTGCGATTACTTACAAAAAGAGTTGGAATTTAAGAAGTGGACAATTCCTAGGTCTTCTGTCAAGGTCAGAAAGGAGAGGAAGTGCGGGTGAGCAGGTTGTGACCAGGCAGGACACTACGGGCTCAGGTCGTCTGCGGGAGTGTCTGTCCTTAAAGCAATAGTCAAAAGTGTCGCGAAAATAGACTTAGTTGAGGGGTGTATTCACAGATGGGAGAGTGGACGGAGAAAAGCAGGTGTTACGAGCTAGACCCCCATGCCCAACAGTGGATCCATACCTGTATAGTTAGAACACCAGTGAGCCGAAGGGAGCTGCTGTCAGTCTGGCCTGGGGTGCAGGCTGGTTTGGATATTCTCTTGGACTCAGCGCCAGCTATGTTCATGAGGTCAGTGACGCAGGTTGTCTAAGGTCCCCTTTCCCAGAACACTTTTGTTCGGGAGTGTCTGTGCTAAAAGTGTCAATCTACTCCCGTGAGTAGATTGCTTGCTTTCTGTGGGGAATCATGGGTAGAGTAGGGACTTAACAGATGTGTGGAGAAAGCTGCCTATCAAACTGAGGAGGAGTTAAAATGAGTTGCCTAGGAGATTCCAGGGTCATGAGAATCCTTCTGGGACAGATTCGGAGTAAAGGACTGACCAGCGCAGTCTGTGGCTGTAGAAGCTTCTTCATGTGGCCTTAGGTGTGATTCCAGGAAAGCCCTTCCAGGCCTGGCCCTCATAGGAGGATGCTCTAATAAGGAATCTACAGAGTCATGCTTAGAAAGCAAAGCTTTCCCTTGCTGGTGTGTTCTGATTTAGACACGGAATCAGGTGTTGATTTTGGCAAATGTGGTCTACAGATGTCAGAGGACCTGACTCCCTGCTCACCTATCAGTCTGGGTAATCATACCCATGGATTCTTGTTTCTCCTTGCTCCTGCGGTGCAGGGTACTTGAGTTGAGAGATAGAGGTGAAGCCCAAGCATGTACCCAGCCCTGTATACAAGCTCTTGTTTCCAGGGATGTCAGAGGTGTGTGGCCTCTGAATGCATCATCCCCACAGGAGAACCTGGGATATGACTTTGGATATATTTTGTGGCATGGGCTGTCAAGTGTCTGTCTCAGAGTTGTTAGAAAGCCAGGGGACTCCCCATGCAAGACAGTAGAGTCATAAAACCCCCTGTTTCACACTCTTAGGCAAAAGTAAGGTAAGATGTACTTTGTGCTCAAATTTCCAGAGAGTAATTAGCCCTGGATTTCTCTCAAATGCTTCACCTTCAGCAAGCAGTCAGGCTGAACAGAATCCTTTCCAAGAAACATAAGGGGCATGACTGCGGATGTCACCAGACGGTCCTGGCCAGGGTCATTCTAGAGTAAGGCATACACAGCCATACACCCAGCATTAGGGACCATTCTCTGCCCCTCCCCCAAGGGTCACTTTCCTGAACCAGTGCCCAGCCATCTGACCACCTAGTCCCCTAAGAATGCAGAAAGACAGTCATTCCACATGAGCTAACCTTAATTACATCTATACAGCAACCCTCAAGGACACAATGGTCTGCCTTTCCTGTCTGACAACCTCTTGGTTTGGCTTTTGTGGTGCTCTGCTTGGGAGACAACTCTGAAATTTCTGTGGGGCAGTGGTTGGCTCTAATCCTGAAGATCTGGGGCCTTTGGCAGAGGCTGGGGATGATTAATGTCAGCAGGGGTGGCCTGATGCCTCTGGATGGTGTCAGTGAACACTTAGCAGGACGAACAGATTTTTGGCTCCTGTAGTTTAAAAAAGAACCCTTATATTAAAGACTTTGTGCCACTCTGAAAATGTCCCAAGGGGTAGAAATTCAAACCAAACCTCCATTACTTGTCCATTTTACCCTCTAATGGCCTTAAAATACCCTTGGCTGTTCTAGACACATAGACAATCATGTCCAGAATTTGGTTTATTCATTGCAAATAGTTCTGGGGATGAGAAGAAGATTCTGAGCATTATCCCTGCCGGCCATCCTCCTGATGGGAATGGCCATCTGAGCATTGTCCCTGCCGGTGATGTTCCTGGGCCCAGTTACCAAGGGGAGTCATAATTTCATCTGGATTCTTAAATGAATTTTTCTTAGAATACTACATTTGCTGGCTTGAAAACGTTCTGAAATCCCTTTTAATAATTTACTTTCTACTTATAGATATGCAATCCAGCCATTTGAATGGAAAAGTGATTTGCTTAGGCAGAATCTTTTTCTCCTTATAACAAGGCTTTCCTCATTTGAATCTCCCTTGCTGCTCGTAAATTCCAAGTGTGGCCTCCGTTATGATTTATTGGCCTGAGTGATCCAGGCTTCAGGGTACACAAGAGAATTTTGTAGAATTCTAATGCTACATGAAATTATGAAGAGAATTGCGTGCTGATGCTCGGCTCGGAGAGTAGGGAATTAACTGAATTCTACAGTTTCGCCTATTTCTTTTCCTCTCCAGTTTTATATAAGTTTATGAATGTCAACGCCTAACGAGGGGACACATCAGGCTTCTGGAGGTTATTTGACTGTGTAGTCTTCTTCTCATGGTGCAGCCGAGGGGGTCTGTTTTCCATGAAGTGACACCTGGCGTTATCTAATACTATGTGTTTGTCACCTGGCATCCTCCAGTGCCTTTAGGTACCAGGGCAAATCGTTCTTCCCCTGACCTGCTCTGAGTTCCTCTTGCTGCAGCTTCCAGGATGGAGTAAGACAGATGGGTAGTGAGGGAAGTCGGTGGTATAAAGGGCTCTGAGTCTGTAAACAGCCTACTGCCCCAAGATTTGTCAGTGGAGCCAGGCTGCTTGGATAAAGGGCCACACGGGTGTGGAAGGAGTTGGTGTGTGCTTGCTGCCTAAGGAACCCAGCTCCAATGAGTACGCACTCCATCTCTTTATTGTCTTCCTATGGACTGGTGCCGTCAGTAACTGACTGTCTTAGGGTTTCTATTGCTGCGAAGAGACACCATGACCACGGCAACTCTTGTAAAGGAAAACCTTTCATTGGCTGGCTTATAGTTCAGAGGTTCTGTTCACTACCATCATGGCAGGGAGCGTGGGGACATGCGGGTGATGATAATGGCTATAATGGCTACATCTTGATCAGACGGCCACAGGAAACGGTCTGTGACACTGGACAGGATCTTGAGCTTAGGAAACCTCAAAGCCTGCCTCCACCCCCACAGTGACACACTTCCTCCAACCAGACCACACCTACTCCAACAAAGTCACTCCTCCTAATAGTGCCACTCCCTATGAACTTGTGGGGCCAATTACGTTCAAAATACCACTCTGACACAAAGCAAGGAAAACCCGAAATACAAAAGTCCACTGCCCTGTGTTTTTACTTAGCATTAAAATGAAATGGTGGGTTTGGGTTTCAGAATAGACTTTTCTCTAGTGAAATGAAATGATCATCTTAGAGGAACAGGGAGGGAAAGCAGGCGCTGTTCTTGATGAGAGCTCACGTGCACGTGCTAGGCTGGCTCAATTGCTGTTTTCCGATTTAAAATCTGCAAAGACCTTGGAAGCAGGTGGACTCGGGACCATTTTTCTCTTCTATTCTACTGTCTCTCACACCTGAGCCATCATTTCACCACAAATAACCCTAAGTGACACTCTTATGAACAGAATTTCCCTCAATACTCCCTTGGGAAATTTTACTTTTTGTAGCCCTTACTTCCCAAAGCAAACAAGGCTTCTCTTTCTAGATGTTGTCACCTTATTCCTTCAAAATTCTTCATTTGGGGGCCAATTTAGTTTTTGAATTTTCAGGAAGATAAAGAGTATGAGCTGTTCTTTATGATGCAGCTTGGGTACCTGCCTTATTGCACGGCTGTAGCTGCTGTTGCATGGAAGCAGCTGCATGGAAGCAGCGTACGCCCCCTGGTCCTTTTATCTGATACTCTGGGTTGAAATGGAGTCTCGGTTGTAAAGGCAGCTCCCTTTCTCTGTGGTCAGAATTGTCAGCGGCCGGGATGGAGAAGGTCAGCCATGCATGAGGTGACTCGGGAACCTCCTGGCACCTCTTGTTGGCGGTCCCGCTGTCATTCAGTGATTCCGAGAGCTAACTAAAAATCCCAGGAGGAAATTCTTCTCCTGGCTGAGAGTAACCATGAGAGTTGTTTCTACTGTCTGTGTTTCACTTCACACGGAGATGTCAAGTCTTCTGGAGAGATTTCCAGGTCGTGCACTAAGGTTCATCTCTTCTTGTCTCTTGAGGACACCTTGGTCCAGGACTTTAGTGAAGTTGAGAATGAATTTCTGTATTTCATTGTCCATGTTTCTGCTTTTATCGTCTCCGCAGAGCTTGAAAGGAAGATAAGAAGAGTGTTCTGTAGAAGCACAAATACACCTGGTGGTAATTCACTGTTATTCGGTCTTCATTTCTCAGGTCCCTAGGGCTGGGTGGTTTTACATCCTTAATATTTAGGCATTTTCAAAGTGGGCTGGTATGGCGTTTAATTAGAAGAGTGCCATATATTTTCCTGTACTTCATTTTATTGGGGGTTTGTTTCTTGTTAAACAGAGACTAGAATACATGGTTCGTGGAATTCAGTTTTTTAAAAATTATTAAAAATGACAATGCACTGAGCCATTCCTGCATGGTTAAGTATAATTAAATGAATATGAAGAAAAACTAAATGTCCTAGGCTGACATTGAAAATTCAAAATAATTCAGATTTTGTACCATTGTTTCATAGCTCCTCTTATTCTGTGCCTTCTAAGGACAGCATTTTTCCTTCCCTTCATATTTATTTAATAAAACGTCAGAGTGAAAGAAAGAGTCTCCATTACTCAAAGAGGGGATTCACAGGGCACAACAGGTCCCTCAGTGTTCTGAGGAGTTAGGAAGCCAAGTTCCAGGTTCTTAGGAAATATCTGTTTCTTGGTAGGAAATGTGGATGGAGAAATGACTATTACCTTAGACCTCTCACGCTCTCTCTAGGATGTGAGGGGGATGGTTCCACGAGGGAAGAGCAGAGGCAATGTAGAAAGGCAGGAGAAGCAGCTCTACGGCCAGAAGTAGAGAGCAGATACACAGGGCGTGTGTTGGTCTGGCAACAATGATTTTTCTAATTCCAGAGACCAAACCTGCAACAGAATCTAACTCTATACATGGAGACACAAGGTTCTCAGACTGTCTGCAGCGTAGCTAACTCTCAGAGGACCAGGAAGCCCAGGGGCTATGATTTGGGTCCGCATTTGACAGCTATTATACTCTCAGAGGGAAAGAGTGGCTATAACCGGCCTCACAGCCGAAGGGTTTAGTGAGATAATGGGTCCTTTCTTGTTGAGTGAGAGAGGGCATGCACCCCTGTCAGACTGTGCGAGGTGACAGCGCCGTGCACAGGCTGCATTCTCAGGACAGCTGTGCTTCGAGGTGGTTCTTGGCCACACTCTGTCACAAGGTCTGTAGATAGAGTTCGGATCCTAATCTAGGCAAACAGTTGCTCAGTGGATATAATGACCTGTCAATCCTTCTCAAACTTGTAGCTGAATGCCAGTCACACGTGTATATCAAATTCTTTGGGTTTAAATCCAGACCTGTAACATAAACTATCAAAGCTGCCTCACTCTGCAAGGCCTAGGATGGCAACGACTTCAGAAAGCTCCGTCTTGACCAAAGAAAGCTTCGTTATGAAATGCCGGTTTCTTGCGACCTGTCGGACACTGTAGTGGAATGGGTTGATTTTCTTGCACGAAGCAGAACATAGAATGATCTTCCTTTATTTGTGGTTCTGTCCACTACAAGTTTCATCTTCTGCAGCCCACCATGGTCTTAAAATAGTAAACTGAAAAAAAAATATTAAACTGAATAATTCAGGGAACAAGCAACTGAAAGGTTTTGATTTGGCTGCTATTTCCAATATTGTAATGAAATCTTCTACTCTTCTCTGTTCCTTGTCGGTGTTAATGTCCCACCGCCCAGAACGCCACTGCTGTGTACACTACCCTCCTGTCTGTCACCTGGCTGCTGTTGGACTAGTCAGATGTTCACAGTACCTCAGTGTTTCCTATTACAGTAAATCCCTTCTTTCATTTGACAACTGCTTCAAAGAGCCAGGCAGGATGTTGATGAGCAGGTCAGCTTCAGGCGTATGCAGTAAGCACAGCAGCCAAACACCAATGGGCCTTGATGCTATGTTTTCAGCTTCCCACTGATGGTTTAAGGCATATCCTTAGGGCAGGGAGGGGTGACCTTGTTACCCAGTACAGATCAGGAAGTACGAGTGGAGAAAGGGGGACCAACGGGCAGACAGCATTACCATTTCCAGTTTTGAATTTTAAGTCAATGTGAGCAGAATCTGAAGTTGTTCTGGACAGTGCCAGACAGTGGAAACGGAGAGAGGAAATGCTGCTGCTGAGGAGAGCTGGAAAAGCAGAGTGACTAAGGGGAAGTCACTTGACCATTATTAGATCTTCTGTAAAAGGGAGATGAAACATACTTTGTTTTACACATGTGAAACATGAAGCCCACAGACATTAGGTATCGTTCCTCAGGTGTAAGGGGGATGATTAAGATAGGTCTTGGTCTGAACTAAGGCATTTCTGACGCCAGAATGATTGCATTTGCTCTGAAGATGTAAGTTGAGAGGATAAGTGGTGGAGAAGTGATTACAGAACCTTAAAATCATCTTGAGAAAATAAGATGGCCTGTAGTGTTTTGAATGTGCAGTGTTTCCAATAGGTCATGCATTTGAACAACTGGCGCCTGGTTGGTGGCATCATCCGGGGAGGTTATGGAGCCTTTAGAAGGTACAGCCTTGCTGGAGGAAGTGCATCAGTATGGGCAGGCCTTGAGGGTTTTAGCCTCGCTTCCTGTTTGTTGTCTCTGTTTCTTTGCGTGTATAAAAATGTGATCAGAGCCAGGTGGTGATGGTGCATGTCTGTAGTGATGGAGGTGAGCAGGCCTGCTTTTCGTCTGCCCAGCTCCCGCACCGCTAGCTTAGCCCCAGAATAATTACATGGAAACTGTATTCATTTAAACACTGTCTGGCCCATTAGTTCTAGCCTCTTATTGGCTAACTCTCACATCTTGATTAACCCATTTCTAATAATCTGTGTACCACCACGAGGTAGTGGCTTACCGGGAAGATTCTAACCACTGTCCATCTTGGGTAGGAGAAGCAGGGCGACTGACTCACTTCCCTTCTTCCCAGCATTCTGTTCTGTCTACTCCACCCACCTATGTTCTGACCTATCAGGTCAAGCAGTTTCTTTATTAATTAACCAATGAAAGCAACACATAGGACGAAGACACTCCTACATCACATGTCTTTAATCCCAGCACTCGGGGAGGCAGAGGTAGGTAGATCTCTGTGAGTTTGAGGCTGACCTGGTCTACAGAGTGAGTTTCAGGACAGTCAAAGCTACACAAAAAACCCCTGTCTTGAAAACCCAAAAACAACAACAATAAAACGTGATCAGCCAGCTTCCTGTTTTTGCTGTCATGCCATGACTTCCCTGCCATGAATGAACTCTATCCCTTTGGAACTATAAGTCAAAATACATCTCCTTTTTTCTCGGCTTGCTTTTGGGCATGCTGTTTAAGCATAGCAACAGAAAAGTAACTAATACAAAAACTGGTACCCAGAGAGTGGGCTATTACTATAAAGAACTGGATGATGTTGCTTTGTAGAGGAATGTGTAAGGCATTGGAACTTTAGACTAGAAAAGCTGTTGAATATTATAAACGAAGCTCACACTTACATGAACATGGAAGAAACTAGTACTAAGAGTAATGCAGATCTCGATAGTAAAAGTCAGCATGCTTTAGAGGACAGCAAAGGATCCATTAACAACGGAGGCAGTGGGTATCCTTTGATATTTTGGCAAAGAATCTGGCTACATTCTGCCCATGTCCTGAGGATTTGCATGAAGCAGAGATCATTTCAAGGCAGCATAGCACAGAGTCCATGGTGTGGTTAATGCTGTTTAATCTTAGTGCAGGTCTGAAATGAAAAGAGCAGCAAGTGTGCAGAAAGAAGTGGAACCATGTAGCTAGGATAGGAAAGAGCACCAATAAGTCTGCAATTGTGGTCACATCATGTGCTGAAAAGGAAGCTGTAATTGACAGAGATATTATATTTCCTCCACTAATGAGGACCAAGGTGACCCAAGGCTCAGTCCTACTGAGCCCAGGGGTGTTGTGTGACATTGTGAATGTGTTCTGTGAATTAAAGCTGGCTTGGAGTCAAAGGGCAGAGCTAGCCACTGGCTGACATAGAGGTTTGGAGGACTATAGATGGAGAAAAGACAGGAAGTGGTAAGGCAGGGCTGAGAGAGGAATGGAAGAGGTGGGCTCCGCTCTCTGTTCTCTGACCTTTCAGGTTCTTACCCCAATATTTGGCTCCTGATTTTTTATTGGTAAGATTAATTAGATTAACACTTCACAGGGGTGTTATTGCTTCTAGAAAGCAGCTGCATAAGAATCTGTTGCAGCTGTGTGTGATCCAAGAGGACCAGGGTCCACCACAAGTTGGCAGCTATCCTGGGAGGCATTGTTCACACGGTGCTGGTTTTAGAAAGAAGAAAAATGCAAAACAGAGGCGGGTCATGGATTATTTTCCTTTAGTTTCAGAGAGTGGCCGAGTCCAGGTAATATGTGATGGTACAAGTCCCCATGAGGAGATTCTGAGAGGCCCCTGCGCGAAGTTGTGAAGGTGAAGGCTGGAATATGGTAGACACTTGAAGGTGTTGCAGGTGCCGGGGTCGGGAGACATCTGTGAAGGGGAGCTGCTTACATGGCATAGAACAAGCCCAGGAGAGAGAAGTGTGTGGTAGGAGGAGCAGAGCCATCCAAGCCCGTAGAAATTAAAGTCCCAGACGTTGCACATGGAGCTGGAGACTTTGGAGTTTGCCCTACTGGGTTTGGGTCTTGCTTTGCTTCAGTCTTTCCTCACTGTGTTCCCATTCCTCTCATTGTTCATAGACATGTATGTTTCATGACACTGTTTGATGGAAGTATGTAATGCGTCTTGAAATTGCACAGTGGTTCTCAGTTAGAGGTTGCCTTGGGTCTTAGAAGAGACTTTGAACTTTTGAACACTGTTAAAGACTCTTAAAGACTATGGAGACTTCTGGAGTTGAACAAAATGCATTTCATATCACAAGATGGCTGGGGAGTGCACTATGGTAGTTTGAATAAGAAATGTGCTCATGCATTTGAACACTTTAAGTGGTCCTCAGTCAGTGGTGCTGTTGAGGAGGTTATGGGATCGTCAGGAGGTCAGCCTTGCTAGAGGAAGTGCGTTACTGGGAGCAAACTGTGCTGTTGAGGAGGTTATGGGGGTCTTCAGGAGGTCAGCCTTGCTAGAGGAAGTGCGTTACTGGGAGCAAACTGTGCTGTTGAGGAGGTTATGGGATCTTCAGGAGGTCAGACTTGCTAGAGGAAGGGCGTTACTGGGAGCAAACTGTGAGAGTTTATAGCTTCACCCCAGTTCCTCTCCTCCCCTTTGCTCTCTTTTCTGTGCCTCTTTCTTCTCTAACCTGCTTTTGGTCATGGTATTTTATCAAAGCAAAGGACGAGTAGCCAATACATATACACAGTAGCTGCTACCTCAGAGAGCCAGGAGAAAGCTGACCCAGTAGCGTGACATCTCCACAGCAGTGTTAGTGTTGCCAGGGTTTCTCTGTATCCCTTTTCTTGAGATTTTCCTGGGCATGATTTTCACCTTTCCCAGCTAAACATTAGGGGCATTTCTGAGGACAAACATTTTACATTTTCACTATTATCTTTAGGTGTATGAACTTAACTTCCATTAAAAAATTTTGAAACATTGAGAACTTTTCCCCAATGTATGTACCCCCTGTAATTATGTAGTTATTGTCATCATTGTACTTACATTATGACTATCTTAATAATATAAAAACATATGATAATTAATTTCAACATGGCCATGTTTCAAACATTGGCAACATTTTTATCTTCTCAACTTTATTATTAGTTTATGAATATTTTGTGGAATGTCAAACACTATTAATTCACCATGCAGCTATAATGATAAGGGCTTTGCATTTATAAAACAGTATATGTCACCCTTCATAAGGCTTTTCATCATCTCATATCCAGTTTATACTCACACTTTCTTGATTGTGCTGAACTTACTTTAATGTCAGAATCCAGTATACATTGGTACATTTTGTTTCATCATTTTAGTTATTTTTAAAATATATTTTCCTGTTTCCCCTTGTTTTTCATGTCCCTGAGTTGTGGAAGACTAAAGATCAAAGAGGTTAGCTGTATTTTCTGAGGTCTTATGGGAAGTTAGGATGGGTCCGAGGTGTAAGCCAATGTATATGTAACTGTGCTTTTCCCCTGGAAATAGTAAAGTCTGCTCCCCGAATCTCCTGCCTCCTCTGTCTGGCTGATTGCACTTTAAGGCATTGTTTATGCTTTCAATACTGATATTGTTCCTAAAGGAATGATGGACATTTTAGCCCCATGCTTAGAGATAAAAACTTCTTTAAATTCCAAGTTAAACAATTATTTTGAAGAAAACAAGTTCTATTTCTTGCTGTTTCCCACCATGGATCACAACAGAGATGTTTCTACTATTACTTCAGGGAATAGTAGGAAGTATTTTTTATGTATTAGTCACAAAGTGCAGGTTCTACTTAGTGGCAGGTACTTTTGATTCATGAACCCCTGGGTTTGATATCCAATACTGGAAAGACAGTTACAAAATGCCAATTCTTGTAATTTTATCATTCATTTTTCATTAGCCTGGATTCCTCTTTAAAGATGTTTTAATACCAACCTCTAGTTATCCTGGAACGCAGCTGTAGAAGTAAGGAGGCTGTGTTCCTTTCATGTGCCAGTTTTTACAGTAATGACTTGGTACCTTCCCAGCCTCCAGTTGTGGCCAATAGAAGCAAGCATCTTAGCATCATTATGAAGACACACATATATGTAGCACATTATAAGGGACAGTCCTTGCTTCTTGTAAGGCCACTGAGAGTTCATGAGATTGACTCCTATGTTCTTTTTAAAAAATATGGAGTTCTTCTAACATCATTGGGTCATGTTCCAAGTGTGTTGACAAGCGTCTCTGCTGAAAGCCCACCACAATTCTGAAGGAAAGGCCTACCAGGTAGATTATAGGCAGAGGTATCTGCACCATTGTGGGGGCTTCCATTTGTCACTTTTTCTTTTTTATTAAAACCTCTGAAAACCTGAGTTTATAGATAGTGCACCAGCTTGGGGGCATACACTCATTACACACACATACATACTAACACACACACATGCACTCATGCACACACACGCACGCACACACATGTGGGCTTCACCTTCCTCTTGAGCTTTCCATCACACTAGGATACCAAGAAAATATAAATACAGTCCTTGAGTTGATGGGGCAGTCCTGTCCAAAACGCCACACAGATCCTCCTGCGGTGTACTTCAGACTATCACGAGAATTATAACTTAACACTAAAACACTCCCAAACTAAAGACCTGCAAGGTGCCTACAGTGTGACCCCGTGAGAATGCTTAAGAATGAGATACGTATGTCCTTTCTTTGAAACACTTTTCTAACAATCTCAGTGTTTTTTTAAATGTGCTAATTTAGAATACCAAATCAATGTTTTCTCTGGTATCTAATATGATTTACGGAAGTAAATATAAATATAAAATTAGTCAAGTAAAAAAGAAATGTGGACACTAAGTTCAGTGGCATGCTCCCAAGAGCACAGATTGAATTAGCGTTGCTTTAAAGGTATACATACGGTTTTCTGGCCTCTGCATTCTGTGTGGTGAGAAGACCTGGGGCGGCCTGAAGCCTCTTGTGATCCTTGGGTCTGGGGAGGGGATTTATTTGCTGTGCTCAACTCCGTTTCCTGTAATGTGAAAACTCCAGGAAACTCTACCACTCGAAAAGCCGAATCCAAGAGTTAAGGTGGAAGCAACGAGTCCTAGCCGTTGTGAAAGTACGTACACACAGCTCACAGGCTCCTGGGTGGAAATACAATTGTAAAGTTAGTTATGGATCATTACTAGGTCACTCTGAGTGCTGTGATAGACTATCATGACCAGAGGGTTTTTGTTTGTTTGTTTGGTTTTGGTTTTTCTAGACAGGGTTTCTCTGTGTATCAGCCCTGGCTATCCTGGAAGTCGCTCTGTAGACCAGACTGGCCTTAACTTACAGAGATCTGCTTGCCTCTGACTCCTGAGTGCTGGGATTAGAGGCACGTGCCACCATCACCCAGAAAACAGAGCGCTTATAAACAGCAAGAATTTCTTTCTTACAATGTTCAAGATCAAAATGTTGGGAGATCCGGTGATAGTTTCCTGCTTCTAGGATGATGGCTTCCAGCTGTGTTCTCATACAGTGGGGGCCACTCTGCTCCCTGGTTCTATATGAGGTCACTAACCCATCACTAGTGGTGCTTGACTTTATAAGGCAAGTGACCTCATCACCTAGGGAAATGCCCACCCCAATAACACTGCCATTGATCATACTAGGGCATTGGTGTCTCTGCCATCACAGCTCTGAGGAAACAGGCAGAGCTCAAAGTTGGCTGTGCTAGGCTATGGAAGCATGCTCATTGTCAGTATTCTTCATGGATTCGGCCGCATCACTGCTCAGGTGTCTGGTGTGGAGTAGCAGCTGGGCTGTCATCTCTGCGACGTACTAACTTAGAGTCTTTAGAGATGAAGGAATGAGAGAATGGATGAATATGGACGTTACTGTATAAGAAAAACTCCATTTCTCTGTAAGCCTTGATGTCTAAGCAAAGACCCCTCCATAGGAACAGGTATGCTGAAGGGGTGGTAGCTGGAGAAACAGCTCTTGGACGGAGATGCCTGAACCTTTGTTTCAGCTTAGAGCGCTGCCTGTGTTGCCGTATTGAATTATCTGTGTCCAGTGCTGATGGGCGTTCTTAATGTAGGTGCAGGGCAGTCTTTACTAACATTTGCTTTTAAGACATTCTGCGTATTTGCACCAGGCAGCTAGACTGCAATGGCAAGTCTTACTGTTAGGAAAAAATTAATGAAAGAAATTGCCGGCAAAGCCCAGAAATCAATGAACCTGCTGAAGGGCCTGAACTCAGAATAAGACGATTTCCAGATCTTGTTCTGTAAGTGTGACCCAAGTTAATAACAACTGTAAAAATGCCAAGCCATGGGATAAGATTGAATTTGGGGAAGGCATCTCCACGTAGATGTTAGCAATTTCTTGGCAGATGGGAATTTTTTTGGATTACTTATATTGGTAGCAATGGGTATTAAGTGTACAAATCCTCCTGTGTGTCACTTCGTGGTGGGAATCTTTAGTGTGCTAAGTTAATGTTAAAATCAATTGTAATGTGTAGAAGCTCCAATTGGTTGTTCAATACACAGATTGGCAGGCACTGTGAACACGATTTAAACATGGTCCCCTGGACCCAAGTACAAGATGGCTTTCGCAACCCTGCTGTTCATGAATGTGTTCCTATCAAATATTTCAGTCACTGAGAGATATCTTGATATTATCCTAAGCTAGAGTTCCAAATCCCTTCCCACCCACTGCAGTCAATGTGCCAAGTTCTAAACTGGTATTTTACAGCCAAACTGCTCATCAGGGCTTCCCCCTAAGAGCAGTGTATAGTTTATGGGCACAAATCCCAGCTTCCTCACGCTGGTTAAACACACACACACACACACACACACACACACACACACACACACACACACCAGAAAAGACATCACTACGCAGAATGGAATTTTAGCTTCTCATTTTGTACAGAAAAGAAAATTCAAAAGCAAAACCTGAAATCAAATTGATGCTTAAAAAATGGAATGTAGTTTTTGTCAAAATAATGGTGAAGATGATAAAGATGCTATATGGCGGATGGTTTTCCATACTTGATTTTAAAACTTAGATTTATTTTTGTTTCCAGCAGGTGTCACTGTAGGCAAATAAAAAAAAATTGATAGCATTCTCACAGCCATGGTGATGGCTCTTGGGATAGCTTTGGCGATGGCTCCTCGGGAACAGGGCAGGCCTCTGTGCAGACTTCTCAAAGCCGCTTTTATTCCTGTTGCTTGTGACACTGATTTCCTTGCACCGTTTCTGTTTCTCTGTGACATGCCCTGTTGGGGGACACAGCAAAGGGACAGGCAGAACCCACTGTGGGGTTGCGTGATTCTGATTTGACAGGACAGAGTCCTGAAATCAAAGTCTAATTAACACGTGGTGTTTGAGTTCTATAGCTCTAGAGGGATTTCTCCCAAAGGTTTTAATAGCTTTTTACTATTAGGGTTTCTGTACCAACTTTGTTACCAAACTAAAGTTCCACCAGGAAGGAAAAGGTTCCAAAGCATAGAGCAAGCATTCTGCAATAGTCAGGGTCAGAAAGGCAAAGGCATAGAAGTAACATTATTGCTTACCTCGAGAGGAGGCTGCAGCGTTTGAGCTAGATTTGATTTTGTGTCCTTCAGTCTTCAAGGAACATCTCACCAGACTCCAGCAAAACTGTTTCTGAGCATATTTTTGCCAGGAAATCCATTCTTTCTCTCTTAGATTTATTTCTTTTGAATATTCGTTTGAAAAGGCTCCTTTTACAACAGGGAAGAGACACGCAGTTAGGGGGACATGGTAAGTCCTAGAACTCCAGAACTTTGGGTTTCCTGAAGACCCCCGTGCCGGGGTTCACATCTGTGTGTGGTTAGCATCTACTGATTCCAGAACTTTGGGTTTCCTGAAGACCCCTGTGCTGGGGTTCACAGCTGTGTGTGGTTAGCATGTATTGATTAAGTGGAATTGTTGGCAACCAGGCAGGTGCAGGTAGAATTTAAGGAAAGTAGACACATAGAAAGTGGCTCAGACAATATTACCGAAAGAGTGGTGTGTGTGTGTGTGTGTGTGCGTGTGTGTGTGTTTTATTCTTATGTACAGAAAGCCTATAGAAACATGCAGGTAAACCCCAAAGGACTTTCTTCTGTAATCATAGCACACAGTTTCAGGGAAATAGCTAGTTCCTGTGACTGAACTTCTTGAGCCCAAAATAGAACTTCATCTTCTGACTCACTTCTGCCCCCAGAACATGTTGCCTAAAATAAGTGTGTGTGTCTGTGTGTGTCTGTGTGTGTCTGTGTGTGTCTGTGTGTGTGTCTGTGTGTGTGTGTCTGTGTGTGTGTGTCTGTGTGTGTGTCTCTGTGTGTCTGTGTGTGTCTGTGTGTTTGTAATGCTTCCAGAGTTTGCTGAGCCCTTGCACATGGTTTCTCAGTTGGTTTCTTTCTGTCCTATGAGGTGAAACTGTTTTTCCTTACAAGGACACAGGCTCAGATTCAAAGATCAGTGCATACTGAGCCTGCAGAAGGAGCTGAGAGCTAGACTTGAGTCTTCCCAAATCCAAAAGCTTTTCTCTTAACCAGCAACAAAATGCATCCTTAGTAAGAGAATGACAAGGGCCTGGAATGCCCTTTCAGAGAACCTGAGTTCAGTTCCCAGCATCCATGATGGGCGGCTCACAGCCATCTGTATCTTTAGCTCCAGGGCATTCTATGCGCTCTCCTGGCCTCCACAATCATGCATACACACACACATAAAAATAACAAAATAAGAATAAATTTTAGGAGAATAATGAAACAGTCATTGCACTGTGATAATGAAACATCACACATTTCCCTTGCATTTTTTGAACTCCTGTGTAGGAGCAGCTCTGACAGGATTGTAGTGTGGATTGTAGTGTTCCCCTGTTGCCCTGTGGAATGACCAGCTCTAGTCAGAGTAATATATGTCTATGTTCTAAACAGTGAGCCAAGCTGTGGGCCTTGCCACATACCTGAGGCAAGATTTCCAACAAAATTAGAGGCTTTGCTGAGAGAGAGAGAAAGAGAGAGAGAGAGAGAGAGAGAGAGAGAGAGAGAGAGAGAGAGCGAGAATGAATAACAGACTCAGCACTGCAGGATCCCACAGCTTGGGGCATTTGACCCATGACGCCAGAGACACTAATGGGATTCTGCATTGAGTACATTTGGACTCAGGCTCCCTTTGGCCGGCATTGTTCTCAGCCTCCGATCTCTCGTATGAAAAGAGAAGACATGAAAATATCACTAAGTGTATCCTCTGGTTGCTGTGTACTTGGAACGGTTCTCAATGCTTGTCAGGCAGAACCTCCCCTGTGTGCAGCCAGCCAGAGTGGACGGATGTGGCTGCCCAGTCTGCCTCCACAGGGGTGGAGTTCCCAGGCTGAGTGTGAGGTCCTTTGCCTGAGGCAGGGCAGCGTGGAGCATAAACGGCATGCTAACAAGGATTTTAGAAAATCTCCTCTTTATTGGCACATGAATGCCTTATTAGAGGTTATCATGAATAGAAGAGCAGTTAAATGGCTCAGGGAAGTGTCACGTGGTAGAAAGTCACTGTTCATGAAGCTGGAAAAGGAGTCGGCTAAACTCATTTTTCGGAGTATAAGGAAACCAGGAGTCTTATTAATTAACTCCTTTATCTTACATTAATCCATAATTCTTGTCTGGAACTCGCTGGGTGTTTTTATTTTATTTTGTTACCATCCTATCAGTCAGTCAGTTTTTACTGACTTTGGCAGGCTGCTGTGTTTCTTTATTTCTTTTTCTCTGTGTATGTGTGGGTGTGTGCATGCACACCTGTATGTGTATGTGGAGGCCCGTGGTCAACTTTGGGTATCTTTACGCAGGTGCCTTCCATCTTGTTGGTTGAGGTAGGATTTCACAGGCCTGAAGCTTGTTGATTTAGCTAGGCTGGTTGGCCAGCATGCCCCAGGGATCCACTCATCCCTACCACCCCAGCCCTGGAGATATAAGTGTATGTCACCACACCTGGTTTTTAAATGTGGGTTCCGAGGATTAAACTCTGTTTTTTGTGCTTACCCTTTTCCCTAGGACCAACTTGTGTGTCTCACAGTTACTGTGGGACAATGGTCTTGTACCCTGTAAAGATTTGTCACTTGTATTGGTTTAATAAAGTGCTGATTGGCCAGTAGCCAGGCAGGAAGTATAGGCGGGGTGACCAAACAATGAGAATTCTGGGAAGGGGAAAGACACAGTCTGCAGTCATCACCCAGATGCAGAGGAAGCAAGATGAGAATGCTTCCCTGATATAAGGTACCACATGGTTAACACAGACAAGAATTATGGATTAATGTAAGATAAAGGAGTTAATTAATAAGAAATCCGAGCTAGTAGGCCTAGCAGTTTATAATTAATGTAAGCCTCTGTGTGTTTCTTTGGGTCTGAACGGCTGCGGGACCAGGTGGGACAGAAACCTCTGTCAACACACAGTGACCAACTAATCACCTTTTCTCCTTTCCCCTCATTTCTTCTGTCTTTACCACAAATCAGCCATCTCTAAAAGCCCCCGACTTCTCTTTCACTGCAGGGTGGAAGCTGCAGGCTGTAATTACTCCCTGGGCCCACTCTTACCAGCCAGGGTTGGGAGTTAATGCCTGTGATAGGATGAATAGCCATGTTCAAGCATTCGGTGCACACACAGAACATGATATTTTCACATTAAAAACAGTGCATACAGGTTATATTAGAAATCACCAAAGTGAATTTAAGCGTTCACATAAAGATCATATTTACTATTGAAAAGGAAACTATTGAGAACTCACTTTACATCCACACGACAAATTCTGAAAAACATAGAAACTATGGTGAAAGAGTCACAATTTTACCATATAAATAACTATACCCAACATTTTCTTATTTCTTCTTTTCTTTCCAAAGACAGGCCCTCCTGTGCTTACAGTTGAGTTAATCTCTTAAAGTCTTCAGAAGTAGAATATAAGTCAAATGTGAATATTCTCTATGCAATCTCCCAAAGCTTACAGTTCATGCTATGTATGCTACCAGGGGAATAAAATAATAAACACTCTTACCTAGCTATGACCCCTGTGACCTACAGTAATGTCAGGCCTGGCAAGCTATGTCTCTGGTTGCAATAGAGGCATGACTGCTCTGGGAAAAACAAACTACTTTCTTAATGGATTTAAAACTTGATTCTCTAGATGGAACTCATGCCTGGCACCAATAGCAATGGCAAGAGCCTACAGCTTGATAGGTCCTGGGTCCTAGGGGAGACGCCACCGCTATTGTTTTCTAAATGGATATAGTGCTAAACTGCTTCCTAAACGCTTGTCTTTATGTCCGTGGATTAGTTCCTACATCTGTAGACCTCATCTGAGAAGCTTTGCAGTAGCTGATTGTTAACATGGAGATCTAAAACTGGCCAAGATGCAGAGAATGAGCAACTGTGCAATGTTCAGTCCTAAACGGACATCTATATCACACCCCACCCCTCAGGGCTCAGGGATGATTGTGGACAAGGGGACAGAACTGCTTTAACAGCCTGAGATAGACAGTCGCTGGCTACAGTGAGTGTTTGAGGACCACAGCAGGCTTGGTACACACAGGAGCGCACATTGGCTTTGACCTCAAATCCCAGCTTCACAGGAAAGGGGATTTTGAAGTCCCACCATTAGGCTAGAAGAGATTGGCAATCCATGGCTGTTGAAAGGGAGAGAGTCAGTGTCCTTCAGGAATATGACCCCCAAAGACTACCCATGAGCCCGTAGACTGCCCTGCACTCACGCACTTAATCTAGAGGATTCAAAAAAAAAAAAAACAGCACACAAAATTCGGAGAGAATAGAGATGGGAGGAACGGGGGAGGAATTAGAAGAGAGAGAGTGGGCACTCGACATTATTAAAAACACATTATATGCATGTATGAAACTTTCCAACAAGAAAAATAACATCAACAGTCGCAGGAAAATATCACACCCGGGACCTATGAGCTCCCCAGGCACATGCGCTTGACCAGAATGCTGCTAGACCGATAGACTAGTAACTCTCAGTCTCTTTAGACAGGCTTCTCTGTGTAGTGGACAGCGGCTGCTGCACACAACTAGTCGAAGGGCAGAGAATCAGGATCTGTGTGTGCTTAGCCATCAATGGACGTCTTGTTAGGCCTTTTCCCTGCAAAGAGGGGTAGAAGGATGGTGAAAGCCTTCGTCCAGGAGGGCTGGGATGAAACAACAGAGTCTTCTGGACATAACGTGGCCACTGCACTCCAGCCCACAGCAGCTGTGATTGCCTACACAAGACCAAGCCAGTCAACCCTCCAGCATGGAACAGAGCATGGCTCACGAATCTCCACCCCAAGCTGAGGAACTATTGACAGTTGCTGGTTGCTGGGGGAGGAGTCGTCCGTTTTCTTTAGTTCGGAGAATTCGTTTTCTTTAGCATGTAGGTCATCTGCACTCCAGTGCATTGCCTCATACCCGTGTCTATAAACAGTGCAAATTAAATTCAACAGGTTCTTAGAAAATAGGACATGGAGTTGGGAAGGGTGTTAGGGGAGATGAAGGGTAGATCCAGGACAACTTAGGGGGAAGAACTGGTGTGACCAAAATATGTTCTATGTATGCATAAAATTCTCAAATAAATAATAAAAATGTTATATTAAAATATGAATAAACCATGATACACACACAAAGAAAAAACTACAGGACATCTAAGGTTTATGTTCTCAAAAAGGATTTGAACATTGTCATTATGTCTCATGATCTGATGTGTCTGACTCATTTGAACACTCAGGTGTCTCCTGCAGTGTACCAGGCATGTTGGGAGGAGTGTGGAACATCACCGAGAGAAAGGCACAGGGATGGGTGGATGGCGGACGGTCTAAAATGAAAGGATGTGTGTGCTGGGCACAGCTGAGACCTCCCCTTGGGTCTCGTTGGGTGGTACCAGGAGCTAGTAGTACAGTCTCAGCCTGCCTGCTGGAGTACAAAAAGGCACGCAGCAAGCAAGCTCTCTAAGAGTAGAGACCACTGAGGGGAACTAGATACACAGAGCTAGACGAAGCAGAAGGGCAAAGGC
>NC_022009.1:65676220-65686660 GCF_000317375.1 Microtus ochrogaster
GTGTTTGGAGTTTTAAAGGCAGTGGTTA
The DNA here is from genome assembly GCF_000317375.1 of Microtus ochrogaster. Taxonomy (NCBI): domain Eukaryota; kingdom Metazoa; phylum Chordata; class Mammalia; order Rodentia; family Cricetidae; genus Microtus; species Microtus ochrogaster. The sequence continues at coordinate 65,676,249 of NC_022009.1, forward strand.
TTGCCCATTATCGTGGAACTCTCAGACCAAAGCATAAGTGACAGAGATGTGGAAATGCTGGACTTATGGTTCTTTGGGACTGGAATCTATTGTAGGAAATTTTAAACTCAAGGTAAAATGGAAAAACAAAATCAGATTAGCACAGAATAACAGTGGTTATAGTTTAATGGGAGAAACATTGAACTTTCTTTCAACCTTTGCCTCAACTTGTGTTTCCTTCTGCTTTGGAGCTTGCGAATCACATATCCATGCAGCCCACAGAATAATACTGTAAAGAATTAAGTCACATTGAATAATATTGTGTAGAATTACACTGCATGCCATTAGTTCTTTGCTCCACAGGCTTCCAAAATAGCTTCCGAGTGTGTCTCAGAGACTGGCCATCCATCCTCCACAGCTGAGTGCTCCTCCCAAACGTCTACTAGCGTGAGCCAACCCCATGGCACTCTTTTTCAGTCCCTGGCTGATGTCAGCCCTCAGCTTGGCACCACAGCCTCTTAGATGAGGAACATATGGAAAAGAGTGGACTATTCCAATCTTCATGAGCATAGCTAGGCAATTAGTTAGCCATGCTAATTTATACAGGAACACAGGCATGCACACACACACACACACTCTGCCACACACGTGATATCATTTCCTGGAGCACAAAGACATCTGGTTTTTAGGATGTTTTGAAATAATGATTCCATCTGTGCCGTTGGAGGCAGTGCTTGTGACATCATAGGAGTGACTCAGCACAGTTAAACCGGAAGCAAATTTACATGGTGTTCAAGGAGTTAGAGTGGCAGGGAGGAAGGAAGTAAAGATTCTGATAGGAGATTCGCCACAAAGTTTTAGTGTGAGTCTAGGTAAACACAGCCCCGCTGAGGATGGTGCCTGAACAGAGGTCTCGTTTATCCCTGCCAACCCTCCATGTGTCTCTTTACCCAGGAGGGAAAGAGGGGAGGGGGGTTAAAGGATCTTTCTACATTCCCCAGAAAACTTGCATTTAAACCATTTCTTTTCTTTTTGCCTGATGTTAAAAAAAAAACAAATAGAATCAGGAAGCTAGAATTGGGAACTCCTTGTCAACCATTTTTAGTTTTGGGCTTTGATGCTTCCTCATCTCTCACAGAAATTTATTTAACTTACATCTAAAAACACCATGTTAACTTGGAGAGTCTTTAAGGACAAAATGTACATATGTCTTTTTTCCCCGTTTTCAAATTCAGAACAATTATTCTGCTGTCCCTCACCCGAGAAAGAGTCAGCTGCTCATAAGATAGGAGCTTGGTGCTTAACAACTTAAAAACCACTTCAAATAACCTGGCAATCGCATCTTTATAATAATACCCAGCTGTTAATTAGCTGAACTACCCCACTATGGGGTTGGGGGGGAGTTTTGCCTGGGCGTGATCATGACACCCCCCTGTTTTACTGGGTGCCCATGCTGCACCCCTCAACTCAGTCTTTAAAAACTCGACAGGTTTTCAGAGCTCCCTTTCTTAGATGAAGGTTGTCCTGAAAGTAAAGCTCTTGATAATTAAATAGTTCTATAAAGAGTGTGGATTCCTTGATGGGGAAAATACATGGGCATGGAATGTGGTGGAGGGGCTTGCCCTCTGCTTTGGGCATAGAAGTGAGGAAGAATCACTTCCACCAACCTCTTGAGGAAAGGTAGTTTTAGAGAACTCAAAAATACCACGGCAGGGGAAAGACTTTAAAAATCAGTTTTAAACTAGAAAAAACACGCCCTTGTCACTTTCAGTGATGGTGACCTTTTGTGACCATAAGCAACGTCAAAGTATTTCAAGTTTTAGCAGAGTGATGAGTCCAGAGAAGGGCGGGTGATCCTTTTACTGAGGGAAAGGGATCGTGGTCTGTAGTGGCGTTCACTTTTCCAGTGGCAGCCTTTCCTCAGTCTGATCTGGAACTTCAGAGCTCTGTCAGTGTGATTCTGTGGCACCCTGAACTTTTCCACAACATGTCTGGGATAATTCAATGATTTTGACTTTGGGGGAGACTCGAGAAATGCACATATGAGTGTGAAATGGTGTTTCTTCTGAGGGAGACACCTGTTTAGGAAAGCTGTCTCATATGTAAATTTAACATTATCATCAATGTATTTTTAACTGTGTATGGTGGCACACACCTGTATTTCCAATGCACTGAAAAACTGAGGCAGGGGATCATGAGGTCAAGGCAAGTCCTGTGCCATGGAAAGGGTGCAAGAATGCTATGCTGAGTATTATAGACTAGGCAAAAATTACTCATGTTTCACTGCTGAAGGAATGGGAATAGTGGAGAGGTTTTTTTTTTTATTGATACAAATTTTTTTTTATTGAGAAAAGGAAGAAAAAAAACAAGTTTCCGCCTCCTCCCAGCCTCCCATTTCCCTCCCCCTCCTCCCACCCTTCTCCCCCTCCCCACACTCCTCTCCCCCTCCCTCTCCAGTCCTCTCCAGTCCAAAGAGCAGTCAGGGTGCCCTGCCCTGTGGTAAGTCTTAGGTCCTCCCCCTCCGTCCATATCTTGGAAGGTGAACATCCAAACTGGCTAGGCTCCCACAAAGCCAGCACATTAAGTAGGATCAAAACCCCGTGCCATTGTCCTTGGCTTCTCATCAGCCCTCATTGTTCGCCATGTTCAGAGAGTCCAGTGGAGAGGTTTTGCAAGGAAATGGTTCTAGAGGCTCCGGAAGGATGAGGAAAAATGGACGAGCTTGGCTTTGAGATCTAGATTGTAACTCCCGTGCTTGGTGATTGAACACGCTAAACTGTCAGCACATCATGGGGTCACTGGGAAGACCAGAGACAATGCATTTCAATGTGATTGGGCCAGCTCCAAGCACAGCCCCTCTCCCTTAGTGTTTCGGGGGTTCAGTCCATCACTGTGGAAGAGAAGCAGCAGAATGGTTGTGTGTGATGGGAGCGTGAGGGAGCCTTCCTCATGTTGTAACAAACTAGGAAGCAAAGGACACAGGTGGAATCGGGGTGGACCTCGCCTTCAATGCCAGAGACATACTTCCAACAGCTTGGCCACACTTCTCAAAGGTTCCATCATCTTCTAGATAGCGCCACACCCTGGGCACCCAGAATTCCTAGTGTGAATTTTAGGGAACATTATGGAAGAGAGACCAGAAGAAACATAGAGGCAAAGATAGGGAGACAGGCTGTGAGGTGTGTTTTCTGGGCACGACACAATAATGATAATCATGCCCATGTGGCAGCTACAGTGCCCTCGTTTGTCCTGTGCAAAACTGGACCTTTCAGCTGTCAGTCCTAGGCAGGGAAAAGCGTTCACGAGAACTGCTGGTTGCTGATGAATTCTGGGGGAGGGCCAGCCACTGACTGTGGTTGCGTACTCACTGGTGAGTCTCCCAGGATCCAAACGGATAGTCCCAAATCCACGTCCACACAAAAGTCTGGGGTGGCAGGGGAGCCAACCTAGTTTATTTCCTGCCTGGATATTTAAAGTTCAAGGCCTAATTGAGGAAAGAGGAAGGAGGCTGAAAGCCACAGTGGCGTACCCGGAACATACTGGAAGACTCTGGAAAACCTTATATCACAGCTCCCCATTTAACCTTTTACTGTGGAAGGTGTAGCTTGCCCTTAAAAAAATGTCTAGAGGCAGGGAAGTGAAAGAATCAGGATAGAATTTTAGCAAAAGCACTTTCATGGCCAGGGGAGAACTGGGGAGAAGGCAGTGGGCAGGGCCTAAATCACATGCCTTCCTGCCCTTGCTGAAGGACAGTTGGATTTCTAACCTTCAGTAGCTCAGAATGGGACCGTGTGTAAGCAAACTCTTCACAGATCTAACTCCTGATGACCAGGACATGCGGAGGACAGTGGGCACTGTTCCCGAAAGACTAGTGTTACTCTACAAAGAATTTCCGGAAACAGCCATAGCCATGCACAAGGAGCAAGGGGAGAAAGGAAGAGACACCAGGAAGAGGTCCACCTGTCAATCACAGCAGACCCTCCCCCGACAGCCCTGTGGGTGAAGCCTATGGCATGCCCATTTCAGACTTCTGGGCCCTCAGAATTGGGATACAACTCTTTGCGGATTTCCAAGCCACTAGTATGTAGTTTGCGATGTATCCCCAGGAAGCTGGTACAGGGACCAAGGGTCTAGAGACCAGGTATGACAGATGAGGGATTGTTCTAGAAAGGTACATGGAGGGAGAGGAAGAATACAAGATATTTCTGAAGTATAATCAAGAGAATTTGATTCATAGACACCACAACTAGTCTTTAGTTCAAGGTCTTTCCTGCTCAGGGGGGTGAACTTGAAGAAACTATTCATCCTTGCCGGACCTCAGTTCCTTCATCTGCAACAGTATCACATGTCAATTTGACAGAGTTTAGGATTACCCAGAGAAGCTGAGATACTGCGTCTGGGTGTGTCTGTGAGGACGCTTCTCTGAGAGCAGGCCTCTGTATCAGCAGCCCAGGGGAAGAAGAGTTTTAGCTTTCTCCTCAGCACAGTGGGCCTCATCCCATCTGTTGAAATACAGAGGAAGGCTATGGTCACTCTAGCTATGTTGGGATGTCCACCTTTTACTATTCCCTGACGTCAGAGCTCAGGTAATTAGCTGTTTGGATTGAAACTGAGACTTCAACTGTTAGCTCCCCGATTGTGGACTCAGACTGAATTGCATCACCAACTTACCTGGCCATTCACCTTGCAGGTACAAATTGTGCGACTTCTCAATCTCCTATCACATGAGCCAGTTTTCATAATAATCTGTCCAGGTAGATACAGATATACATTGGTTTTATTTCTCTGAAGAACACTGACTGGCTAATGTATGTATTTGTGATTCATTGGGTTGTAACAGGTAAGAGAAAGAATGTTAGAAATCATAGATACTCCATATGGTGATATTGCTAGTTATAGTAAACTCTAAAAGCATGTTTTCAGCACACAAGTTGTATATGTAAAGGAGTTGGCAGTAATTAGTATTTCTGACTTGGCCACCAGGTAAGACGTTATTCAGGGAGAAGAGAAACACTGGAGGGAAATGGCTTTGAAAGCCAGTGTGATAAATTCAGTTTTAATTAAATTTAAAATATTTAAGCAAAATTATATATGACTAAAGTATACTGGCATGTCTTTCATGCTCACTTTAATAAAGGTCATTTCATATTCTTAAAGCAACAATAAGTTTTATGCTGTTCATTAAAGAAAGGCTTCCATGAAATGAGATGAGGACCACCATGTTGTTAGGAGAGTAGAGAAAAAAAGACACGAAATCCTACTTGTTTAAAACTCTTAAAAAAAAATCCTGTATTGATTTAATTGGTTGTTGCATTGGAGATAGAGGTATTGACTTATGACAAGTTGACCAACAATTATTTCTTAATTAACCTAGGGTTGTCAACTTCTCCTTGCCCCTCTCTTGGATGAATGGTCTCAGATGATGGTTTTTAATGGAGAAATTGAGTCATCTGAAAGCAATTATCTGTCACAGTATTAACAGGTAAAACACAGATACTCTGTTACATTTGCAATTCAGATGAACCAAGAATATTATCTGGAGTCGAGCCTGCCCTGAGCCCTATGGTTAATTAACTGCAACAGCTCTGCCTATGGGAAGAGCTTACGGGACGGTGTTGAGAGAGGGTGTAGGCCCGAGGAGCTCGACACCTACCCCAGCGGCACTCGCTCAGCCATGCTCACGGCTGCTCTCGTCACAATAGCCGGACATGGAAACAATCTAGTGAACTGCAACTGTGTACTGAGAGTGAGAATGTGCACAGATACACCATGGCGTCCTATGTCCAGATGGTCTTCACATGGATTCCAGTCTCAAACTCAGATCTCCCTGTTTGTCCCATCCCTCCTCAGTGCTTCTTCATTCTCGTCCTTCCATAAACTGTGTTGAGTGAGGTTTAGCCCCACCGTTCTTCCATGGCCGACTCCAAGATTGCCTGATGTGAGAGTCCCCTCTGTAGGCCGTGATTACCATGAATGAATAAAGAAAACTGCCTTGGCCTGTTGATAGGGCAGAACTGAGGTAGGCGGGGAGGACTGGACTGAATGCTGGTAAAAAGAAAGGTGGACTCAGGGAGATGCAACAGAGCTGCCGGTGGAGAAACTTTGCTGGTAGGCCACGACCTTGTGGTGATATACAGCTTAATAAAATGGGTTAAATTAAGATGTAGCAGTTAGCCAATAAGAAGCTAGAGCTAATGGGCCAAGCAGTGGTTTAAATAACATGGTTTCTGTGTGATTATTTCGGTTCTGGGCAGCTGGGATGAACAAGTGGCCTCCATGTAACAATTGCCAAAACCTCCCACCTCGCCGAATTGGTGGTCAGTTGTGGCCTTTCTTTCTCTCTATTTTATTACCATGACTTTTAAATCAACGCTCCCTGTATCATCAGTCACATGTTAATATTTTGTGAGCCTGTGGACTTGCCGTCTCTGATTAATGCCCCCTCCCCCGACCTCTTTTCTCAACTCTACCTGTTCGTTTGGAAGCTTACAGTGCAAGAGGGAGCTGAAGGTGTTCCACGGGGTAGGGATTTGTGTCAAGCAGTTGAGCACTGCAAACATTATTTTATTTTAGTGGATAGGAATGTATTGGTTAATCTGGTAAACTGCCTGTGAGGCTGCTAGCCTCGGGAGCCTGGCAACCTGAGTTTGACTCTAGAGTCCAAGCATAGGAAGAACTGACTGCCCAAAGTGTTCCTGTGGCGTTGGACATGTGCATCATGGCACACATACCCCTACACATGCTTCCTACAACAGTAAGAAATGAATAAAAGAAAAACATTCTACATATGTGCAACTGTACAGTCTATGGGATAAATGACAGCAGGTGCCAATCTAAATTTTTCCAACAGGCAAGTGGTATTTTAAAAGAGGAGAATCTAAACTGAAATAGCTTTTGTTGACGTTCAAAGTCAACATTTTTCCCCAAAGCATGCTCTTGAAATTAATGACTGTGTTTGGCAAGAAGGAGTGGTCTCTGGGGTTGAGAGCATCAGATGGTAAAGACAGGCCTGTCAAGACTGAGAGCAGGGCTGTGTTCCTGTTTGGGAGGGCCCTGGTGTATGTACCAACAGAGCATCCTTAAATGCCAGTGTTCATCAACACAAGCCAAGTAGATAATGACCATCCGTCCGTGGCTGGTGTTAGATAAATTAAAGCCCTCACCATTGTCTTTCAAGTCAACAAACATTTAGCCACGGCTTGCTCTGAACACGACCCTGTGCTTCTACCAGGGATGCACAGATGAAAATGTGCTTTTTTCCTACTCAGACAGCTAGGTTGGTAACTCCCCACAAATCAGCACACATATCAAATTCTACTCATTTCCCTTGGAGCTCGAAGAAACAGGAATTTGGAGAAACACTGGCTGGTCTCCTGCCTCACAGAGCAGGTCAGGTTATAGGACTGCAGCTGAATGTGCTCATTTCCCACTGTTCAAAGGATGGATGATGCTCATTTTTCATAACGACTTTCCACTCGAAAGCTCCGTGTAAGACAGTGATCTGTTCTGTGTTCGTTTGGGTGTAGGTGCGGCGCACCAAGCCCGTCTGTGCTCTAAGTGCCTCCATACACTTTGCGGGCCGGGCAAGGGACTGGAGATTGAAACACACAAAGCCTCACAGAGACAGAGACACAGGTCATCCTTGAAGCCAGAATGTCCCAAGAATGCTCCCTTTATTGTGTCCAGGGGCAGCTTATATAGGGATAGCCACGCCCCAGCCAAAAGCAGCAGAAACCACTCCCCTGCCATCAGGAACTACTGAAGGCCTCCTGCTCAGAGCAGCTGTAGGCACTCAGATCAGGGGAAAACAAGTTGTTTACAAGAAATTCAGGATCTGGGGGGGCTCACTGCTTCCAACATGTAGGAGCTTTTCTGTGGGCCCAGCTTCAGTGTCGTTAATACAGTGGTGGTTGTCACTGGAGAAGGAGCATTTTGTCTCATGGCTCAGGAAAGGGTGTGACTACGGGGCAGCCTGGAGGAGGTGGAGTTCCAGTTAGTTCAAACTCATCTTTAAGATGTTAGAAAACTTTTAGACAATGACTTCCTCCCGCATCCAGTCACACCCCGCTGCCGAACACTGGCATATTGGCGTGTGCTTTTCTCTGTAGTTTTGATCTGGGTTGTGACGTCACTACATGTGTGATTGATAGTTCAGTTGTCACTGCCGACTTTTGATTATCCTCATATGTCCTTTGCCCAGTGCTGGACCCTGAATGGAGGGAGATTCCTGCCTGAAGTCTTTATTTCCTTCTTGAGTTAACCCTTTTAAGGGCAGATCGGAGGAGGTGGAGGAAAACACACTGGTGAAGCCGAGTTCTCTAAAACTCCACTTTCTAGGCCCCACACTTAGGTTCTGCTGACATTTCTGTGGAAGTTGCTCCTCTGCACTGATGAAGAGCAAGCCTGTGACCTAATATCTATATCATATATAATTGTCTATTTTAAATCAGGCTTCCTATTCGGCATTTGCCTTACCAAGTCAAAGATGCCGTTTCAATAAGTCTCAACCCGCAGCATCCAGCCATCCAGACCCAGCATGTTAGTTGTTTTTCCTCTGTTGCTTGTAGCTTTTCAAGTTTTGTGATTATATGTATGTGTGTGTGTGTGTGTTGTAGTGACCATGGCTTCACATGGCACCCCCAAAGCATCTTCCCTGGGCTTTTAGAGCAAACTCATTTTAAGTGTTTCTTTTTCACAATAACAGAGAATTCAGCAAATATCCTTGGGGACTCATGTTGAATTCTGGGAATATGCTTCCCTACTTGGGGCCGTTAATTTATACCCGTGCTATTTATCGTAAGTTATGAGGCCTTGTAACATGAGGGTTATCAGCTGAAGTCTTACTTGTGCAGCAGGGTGAGGTGTCCATGCCCCTAACTTACTTCTTTTGCTCAGCTTCATCCCGACGCTGTCAGAATGAGTGGAACTGGGCCTGTTGGAGGTTTACAAATGTTGAACGGGATTGGAGTCAGGGCTGACTTTCAAATAATGTCACTCTGAAGAAACTTACGCACTTGTCACTAAGCTGAGTAAAGGTTTCTCTTGGTCCAAGTTTGCTCATGAAAGAAAATTGTACTGTAGTCCCGTTCTGACCCGTGGAGTTGTCTGTCTTCAAGATGAGGCTGTGGAGGCCATGGCTCTGGGCATCTTGGTCCCTGTGGACTAAGGCTTCTGTCCAGGTGTTGTGTGTTGCTAAACACTTCATTTATTCAGGAGGAGCATCAGGAGTTCAAGGCTAGCCCCTGCTACATAATAAGATGAGGCAACCTGGACTGCATAAGACCCTGTCTTACAACAACACAGAAAACACCCTCTGCCTGCCCCCCCCATCAACATGATATCTGAATCACATGTTCCATTTTGGTTTTAACTCTTGAGTTTTAATTCTCTTTGCCAAGTGATAAACCATACAATAGGCTGATCAGAGGTCATACATCAAAAGGTCAGATCTGAGCTCCACTTCTGCCTTGTACATCTTGGGACGTTGGAAACCAAGTTTTTTTGGTCTCCAGGTGGTAGGAGCGACAAAGTCCTGGCTCAGAAACCATGAGTGAATTTATTGCTCTGAGAATGGCCTCGCTCTTATTTCTTTGTAAAAACTGCAGACCAGGTAACAGGTTTCCAACGGCTCGGTCCAAATAATCAGAGTTGTCTGAGAACCCTGAGGCTGGTGTTCCCTGTAGGCTGCCGTATCTCCTGGAACCTTGCTGACCCTGTAGTAAGAGGGCGTCTCTACTTGAACAGTAATGGAAACTGTGGTTGTTATGACACTCAGTGATTTATATGTCAATTCTGAAGACAGCAAGTAAGAATAAATACAGCTTGGACTGATTGACTTCAGTTACTTTTCTGAACTTTTATTTTTTGTTTTGGTTTGTTGTTTGAGACAGGGTTTCTTTGTGTAGCCTTGACTGTCCTGGAACTCACCCTGTAGACCAGGTTGGCCTCAAGATCAGAGATCTGCCCGCCTCTGCCTCCTGAGTGCTGGGATTAGAACTCCACCACCACCCGGCTTTTCAGAACTCTTAATTGCTTCATTTTCTTTAAGCTTGCATCAGACTTTTCCATGGTCTAGATGCCGTTCTGTAAAAGTCTGAAGACTAAGCTATTAATTCAGATATCTTGGTGTTTGTGGTATTTGGAAGTGTTATGTTTTCAGAGTTGGCTGCTGTCTCACGAGAACCTAAGAGTATCCAGGGTTGGGTCTGATGGATGCACAGTTAACTTTCCCTCTGCTGCGAGTAAGAAAATACCTGACAAATGTAATCAGGAAAGAAGGGCTTGTTTTGGCACAGTCTGAGGGCACCCTCCATCTTGTAGGGAAGTCATAGCATAGCACAGCACAGCACAGCACAGAACAACATAACACAGCACAGCACAACACAGCATAGCATAGCACAGCACAGCATAGCACACCACACCACACCACAACA
>NC_022009.1:65687085-65709733 GCF_000317375.1 Microtus ochrogaster
GTCACATTGTACCTGTTAGGTCCCAGTCCCTCGCATCTATCCCAGTCCCCATGCCTGGTCTGGACTTTAAATCCCAATAGACCAGGTCCTGACCCCTTCCTGGGGGTGGGGTCAGAACCACTCCTCAGGGTACTTAAGTGACCCCCCAAAAGAGAAACATGTGATCTCCCTTTCTTCCTCCCGGTGGTCATGTTCCTGCAGCTTCCTGGTTCCCCCCTCGGGACCACCTGAGAGTGCAGATCTCCCATTAAACCCGGATATTAATTTGGCTTGTTTTGATTTGACTTGATTGGGAATTTTTGCATCGTCAGGGAGCTAATATTAGGAACTATTCCTAACATTTGGAGGTTCTCAGTACCCACCACCAGGAAGTGGGAGAGATGAAGAGGACACCAACTCTAGTGGCCTCCTGAGGGACACCACCTTCTAAAGGTGCTGCCTGCTGGAGACCAAGTATTCAAAGACGGTTGTATCACAGGCATTCTCTGGAGCATGTGCCTGTGGCCTTCCCCGAAGGTCCCTGCTGTCACCTGAGCTGGGGCAGGCCTTCTTGCATCAGGATGAGAAAAAAGAGAATCTTCTGCTTTCCAGGAAGCTATTCTATTTAAATTCACACTGCTGTTAAGATGCTTAAGTCAAAAGTCAGAATGAATGGATGAAATGACTGTAAGCCTCTTAATCATATTTGCTGTTGTATAGGTTGATTGTTTTAATGCTTTCTGTAAATTGCCTTCACTTTAAGTTTATTGATTTGTGTTTATAAATTATAAATAAATTACAAGTACATACTTTGTTATATAATGCAATAAATAATAAACAAATTAAGCCTATTGACTTATTAATTTCTTTTGTTTGTTTTTGTTTTTTGAGACAAGAGTTTCTCTGTAGCTTTGGAGCCTGTCCTGGAACTAGCTCTTGTAGACCAGGCTGACCTCGAACTCACAGAGATCCACCTTGTAATTATTCCGCCACCAATAAGGCTGCACTTTCAGGTTCTAAAGTCAGGCACGTTCACGGGCACACATGCGTGGTTACCTCCACATGTGACTCAACTGTAACCCTTGCACACACATGTGAGTTGCCCATCTGCATCATCAGTGTATAACGTAGTCATGCCAAGCCCCTGTGCGCATGTGCTGGGCAGCTTTTAAAAGCTGGACGTGCCATTTCTCCCTCCCTCTCTCTGCACACCGTTCCCCAGGCCTGTACGCACCCCCCTCTAATAAACTCCTAAGCGGGTTTGTTTGTGTCTCATGCTTTCTTCTCACTTGTGCTAGATAATTTCTAGCCTGCCTCTGCCTCCCGAGTGTGGGGACTAAAGGCGTACGCCACCACTGCCCAGCTAATTTATTAATTTCCTGGGTTTGTGCATTTGACCCCCTTGCCCAGTGCATGCCCAGCTTACTACCACGGGACTTTGGGCCAATCCCCTGTTTTCTTGAGTTGTATTTCCATAACCTCTTTTAATCAGCTCCAAAACTAAGGAGTTACTCTGACTTCTTTTTTTTTGTCTCAAGTACTTCCTGTCAGAATAATTCAGTAAAAACATGTTGGCATTTTATTAATATTTCAAATGATAGAAAACAAAACAGACTCAGTGAGTTTTGATAAATGCGTTTGACCATCACCGCCTCTGCTGTTAGCCCACTGCAGAGCCGTGAACAGTTGCAGAAGATTTTGATGCTATAGCAGCCCTCTTTACTTATTTATTAAATTGTAGCTATTTATAGGAATTAACATATGTGTCAGTGCAGGTGTACATTGTAAAGTTATAGATTTGGGTAGGGAATCTCTTTTTCTCTCTTTTAAAACCGTACCCCAGTAACTTTTTTTTTTTATTTTACTGTTTGAACATTTGCTATTTCTTTGTGGTAGAAACATTAAATCTCTTCTCTCAGCTTAAACAAAAGGTGTTTAGTGTGCACGAGAAGCTCACTGGGTAAAGCTCTCCAGTAAGAATGGAGTCAGTGGGGAGAGGCCTTGTTGGTCTGAATGACCTCTCGATTCCTGCACCGGAGGGCTCAATGGTGAGCCACCTTCTGGTGTAGACGGAAGACAGAAGATGGCGGTTCCTTCCAAAGGAGACTCTCTTTCCGTTTCTGTTCTTCAGTGAGTGGTAGTTCTTGATACTCGGGGTTTGTGTTTTATTTGGGACCATATGATAGATGTTTAGGGCCTAGTGTGCACTGAACATGGGCTCCTCCACTGAGCTCCATTCCAGTTCGATACTAGAAGTTTGGATGAAGATTTTCTTGTTTGGTTTGTTTTGCTGTTGCTTTCGGAGACAGGGTCTCACTATGACCCAGGCTGACCTTGAATTCGTTACAGACAGGACTACAGACATGAGCCCTGCTCCCATCAATCAGCCTGAGCCTAGCTTATATGTGTAGACATGTTTATACATGTATGTAATTCAGTCAGCCTGACCCTAGCTTATATGTAAAGACATGTTTATACATGTATGTAATTCACTGTAAACTCTTCATTCTTCATGTTTAGAAGACTACTGTGGATTTGAAAGCCATGGAGGAAAAACTTAAGCCTGAATTATCGTTTCTGTGCAGTCATAGTATTTATTGGCTCAAACCTTTCTGCTCTTTAGTTTGGTGCTGACAATACCAAAGAAAGTAATTTCAAAGAAGTAAACTGTATCTCAAATTAGGTTTTCTTGGCTCTGCTGATATAAAACAATTCTACCATACTTCTGTAAACGTAGTCCCTGGGTCCATCTACATGAAGGGAAGTTATTCCCATGTTTGCTTTATTTGAATATAAGTAATTATTGTTCTTTTTAAAAGTCATTTCTTCTTGCTTTTGGCCGTACAGTTTACAAAATGTGGTTGGCCTTAAACAGTTAGACCTCCATGGTTTCACTGACCTGTAGCTTATGGAGCGAGGAGTCCTGAGCTGATATTTATGGATGCAGTTTGGGAAGTTTTCCACTAGTTAGAAATGGTGCCTTCCTGTTAGAACTATCTCTCATGGCCCCTTGTGTGCAGTCTGCTATACATTTTTACACAAAACACCTCTGCGATTTGATAATTTTCCTGACAGTTTTTGGTATTTATCACTGGGGACTCGAGATGAGCATCCAAAACCCGGTGGTCAGAGGCCAGGGACATCTGTGAATATCATCCAATGCCCAGGACACCCCAACTGCAATCACCCCAGAATATCCTCCGTGCAGACGGTTAAGCATATGGCTGAACTGGGTGCCGATGAAGATGTGTTATTCAGAGACATAAAACACCTCTTGGGCTCAAACCTTGCAGGAGGCTAAGTTCAGTAGCAGCATTTCATGAAAGGATCAAAATCTGGCCTCTGAGGGAGCACAGCCCAGAAGAATGTGTGTAATATTGTGAGTGTCGGAGATAAGTCTGGCCGTTTCCCCTCCATTTTCCTAATCACCTCAGCCATTGGGTCGGCTTCTTGTTAATGGAAGCAAAGCAAAATTCGGTCGTGAAAATATTGGATATTCCAATTAATAAATTCCAAATAAAAGTGGAATTAAGCTAAAAATGATAAAGAGCCCTCGAGTGGCTTTTGATTAGAAACTACTGCGGCTCCTCGTCTGGGCTGCAGTGCCAAGCAGGCAGCAGCTGCTGATAATTTGGTGCAAGTAATTGTAGAGCCAATAAGTTGAAGAAGTGCTTATTAAAAAGAAACGGCTTTGCTATCTGCGCGTAAGTTCAATTGAGTAATGCACTCTACATGCGGTCTGACACTGGGTAAATTATACACCTGATTTAAAAACACTCCATCCAGAAGAGCTCCTATTTTGCTCATCCATAAAATTTTTACTTTCTCCATCGCTACTTGCAGCAATGTAGGCATAATATCTATCAAATTAGGCCTGGAGGACGTCTCGGTCTGGCACCCTGCGGGCTGGAAACATGTGCTTAATATTACCACAGTGCTTTTAACCCCATGAGTGCCCGGGCTTAGCCCACACAGGCACAAGGAATGTGCCGCTCTCTCCTCCACCTACCCAGGAAATAACAATAAAGGGTGTAAAGGGTAGGGTGGGATCCGGGGCGTGTCCTCAGGTAGAGAAGCACGTAGTGGGGTTTAATGAAGTGCCCTGACTACTGTTTCATAATTCTTAAGAATACGTGTGATGTACAGACATTTGAAAGCAGGCCATTCTGTGTTAACTAATAAGCCGTGAAAGGTGGGACACAGCCCACAATAACACCATGTTCTGGGGAGCTCTCAGGAAGGTGATTCCAGGATGTGTTTTATTTACATTTGTAAATATCCAGATGACTAATTAATTCGAATTAACAGTGCCTTCCTTCGATCTTTTGTGTGCCAGACAGTATGCATACCAGATGTGAGCATACGGCATTAAGAAAAGGACCAAGTGCTCCCCAGACCACCAAAATAGGACGGGGACGCGTGAGCCCTCTTAAGGCCTGTGTTCTCATTCACTCCTTAGCTTGGGAAGACGATGCCTGGCCCAGAGACTACCGAGTGCCCTCACTCCGCACCCAGCAATGCCCCTGTTGTAGAGCTAGGAACTCGTGCACACACCTGCACCCTCAGCCTGAGGTTGCGGGCATTTCTCTTCCCCTTCTTAGTATATGACCCTGGGTGTAGCCTGCTGCAGAGTGCCAAGGGAAAAAGTGCCCTTACCAGGGAGTTCCGCACCCATTGCCCTTTATTTAATCGGAGTATTGGTTATATGCTAGCTTAGTGTGGGTGCTGTGAACACTGATGCTCTCTGATGACCTGCGTCTTCTCATAAATGCTCTGTCCTCCCCCTCAGTCTCACGAGATTGATTACTGCGACTTTAGCCCCCCTACAAGAGGGGTTCTGCTCTCAGGATGTTGACAAACTGAGCCCTAAAGTAGTGCTTCTCAACCTCCCTAATGCTTCAACCCTCTAATAGAGTTCCTCATGTTGTGGTGACCCCCAACCATAAAATTATTTTCATTGCTACTTCATAACTGTAATTTTGCCACTGTTATGAATTGTAATGTAACATCTGTGTTTTCTGATGGTCTTAGGTGACCCCTATGAAAGGGTCATTTGACCCCCAGTGGTTACAACCTGTAGGTTGAGGACAGCTGCTCTAGGGTCAACTAGATCTTAGAAACCAGAATAAATATGAGAAAGGAGGAAGAAAAGGAGAAGCGGGGGCAGGGGGATGACAAATGAACGTGGATGGAGGGGGAGGGAAGAGAAGTGACCAAGGAATGAACTAGAGCAAGAAATAAATATATAACTATAAAGACAAGAGGAACACGAGACACTAGAACAGCAGAATTGGAAGGAGCATGTCCACAGGGCACCAAGAGTTGTATATGGACTGTCTCTGGGAAGCGGACCTTTGAGTGAGGAGGGAAGGCGGAAGGGGCAGGGAGCCACATTCCCTGAAGTTTGTTGAATAAAACCTTGGCAGAGAGGCAAGTGTTGAGTGTAGGGTATTTACATAGAACTTCCCAAGAGGGCAGGAGCTAAAGGTTATCTTTGGGATGAGAGAATCTTCATGTGGACACAGTGAAAAGGGTAGATTTGATTCTGGCTGTCTCTGTCATCACTGTGAGCAAATCAGCCTCCATGTCCCTACCTCAAGGGGTATCCACAGCCATACCTGAGAGGGCAAGCACTTCCATGGGTTTGACAAATGACAGGGGAGGTTAGTCTAGACAAGAAATGTTCAAAGACCCATATGATGAAAGTTTCTCTGTATTTTTTGAATTTCTTGCGAGATGCATTTAAGACCCAAACGACTTAAGAGCCTGCAGTGACTAAAATTGCCATCTACATCCATATAAAATGACAGTCCTGTTTCTAGGTACAGCTGGGTAAATTACAGGACTCTGAAGAAGTTAAAGGGATTTACTGACCAAATTGCAAACTTATTTCTGCCACATCTTCATGGAGTGTGGCAGATCTTACCCCAAGCTCATCCCCGAATATCTGCAGCCAGTCAGAGCTTAGTTTCCTTTGACCCTAACCTCACTTTCTACCCCTTCCTTCCCCGAGGAGCTCAGGAAGTTAGTCTGCAGGATCTGTCTACTTTCTTCTTATTCTAGTCCTGCTTCTCAGTTGACGTGAGGTTAGAAGGGAAGGGTTGATTTAATAAAGACATCAGATGGCTTTTCCTGTGGGCCTGTCAGGTGACACATCACTGCTTATGAATTGTCTGGGGAGTGCTGCTCAAACCTGGAAAGGTAGTGTGTGAACTTCCTTGCTTCTTCCTTCCTTCCATTCAGATATATCTTTCACCTCAGAGGATTGCAGAATTGTTTTCTAAAACTCGATATAGCAAATTAGATTTATAGTAAATTCTAAAAAATAGTTTTTTATATAAAAATGCAGATACTTCTCTCAGTGCACCAACTACTGACTTTAGTCTCCTTTTCTCTCTCCTGAGTGAGGAAGGAGGATGCTAATACACGTTACTTAATTTTAAGCTATTTTGGTAAGGAATCCTGATGGTCACCTGTGAGGGTGCTCCATCAGGAAACAGATGTCCTTATCATGTTTGTGGCACCAGATGCCCAGTATACCCTGCCCAGAGTTCAATTTGATGGCTCAATAGAGAACTTGGGGGGAAATTCTGGGATCTGTTTTGATTGGTGAGGGGAGCTAGGATACAATGGGCCTGAAAGCCGCATGGTGCTAACGTCAGGGTAGTACTTTCTGCACACGAACTTCAGGTCTAGTGTTTGTAGCCACTTGAAACATTCCCTTTCCAGTCTTAATTTTCTTTTCATCATTTCCCAAGTCCCATCCCTTAGCAGTTATTGCTACGGCCCCTAGATGCTCTGTTATGCTTCGTTTTCACTTGGGTTTGGATGTGATCTTGTTTGTTTGCTTTGGTTTTCTTAGGATCCGGAAGTATAGACTAGGCTGGCCTCGAGCTCAATATCTGTTCTCTTGCTTTAGCTGCCCAAGTGCTGGGATTTTGGACATTTGCTACCAGGCATAGTAACTTATTTATGTTGTGTTTTATTTTAAAGAACAGTATCTACAAGGTAACATAACTCATTCCCAATTGCTCCAAATCTTAGTGCCGTCTTTGGCCTTTAGATCCAGCCTCTGCAGTCTCTTTGGCCTCAGTTTTCTCATTTGTAGATGGCAAAGCCAGTGACTTTATGTCCCTGAACAAATCTACAAGATTAATAAGAACTTCAAGCTCAATGTAGAAGAATTAAAGCTGTTGACTTGATGGTCACGGTGAACGGAATAATAAGAAAAGTAGTTCAACCGCTGAGAGCAGAATAGGCCTTGCGGCCCGTGTAGGTTTTTCCAAAACTTGCTGATATTTCTCCCTCGGAATCCCTGGCTAGGACTGGGAGAGTCTGCACCGGGAGATGCTCAGATCTGTGTGAAGGAATGAGCATCGGAGGTGCCTGCCTTACTTCAGTCACCTTCTTTATCCTTTGTGGATGACTTCCAGACTTGGCTAAAGAAGGATTTGGTACCATTATTTAAAAGAAAACATGCTAGAAACAAACTGTGGGAAACCAGAGTTGTCAGAGGGAGAAGAGAGAGCTCCTCAGAGGGTAAAGATACCTCACACTTACATGGCCTTTAGGATCCAGCTCTGTGATAGGGGCTCTGTTTGCTGTGTTTAGTTCCGTTAAGAAGCCTGAGGGATGGTATCAGCATCATCCTGTTTGTAGACTGGGCGCCTGGGACATGAGTGAGGCCAAAACTGTCCCCAAGTCTTCAAACTGGTTGCAGACTATCTCAAGATGGTCCTAAAAGTCCTTGCTCTTCCCCTTCGCTTTAGTGACCTCTTTATTGGGTTACATGGACAGAGTCCCACCTTGGAAGTCTCTGCCAGGAACTAGTGATCCAAGTTAATTAAAGCAAATATAAAAAGAGATCAAAATAGCCCTCTGCACTAACTCCCTAATCAAGCAGTTAACTGTGCCCGTAGCCCTGCCATCTCCTCACCACTTCAAATGCCACCTTCCTTGCAGTGTACCCTTGTGTGCTTTGTTTCCTGAATGGAAATGCACCCTCGGCTTCCCCAGGAATTCCGGAAGAGCTACAGTTGACTTACCCTTACATTTCTGTTTCCAGCATCCTTCCTTGAAAGTATGTACAAATTCAAGATGGAATGAACTTTAATATTTAAAATAAAAACTAAAAAGCAGGTTTCAGTTTTTTTAAAGTTGAGAAATGTCTTCTTAACTCATTATTTTTAGCTACTTTAATTGTTGCTGTCACCGGATATCTTATAAGAAGTAATTTACTGAAAAAGAAAGAATCACTTTTAGCTCACAGTTTGAGGAAATACAGGCCTCATGACAGAGAAGATGTGGCTCTGTAGGAGTCCAAATAGTTATATTGTGTTTACAGAGAACTTTAGGAAATGGGTCAAGGCTATAAAACCTGGACTGGATCCCAGGGAACCATTTACTGCAGCTAGGCACCACCTCCTGAAGATTCTAAGCCCTTCTAAAATCACACCCCCCCTGTTAAGGATCAAGTGTCCAAACATACGAGCCTGTGAGGAACATTCCACATTCAAACCATACCACTATACGTTACTAAAACTCTCCTACAACACCAGAAGTAGCCCTTGTGAAGAATCCCCTGCTCAGCTCCCTCCTGAAACCTTCTGAGTTCCCACAACACAGCCCATCACTATCCTAGTCTCAAGAAAGAAGGTTCTAGGAATAATTTGCTCTCATACACCAACTAAGTCTGGAAATAAGTACTAGAAGACAAAATAAATCACAGAAAAACTTGAAAAGATGGGCACGAAATTAGACAAGGAAGAAAGTGAGGGCAGTACCGGTGGCCGAGCAGAGTGTGCGTCACAGCAGAGGGTCTTCCTGGGTAAGCTGAGATGGCCCAGGGACCACAGCAGCTGAAGGTTGTTACAAAGGCGATGTGTTCTCAGGCTTCTACTCTGTCTGTATTCTTACTGACTTGATCTGTGCCTGCTTTCAGAGGCTTCCGTCCTTGTCGATCCTCAGGTCAGGGAGGCAGGAAGAGGAAGTGGTTCCCATCTCAGCGGCAGACACAGGTAGTCAAAGTGTCACCCATGTTCGGTCTATCTAAAAACACTTGGTCTCTGGCCATCTAAAAACACTCATGCCGGAAATGAAAGTATCTCAGATGAATCTGGAAGAGCCCATCAGCAATCCCAGCACTCAGGAGGCCGAGGTAGGAGGACAGCCTCAAGTTCAAGGTCATCCTGATTGACATCTGAGTTACACAATGAAAGTCTGCCCCACAGGAGAAAGAAAAGGAAGAGAAAAAGGCAAAGAGGGGGAGAGGGTGGAGAGATAAGAAGGGAAAAAGAAAAGAACCTCCAGGAATCAGGATGAAGTCAAGCCATAGGTTTCAGCTCAACAGACATCAGATGCTGTAAGCTCAGGGGCTACTGATGCCTGAGATGGCGGGGTGATGTTTAACCAGGCTCAGCCGGTGCTCTGTTGATGGAGCCTTTCATGTGCTCCTTCTCAGACATCAACCATAGATAGCTTACTCCAGTTTTATTAACAACAACAACATACATATTTCGCAGGCCCCAGAGTAGCATGCATCATATACTCTGATGTTTACAGGAACACCATAAGCATTGTTCTTAGCTCTTCGCATGAGTGCCCTGTGCTAGGCATTGTGTTAGGCCCTTAGCAGGAACATTCTGGTACTAAACTCAATGCTGAGCCCTTAACTTGGTCTCATGAAGTTGGAATTTTCCATTTTATTTGAACCCAGAGCAGTGGTGTCGAAAGTAAGACAATCTTCCCCAGTTCGGCAGCTGGAAGGCTAGGATGGGAGTTTTTTCTCAAGGCCTGGTGCTGTAACCATAAATCTGTATTTAGTACCTTGCTTCAGGTCATGGGACTAGCAGCAAAGGACATAGTTATCCTCAAAACTGAGGTTCTTTTTTTACAAAGTTTCCTTAGAGTGGCCATAACAAAAAGCCATATGCATTATGATGGAGGGTCTAAAGATGACGAGGATCCAGGTTCCCTGCAGCTCTAGGACCCAAGGGCTTTCCAAATCACTCCTCTTAGGAGTGGACAGGAGGGTCCACCTCCTCTGCCACCCCAGTGGGATACTACAAGACTCAAATGCAACACACACAGTGTGTAAGATGTCTTCACTTTTGTGTACTTGTGGAAGGCATGGAGATGGTTTAAATTCTTACCAAATTATATTGTTATAGATGATTTTACACACCCCTATACACACACACACACACACACACACACACACACACACACACACACACTGTATGGTTAGACCACATGCCTGTTACCCAACTATGAAATGAATGGAGATAACCCATTCTACTTGTGGCCTTCATTTTACAAGAAGAGCCCCTCTTACACTCTTTCATATCCAGAGCTGCACATAGGTGTTAGTCCTTGGAAGGCCTCCCACAATGATGCAGAGTCTAAGAATGAAGAACATAGAGGAAATTTGAAATGCTTTTCCTGGCGGTTGCACTGTACATTTAGATGAGTAATATATAGGAAATTTGGTGCCATTTAGTCCCAGGGATGGAGGAGGCGGAAGCTTCACAAGCATCTGCAACAGAACAGAGCGGGTGGGGCTGACTTGCTGGTTCATTTTTTTCCCCTTCTTCTTCAAAAAAAATGACACTGTTTCATAGCAAAAGAAATTATAGATTTGAGTGTAATTTCTGAAAGTTCTCTATGCTTAATTATAATAAATTTGGTGTTATTAAAGATACTTTTCAACAGTGTGACACGACAGAATTATCAGACACTTTCTCCTGGCTCTCAACCGTGCTAACAGCAAAACTGGCTGTGTGGATGAAAGGAAACATGGAATGAGCGTGTGCGACGTGAGAGCGCCACGCTAATCTCTTCGTCCACGCTGAGTCGTCTGCTTACTTGGAACAGTAATGAGGTGTCACCATTGTCCAGTTGTGTGCAGGCAGGCTGGGGTTCAGGAAGGATGGACAATCTGTGCAAAGTCACACAGCTATCAGGAGGCCTGGACCCGGGCTCCTTCTAAACCTTCCTCACTAAAGTCTGCTTTATTGAGAAATGGTAGAGACCGTCCTCAGAAGGGGTAGGAGTATACGCTCTGCTTTCTTGTCTCTGTCATCTGACTCAGTTTGCCACTTGGAATTTGTAGGTCAAGATCCTGAGGCTGGAGGGACCATACAGGGGTGATGAGCAGTTGCCGCCCCTGCAGAGGACTCTAGTTTGCTGATTCCCAGCACCCATACTGGGTCAGTCACAACCACCTGTCAGTCCAGGCCCAGGAGATCTGATGCCCCTTTCTGGCCTTCTCTGGTACCTGTACTTATGTGCACATTCCCACTCAGAAACACACATATATACCTGTAGTAGACTAAAAATAAAATCTTTTAAAGAAAGTGATCTGATTATTGACGGGGTGTGACCTTTTTCTACTTCCAATGTTTTTTAGGGGGTAGGTGTTAGATATTTATCGGGTACTTGTTATAGACCAAACATGATTCAGAGTCCTGATAAAGCACTCACAACGATGATAAGGTCTCCCAAGGAGCTCAGCGTCTTATGGTCAACGGAGGCAGAGAGTGGGAAATGATGGAGAAGCAGGTGCACAGACAGGCAGGGCTGGAGTAAGACCGCACACAGAAACACATTATAGTCTGCTCACAAAGAGCTTAAGGAGGTTTTCGGTTTTGCCAGGACCAAATGCGTTTCTCAGTGAACTCATCTATTTCCTGATAGCTTTTCTATACTTGGCCCCAAAGCCGTGAGGCGCACTGTCAATCTCCTGGGACACAGTGACTCGGTAGGCAGCTTATCAACTCTATTTTTAATGGAGAGATGATTGTGAAAAATTGGGGGGAATGACAAGAGCTTTGTGCCACCCTCTCCAGGAGAGGGGATTTGCCAGAGCCAGTTCATTGTTACTACATTTTTTCTGTGTGTTTTCTCTACATTCTAGCAATGAGTTTGTATATACCGGACCCAATCAAATTTAGTAAGACACAATAATAATTGCAGCTCTGTGTGTATAGATGCAAGCCTGGGCATCCAACACCACAGAGGAGGTCTAAGAAGTGAACTGTTAGGCAATGTAGTCATCTCGCAGACATCGTGGTGCAGGCCAGTCTCTCTAAATGCCCTCTCTAGAGATGTGTGCGGTGTTGATGGTTTCTATAAGAAATTTGGTGTGCATAGAGACTATAAGATAATAAGAAAAAAAATGGAAAGTAACCAGTAGCACCGCTGGTTTGTTTGGTTTTGAGACAGGGTTTCTCTGTGTAGCCATGGCTGTACTGGAACTCGCTCTGTAGACCAGGCTATCCTTGAATTCCCAGAGATCCGCCTGCCTCATGCTGGGATTAAAGGCGTGCGCCACCACTGTCTGGCTAGCACAGCTGTTTATTATTGGTAGCAAGCACTGCCCACCACGCCGAACCAGGTGTGCAGCCCTCTCGCGTCCTGCCGGCAGGTAGGCTTGTGTAGCTAGCATGACGATGAGCATGTGACTGAGGCACAGCAGTATGGCAGCACCAGGAATCCCTCAGTGCCACTGTAGTTTGCCACATGCATGGTCTGCCATTCATGGGAACATGATTCATCAGCTTGTGACTATATCTACACCTGTGCTCCAGGTAGAGCAATTGATGAAGTATGTAGGCCTTTGCTAGGAGTCATAGGAAAATGTTATCGAGGTAAGCTGAAATTATTTGTGGAACTTGATTGTAATATTCAAATTCCTACTTGTAAAAGAATTCAGCACTGCGCTGGGAAGATGGCTCACTCAGAGACTGCTGCACAGGAAGTTGTCAGTCTGAGCCACGGCACCCATGTGAAAACAGAAAAGCTAAACACTGGCCTGGAGAGATGGCTCAGCGATTAAGAGTGTTCACGGCTCTTACGGAAGACCTGGCTTCAGATCTCATCGTCCATATTAATCAGCTCACAGCCACTTGTAGTGCTGCTTCAAGGGTCTGATGCCCCTGTCCAGCTTCTACAGGCAGCAGGCACGTGGGACGTTCACATCTTTGCAGACACTCACACACCACAATAAAAATTAATTAATACATAAATAAACCTTTAAATAAAAAGTAGTGTGCACTTTTAATCCTAGCACCGAGGAGGTGGGAACAGGAGAATGCCTGAGGCTCACTGGCTAGCCCTCCAAGTCTACCTGACCAGCCCCAGGCCAGTGAGAGACCTTGTTTCAAAGAAGAAGGTGGGGGCAGCTAAGGAATAACACCTGAGGTTAACATGTTACTTCCACATGCAGGCATGTGTGCACTCCTAATGCCCATGTAGGCTTGCACTATTTAGGATTCAATTTGCAACTGTTATAAACCACAGTGTGACTACTGTACAGCTGACCCTGTGCCGTGATGGTACCCATCTCTGTAGACATATTATCTCACTCTCATCCCTACTTAGAAGATGAGTAAACCCAGCAGGACCTCACCCAGATCCAAGCTGCTTTCACCACCAGTTCTAGAGAGCAGTAGATCCTGGCTCCTTTCATGCTTCTCTTGGCAACCAACCATGAATTATTGGTGCAATATCAATTTGTTGCTTGTCTTACTTAGGGTTTCTATTGCTGCAATACCATGGCCAAAAAGCAAGTTGGGGAGAAAGGGGCTTATTTGGCTTACACTTCCATATTGTTCACTATTGAAGGAAGTCAGGACAGGAACTCAGACAGGGCAGGATCTTGGAGGCAGGAACTGTTGCAGAAGCCATGGAGAGCTGCTCCTTACTAGCTTGTGATGCGTTTATCTAAGTTGTTCTATTAGCAATAAAGACTTGGGACTCAAATATTGGGGTGAGAACCTGATAGACTAAAGAATCAAAAGAAGAGTGACCAGGTGACCTTCTCTCCACACTTCCCAGATTGAAGAGATGGCAAAATCCCTAAGTCCCTCCCTACTCCGTCCTATGCCCATTCTCTATCCATATTACTGGCTTCTCTATGACTACTTCCGGTCAATTAGTTGCTAGATCAACCCCCCGATTCAAGGTCAACTTTATTAACACAGTCTCAGGGTGTCACAGTGCAATCATATATCCCACAACAAACTTGCCTCCCATGACTAGTTCAGCCTGCTTTCTTATAGAACCCAGGACCACCAGCCCAGGGGTGGTTCCACCCACCACGAGCTGGGCCCTCCCCCATTGATCACTAATTGAGAAAATGCCTTACAACTAGATCTCCTGGAGGCATTTCCTTCACTGAGGCTCCTTCCTCTCTGATGACTCTAGCTTGTGTCAAATTGACATGAAAGCATCCAGTAGATTGCCTTTCCTGGGTGCTAATCTCCCCATTTTCTGTCCCTAAGAGCCTCATAGAGGCTTTCGGAAGGGCAGCTCCCTCCTGTTACTGATTTATCTTTGCCAGGAAGTTGCCAGATCTGTTGGGGGTCATCATGACCACTGGGTAAGTTCTGGGTCTTGGTGCCGGGTGCGTTTCTGATGGGCCACCAGCGTGTGTTTTCACAAAGTGACAACCCAGGTCATCCATCTTAGGAACACCTGCCAGCAGCCTGCAGAGCTAGTGGCTTTGTCACTGGCTCCCAAAGGCAGTGTCTTGCTGTGAGTTGTGTAATTTTTCCTTCTAACCCAGCAGAAAAGGGCAGGACATAGGAAGAAAATATAACAATTTCTTTGATGCATCCAAACTACTTGCCCAGCCTTACTAAAAATGGAACCAGAGAGCTCTGCCTGCTGTCACGTGTTTACATGCACAAAGAAAGGCCACAGCTCGCTTCTTTCCGCTTCCTTGAAAGTTGCAGGTTCTTTGGTCCTGCGAACTTGGCAAAATAACCCCATTCTTGTATGATTTTCGATTCACTTATTACAACAAAAGACAATCAAAAGCTTCCAAATGTATATGTACAGGCTACTGAACTACCGTACCAGAAATGCAAGCTGGGCATGGGGCATATGTATCTAACTCCATTTCTTAAGAGGCAGAGGGAGATGAATTGCCACAAGTTCAAGACAGGCATGAGCTACACCGAGGGAGTTCTTTGCTGGGTTAGCGGGTAGCTGTTCTTCACCGGCTCCAGCTTCAGCATCTAGATGCACCCTGTGCATTAAGAGAAACTTTTGTTTCCTTGAACTGGGACATGGAAGGAGCCCTGGGCTCAGCCTGCCCAAAGCAGGGCCTGTCAGGCCTAGAGAGAGCAGCGAAGGCCCCTGGTACAGACCCTGCAGGGAGAGACGGAGAAGCCGATGCTCAGCCAGAGTCGTGTCCTGGCGAACACTTACCTCCCCGATCCCCTTCACCTCCTCTCGAGAGGGTGGCACTGAGTGGCACTCGGTAGCCCTTTTGACTGGAAGTCAGACAGCCTTACTCCCTTCACTCTGTCAAAGGTTGAGGAACGTCAGAAGCCTGCTCAGTGAAGGTATGTGAGGGCTTTGTAAATGTTCAACCTAAAAAAAAAAAACAACAATAATAATAATCAAAGGAAAGGAGGCTATCAACTTGAAAGTGGGGGGATATGGTAGGAGTTTACGGGAAAACCTGGAGGGAGGAAAGGGAGAGAGTAAGCCATGTAATACTATTTCAATTAAAAATATATTAAAAAAAGTTTCAACCTAAAAGATGGCCAAGTTCTGAACTAACTGGATGGAGCCCTGTACACTTTTACCAAGAGAGGAAATTATGAACCCCACAGAGTGTCTCCATTTTTTTTTTAATTAAAAGGATACATCAGCCAGCTTGTGTGTATTGTGTCTCCCTAGAGAGAAACATGTGACCCTCTGAATGAGACCGTTCTTCACAGCCGAGGCCGCGGCATCAATCCTTCCATAGGGGTGCATAGTGAGCAAGCCATATGATGGGTGAAGTCGGCAAAAAAAAAAAATGCATTGATAGGAGAGAAAAAAATTAGCCTGCTTGGTGATAGAAAGTGGTAACAAAGGCAGAAGGCAGAAGGTTCTGGCATGGCGGCGCTTTTTTCTTTAAATAATTAGGCCAGCCTTGGACAATTTAAAAACTCACACATACTGCTGTGGACTGTTGGTTTGTTCCTTTGTGGCATCTCCCAGGGTGCACTGCTGTCCTGCCTTCCAGACAGCTTCTGCATTGTAGCCTTGGTGCATTATAAAATGAGTGTTTCTTGTGGAAGGACTTAATTGCATTTAATTTCGTGTGTATGCGTGTGAGTGTATCCATACATGATTGTGTGTGTATGTGATTGTATGTGCGCGTGTAGTGTGCTACAGCTCACATGAGGTGGTCAGAGAACAACCTGTTGGAGCCAGTTCTCTCTCCCACCACGTGGAATGGAGCCCGGGGGATTGAGCTCAGGTTACTGGGCGCCTTTACTCACTGGGCCATCTCACCAGCCCACGTGGAAGTATTTTAAGTAGCGCCTGTTTTTCTATTGGAAGTGTAGCCATAAAGAATACATAAGCACACACACGGGACCTCTGTGCACAGCCTGTTTGCCTAGCAAAGAACTCGATTCTCTTGTGTCCTCAGCATTTCCTTCTGAGAAAGACCTGCGGGCTTGAGGAGAACATCGGGTTCCCCAACAGCTCCTTCCCAGGGACAATGACGGCCTTCTTGGGTGCACAAAACTAGCTGGAGACTGACAGAAAAGAGGAAATTCTGGGGCAGTGGGGGACCATTTGTATTCAGAAAAGCTGCCTGATTATGACAGGAAGGTTTGGGGGGTTTATTTGTTTGTTGTCTATTAAACATCAAAGGCCCTTACCTCCGCAAACACCTCCCCCGGTTTGGAACCGACTGGAGCCGTCAGGCGCATGCTTCTCAAACTCGAGGGCAGCATACATACATGTAATTGGCCGCTCTTTCCTCTCCCCCGGCAGTCTGTGAAAATGTCCCTGCTTCTGCCGAGCCATTAAAAGGCAGCGGTTGCACCATACTGTGATTTGGAAGCCGAAGAAAATGGCCAGGACTGACTGATATCTGATAAACAGTAACAGGAGTCCGTTTATTGCACCAATCGTTAAATAATGGTGCTGATTATAAGGCAGTAACTGCAGATGCAGTAATTGTCTGTCATAAATCTTAGTCACTTGTGACAGGAGCACAATGAGCCGGAGCATCTGCTCGAGGGCAAATGACTTCTGATAAATATCAGCTCTACGAAAATGTACTTGGATGTGTCTCAATATTTTGGAGAGCCATTCATGTTGCTTCCACAAATGTGAAGTTATTATTGGTTTGTATTGATTTCGCCACCTTTTTTTTTTTTTTTTAAAGAGACAGAGAGTGACTCAAGGTTGCGTTGAATAGCATCTCGGCTCTCTTTATCTGATCTACTCATTCTCTCAAATGCATGTTTGAGCAGAAAAAAAAATAATTGCACTCTTTTCGGTGGATTGCTGCTCAGAAACACAGCCTGGGAAATTCAATATACAGGGTACAAAAAAAATAACAAAAGCCAATGTTTGCTAAAGGGAGACGGGACATGTTTGGAATTTTACAAAGATTATTTTTCAGAAAAGATTTTTAAGTCTTAAAATGCCAATTTCTAATGAATTTTAACCACTTGAAAATGAATTGTATGGTCTCCTATCATGCCTGTAGAAAAATAGTATTATCATAGTCTTTATAAAATTTACTCAGAATATAATAGCTACATATCAAGAAATGTCCTGATATTAAAACAAAACCCACTTAGGGAAGTTGGCAGCACACAGAGTGTTAGCACCATCACATTTTGAGAGCATTCCTCTAAAATGTGTGTTTCTTAGTAAGCAGTTACTGTACCCAGGATGCTCAACTGTACACAGTGTTAGAAATTCCCATCTACCTGATTCAGAAGCTCAGCCTTGTAGTTCTGATTAAAACGGGCTTTGAAGATGCTGAGAGTGATTCAATACAGGAATACTGTGTCTGCTCCTGCTGTTGATAGTTGTCAGAGAGAGGCATGGGGCTCACGCTTTGTCTTTCCATGTGAAGAAAACAAGAGTTCTGCAGCCTTTCCATGAAGCTGCTCAACTTCTCTAGCGGAGAGGTCCGGGAGTATGTGTGTGTGTGTGTACGTGTGTATGTGTGTGAGTGTGTGTGTGGGGGAGGGCGATCTAAGGGACCATGGTGACACATGATGTAAGGGCCACTTCACTGCTCAGCAGTCCTGTGGGCTGCCCGAGGCTTTCTCTTCTGAGTGCCTCTGCCTGAAGTGCCCAGGTGAAGCTGTCCGCATATTCACAGAGCCTCACCACCTCACCCACTGCAGAAAAATCAAGCTTTTCGAGAAATATGATTCATGTTTCCTCTGGCATCTGACCATACAAAGACAGCTCACTTAATTCCCTCATGACTCCAGTTGGGTAGCAACTCTGAGGGTCCTGTTGATGACATCCAGGATATGGGGCTCCTTTAATTAAAAATCCCCTTAAAACAATGTCTCTTTGACATTACAGTAAATTTCCTGGGAGATTATTTGAAACAGCTGTTGCTAATGGTGACATTATTAGTATACATGT
This sequence comes from Microtus ochrogaster, assembly GCF_000317375.1. NCBI lineage: Eukaryota > Metazoa > Chordata > Mammalia > Rodentia > Cricetidae > Microtus > Microtus ochrogaster. Next base: position 65,705,473 of record NC_022009.1, read on the forward strand.
TTATTAACTAATATCCCAATTTCAGGAATAAAATTCCCATACCTGTTGAGTTTTCATTTTCAAGTGATTTTAATTCTCTTTATTCTTGTGTTGTAATTTATTTCCCATTCCTGGACAAAAACAAAACAAGACAAGACAAAAAAAAATAGCAGCAACAACAAAAACCATGCTAAGGCACTAAAAAAAAAAATCTTGTTTCTATTTTGATGGGTGTAATTCTCTGAATTCAGTATAAAAATGAAGCAAATATATGTCAAATTACCTGTGTTATGTCAGACTGGGGTTAGGATTCAGCATTTATCTCAGCTTTGACAGAGCCATGATCAGATGGAAGAGACATCAGTGGCTTCACATGTGCTAGAGTGCAGTGCAACAGAAGGCCAGAAGAGTTTGAGAGGAGACCTGTGGCAGGCTGCTGTTGCCCAAAGGTTTTGGATACTTCTAGCCTAAGTATGAGCCCTGCAGTGGGCTTCTCTAGTCCGGTGTAGCTCTAGCTTAGAGAAGGGTCCCCCGACAGGCTTCGATGGCCTCGTGAGTTGACTCATCTTGATTTTAGAGGAGTGGGAACATGTGACGTATGGAGTGTGACATATTTGACTGAGTAAAAATCAAGCTGAGAGCTCACATTGGTTATAGCAGGAATAAAGCCGACCTGGATGGTGGCTGTGGTTCCAAGGACGTTGTCATGCTTATAATTAAGAATAACTAGTGCTTATCAACTCTGCATACATAAAAGAGTTAAGACAGCTCTACCCATTCAGTCCAGATTAGCCATGACCTCACTCAGACTCCTGCCGTCACCTCCCAGGTGCTAGAGCTCCTCAGGTGTCACCACACCTGGCTAAACCAAATTCCTTCACGCATAACTTAATGCAAGCCCAGTAGTAAGTACACAGAGCAGACAACGCGACTCTCCTCGTTCAGGTAAGAAGTGGAAGTTTAGCAAGCGTGATGGTTGCAGCTGTCAGCATAGCAGCCAGCCTGCTTGGGTCTGAAACATCCCTTTCCTGATTATCACTGTGTGGCCAGGTTCCTCACAGGTTAAAGAACAGTACCAGCGCCTAGCTCACAGGGTGTGCGGCTCCAGTGAACCGAATAGCGTATGTGTTTTGAGCTCCACCTTTGGGTCAAGTGTAAATAACACAGAGTTGTCAGTGTAGGAGAAGACACTGGGAGTCTTTCTTTGTTTTTACATTTGTTTGTTTGTTGAGGGTGTGTGCACATGCCGTAGTTCACATGTAAATCTTAGAGGTCAACTTTATTTTTTAATTAAATCCTTCTCATTTTAATTATTTGGATAGGAGTATGCTATACATTTCCCATACTCCCCTTCTACCCTCCCCACTGCCCTCCAGACTCCCAATTTACAAAAAGAGTTCTTGGGATTTCTTCCCCTTCCCAGGCAGATCCTTGAACGTCTCTCTTAGGGTCCTTAGAAGCCAACTTTTAGAAATCAGTCTTCTGCTGCCAGCATGTGGGCCCTGGGAGTTGAACCCAGGTCATTTGGCTCAGCAGCAAGCACTTTACCCACTGAGCCTTCTTGCTGACACCAACACTGTGATTCTTTTTTTAAACAATATTTTCCACCTTTGTGTATGTGTGTGTGTGTGTGTGTGTGTGAGAGAGAGAGAGAGAGAGAGAGAGAGAGAGAGAGAGAGAGAGAGAGAGAGAGAGCGGTGGTGAGCATGTGGCGATCAGAGGATCATGGATATTTTTCAGGAGTCGGTTTGTTTGCTCTTTCTCCTAGGGATCAGATTCAAGCCATCAGTTTTGGCAGCAGTCAGTTTTACCCACTAAGGCAGTGGTGTGGGTCATGACCCTTTGGGGAGTGTATCAGATGTCCTGCATATCAGATAGGTATATTATGATTTATAACAGTAACAAAACTACAGTTATGAAGTATCAATAAAATAATTTTATGGTTGGCAGTCACCACATCATGAGGAACTGTACTAAAGGGTTGCAGCCTTTGGAAGGCTGAGAACCACTGCCCTAAAGCATCACACCACCACCCAGCAATTGAGATTCTTTATATAGAAGTCTTTTATATTGACTGTAAGGTAAAGCTTATCAGGGCGATATGAGTAAATATTTTATATTCACCAAAGAAAAAAATACACATAAATACATTTAAAATCATTAATTACTCCTTTCCTAATACATCATCATTTTATTGTATTGTTTTCAGAATTTATAATTATAAATCTCTATCTAGAAATATCATACTGTGTAAATAAGTACAACCCTCCACTGTTCCTAATGTCCATATTCATTATCTTGCACCCAGAGGTAGCATATGAAATTAAACATTCGTTGGCTTTATAGATTAACTCTACTTTCATTTTGCAGCTATTAACAATTCTGAGGTTTTATATATATATATATATATATATATATATTATAATTCATTAATTATAGAATTCTCAGAAGTGTAGCCCATGAAACCCAGAGATGGTCATTTGTGCCCCCCTACTCCCTGCTCTCCCCCCACACACATTGCCTGTGTGTAGACCTCTCTTTTCCTTCTTTGCTAACACTGGATATTATTCCCCTTTTCAATATTTTCCGGTCTGATAAATGAAATGCATTTTACCACCTGAAATTCCTTCTTTAATAGCTTGAATACACTCGTTGAAAATTTCTATTTCTGTAAAATTTTTATGTTATTTTGCAGCCTGCATTGTTCAAGAAGAAAATCAAGGTGATTTAATCAGGAAGACAGTTTTATGATTATGATAATACCCCTTTATCTGACCTATTTTAATGATAGCACCCCTTTATCTAACACATTTTGATAACACCCCTTTATATGATACATTTTGAAGATACACCTGTGTATGCATGATGTCTAATAAATTTGAAAATGGGAAGGAATAAGTAAGTCTAGATCTTTGGAGAAGCCAGTGAGGTTTCATGTGAAATTCAAACCTGTGCCTACTCAGTTCCCCTTCTATTAACCCTAGAGGGCTTCCCTGCGCCCTGCTTGGAAGTCTACATTCTAAAACACAGCCCAGCCTGGTGCCTGTGTCTGGTCCCACCTTGCTTAAATATGGCAGAGTGGTGCTTGAATTAGTCCCAGAGTGTTGTCTCCTTGCGTGGCAAACAACTGAGTCTGTTAGAAACCCCGGGGACTCTGCTGTCTGCACAACAGGTGAGCTTGCCTCAACCCAGGAGGCCCTACCAGAAACAGCGGGGCCCATAGCCCTTATGTGCCTCCACTTCTGAATTAAACAAAAAGGAGGGCCTTGCAGTTCCCAACTGAAGACATGAGCACAGGCGGGATGCAGGGTTTATATACAGGATGTGGTTTGCATGGGTCGTTTGGCAGATGAGCTTCTGGATGCTGAGCATTTGGGTGCTCTCAGATACTTCCAGGATTTTCAAATTCAGGGGACAGTTGGATTAAAACTCATTGCCTGCCTCAGAATTATGAGCCATATCATTGCTACACCATCTTGGATGATGTATGACTTCATGATATGAATAAATGGGAGAAATGGAGGATTTGAACCTGTTCCCCCATTCCAGCATGGGTACAAGCTGAGGCTGGCCGGCTGCCCAAGGGAGTGATGGGGCTGCGTGGTTGCCATGGTTGCCGCCCTTGGCTGAGAGCTGTTGAAGGCCTCTCGTGCTTTTTTTTTTTTTCCAACAAAAAAAGATATTTTCTGTTTCTTTGACTATTTCGGGGGTGAAATAAGGGATGATTGGGAAATTCACATGGCTTCCTTCTTTTGATAAGTTGCTTGGCTACAGTAGGAACTCTGCTGTAATCCATCAGTTTTCAAATTCAGCTTTAGACTCAGGTGTTTTGAGATCAGCCACTCACTAACCACAATGACAGCTGGGGTATTTGTGACTATTAAACTTTAGACATAGCTAAAATCTCCAAAGGGACGATGCTCTAGGTCTCACTGATCTTTAAGCCCCGGCACCTTTGTTGACTGTGGTGATGTTTCCTGGGCTATCCATGACTGGCTGTACATAGAACATTCGGTTATAGAGTTTTTGAGAGCTACCAAAGTTTATGATAATTTTTCTATACTACCACATGAAACATTTTAAACTGATGTGCTTTCAAAATATGAGAGCCAGGTTTATGGCAGTGAGAGGCTGAGGCAGGGAATGAAGAGTTAAGACCGGTCTGGGATAGACAGTGGGAACATGTGTCATAAAATAGCTACTATGACCTGTTGTGGTTTCTTTATTCTCTTTGTTCTTTTGGCTCTTGGCTTTTGGGGGTCCACTACCCAGCTCCCAAATA
>NC_022009.1:65709984-65717777 GCF_000317375.1 Microtus ochrogaster
TTTCTAGCCAACTTTTCTTAACTTAAATTATCATATCTACCTTTTGCCTCTGGGCTTCTATCTTTCTCTATTCTATATACCTTTCTTTACTTCTTACTCCGTGGCTTGCTGTGTAGCTGGATGGCTATCTCCTGATTTTCTCCTCCTTATCCTGCTCCTTTTCTTACTCCAACTTTGATCCTCTCCTCCCAGATTTTTCCTCCTGTTTATTCTCCCTGCCTGCCAGCTCCACCTTGTTGAGTGAGGGCTCTTGTTCCATCCTGGCCACTCAGCTAGCTTATACCTGAAGTAACCACACAGAAATTATACTAATTAAATCACTGCCTGGCCCATTATCTCTAGCGTCTTATTGTCTAACTCTCACATCTTGATTTAACCCATTTTTAATAATCTGTGTATCACCATGAGGTCGTGGCTTACCAGGAAATATTTAATGTGTTTGACCTGGTGTCTCCATGGCGGCTTTCTGACTCTTTCTCCTTTCTTCCTCCCAGAATTCAGTTCTTTTCCATCTACCTAAGTTCTGCCCCATCAGGCCAAAGCAGTTTCTTTATTAACCAATAAAAACAACACAAATACAAAAGGACCTACTACATTACCTTATCTTTTCTCCTCCCTCACTAATGGCCGTTCAACTCTTTATTAGACCAATCAGGTGTTTTAGACAGGCAAAGTAACACAGCTTCACAGAGTTAAACTAATGCAGCATAAAAAATGCAATACAGTTTTTGAATCATTAAACAAATGTCCCACAGCATTAAACAAATGTAATACATCTTCAATTAATCTTCTACAACAATAACCAAAAGGGCAAGTAAAGTTATATCTGGGCTACATAGTGAGAACACATCTCATAAAAATAGCAAGTACAAGCAAAGAGGCAGGTAAACTTGTACTTTGTGGCAAAATACAGTCTCAAGGGTCTTGATCAATAGGAGAGAAGGTGATGTAAGCAGCTGATATTTTAGGCAAAAATATACTGCTGTTGTATATAAAACAGCTGTGAAATAGGCATGCAACCACATGAAACACATTTCTTAAAATTAAGCCAGCATCAGACCTAGCACTCCCATTTAATTGCAAAAGTGAATAAAAAACCACTGCCCCATAGGGATGAAGTTGTAGTTAAGTTAATAATCTGGGCTGTGTTGTAGGGTAGAGTGCCTTTGGGATGTTTCAAAATGCATCAAAAGCACCAAAAGTCAAAATTTTATATTTCATATATATATTCCAAGTGGATTTTTCCAAAAAGGCCTATCTTGTCTATACATTAAAACTGGACTTGTGTTTCAACCTTATGATGATAAAACATGCAACGAAGCGGGGGAATCAGAGTCAATGGGGCAGTATCCACATACTGAATGATAGCTTATGAAGACATTGCCTTACATACTATCCTGTGTTTGAAACCAATAACAGGCATTTCGGGTCACAGTGACGTCAGATTTGTGGATGATGCACATTTATGCATTCTAGAGGAAAACACACAGTGGAGTTTCACTGATGTAAGGGACAAATGTCGGACAAATATTTGTCTTTCATTTTTAATGTGAACATCATGGTGATTTGTGCAACAAATAATATTTTAAATAATCACATGTATTCATTAATATATTAATGGTCACTTAAGTCAGTGTTCAGCTGCTACTGTTCAGTGGATGAACTGGTGCAGGCTCTTTGTGATGGGAAGTCACTTGCTGAACAGTGCTCCAGCGGACAAGACGAGGAATCAATGGGACTTTATTTAATGTCTATGTCCTTTGAGTTTTAGAACTGGGAACTAAAGGGAGACCCTTGTACTGTCTAGTACAGTTTGTTCCTCGGTCTCTACTCCAGTGACCCCTTTCCATTTTGAAAAGGGTGATTGTGTTAATGGCCTGAATTGTATCCTCTGCAAACATATCACTGAAGATCTTACTCCCAGTCCCTGTCAGTACCTCAGAACATGTCTGTGCCGGCTTCCCTGAGAGCTTCTGGGGATTGGCCTCAGAACCCCCATGAAATCTGAAGGTATTCATTTCCCTTAGATAAAAATGATAAAATGTCTTGTTTGCATAAAAATGGCACACACCTTCCCATGGGATTGCTGGAGCACCTGTAAATCACTCCCAAAACTTTGGACTAAATGCCAGGGAACTGTTGGTTCCATTGTTTTGTTGGGGAATAATTGCAAGAACGAATCTCCGCGTGTTCAGCCTGGATGCTGTTGTTTTCCTCTGAATGCTTTCTGACCTATGTTGGGTTTATGTTGGGTTGAATGGTAGCTGTGGATCTGGATGCTGCGGATTGTCATCACAAGGGAGGCAGCCTTTGCAGTGTTTATTGTGTTTCCTTGAGGCTGTTAGGGTGGGCCCTCTCCCAGTATGACTAGTGTCCTCTAACAGAAGGAGATTCAGACAGCCTGAAGATGCCAATGGTGTGTGTGCCCGGTGAAAAAACCCGGTGAGGGCAGGTGGTTGTCTGCATACCATGGGCAGAGACCCCAGGAAAGTCTGATCCCCCAGGCACTTTATCTCAGACAGCTGGCCTTTAGAGTAAAAGAAAATAAATTCCTGTTTCTGAGCCACTCAGTGTATGGAAATTCTGGGTAGCCCTAACAAGCCAATAGGGATGGTTATCTAATATTTGTTACTAGGTAACAATGTAATATTTAGTAGAATGCATTTAACCAAATTTAGCCAATGTAAATGCATAAAATCAATCTTTCAGTCATCTTGTTAGTTAAGTTGATTAATTTTCACCATGGACAGAAAGCTTAAGACCTGCCGAGGCCAACCAATATTACATTTGGTCCTTACTAATTATTTTACCTATCTGCTCAATATTGAACCAGGTTTATTCTCTGCAGTTTCCCCTTGGTTGACCTAATTCTGACTGCTAGGGTCATAAGTTAACCCAAGTCCTCTTCCAAATGACGTTTCTCTTCCCTAATGATTGCTACTTTTCAGGGAACCTCGCTTTCCCTCTGGTTCCTTGTTATTCCCATGTGCCGTGTGGTTAGCATCTCTCCCTGCTGACCATATTCTTTTGGGATTTAGGAAAATTTTGAAGACATCTTCATCTACCATATGCTGCCCGCTGTTTCATAAAATGCATCTGTAGCCTTTAGTCTGGCTGAAACTTCTGCTATTTTTTTTTTAAATCCATGTTATCCTGAGAAACACGGAGCAAAGGATCAAGCCCACACATGAGGGCTGAGCGCATGACTCCCGGTGACTACAGGCCCTGTCCCCCCTCTGTCTGCAGACAGAAAGAGGTGCTTCTCAGCCACATTAAGAACTTAAACTCTTTGCAAGGCCCAATATATAGTGACCACCTTTTAAAAGCTGCAATTTGCTATTTCATATTAAATTCTAGGAATTCAAGTAACCATATCATTAATTCAACCTTTTGATCATTTTGGGGGGAATTATTCCTTGAAGATCACCTATTCAACATCTGCTAAATATAGGGTCAATTAAGATAACATTCTGAAACCCCCTTGTCCATGTGAATGGCTGACAATTCTTCCAAATTGTTGACGCTTTGCGTTTGTGCCTGTTTGTGTCCCTTTTACGGCTACCCGAGCGTGTGTTTCAAGAGAGAAACTTACTTCTTCTCTTTCTCCTCATCTGGCTACTCTGCTATCCATATTCACAGGAACCTCTGGCTGGTGAGATGGCCATGTGGGAAATTTAAACTGTGGTCCCACAGATGCTCAGGGTGAATTCTCTCAAACTCAGCAATTATCTACAGGAGGCAAATTTAAGAGTAGCGCCCGACCCTCTGAAGGAGGCTTCCTGCTCAAGCTCGCTGGCTGATACACTGTACTGTGTCGTGCCCCAGGGTCTGGTCTCTAACAACTGCCAGAGAGGCTTTCATCAACTGTGATCAAGTTATTCTTAAAATGGGAATGAGGGTTTTCATCTCGTGGCTCATGGGGAACTCAATAGCACAAGTTAAAAGTGTTTGCAGTTTCTCACCTTCTGTGCACAAATATCATCTTAGCAGTAACTTCAGAACTCATCCAAGGAGGTCAGAAAGTCTAGGTTTGTTTTTTTGTTTTTTTTCCATTCTAAGTACAAGTGGTCCAGCAATTGCATGCCACCTGGGAGCTTGTTAGAAATGCAGAGTCTCAGGCCACGTCCAGACCTGCTGGATCTGAAGCAGCATCCAGTGAGATCCCATGTGTCTTGTAAGCAGGCAGTGGCGTTCCAGAAACAGCGGTCTAGAGTGACAGCTCCTAAAATTTTCAAGGCAAGCAGCTGTCCTCAGGACCTGACAGGTGCTGAGGAGAACCTAGCTGGAGGAATTTGAATTCCAGCATTAGATCACGTTCTTTTCCACGTGGTATGCCACCACGTCACCGTTTCTGATCTAAAAGCAATTCCCTTGCTAAGAATTAATGTGGCAAAGGAATTAGACAGGCTTCCACACTCTGCAGAGCTGTGCAGCGTCCTGCCTTGCCTGTGCTGTTCATGGTGCCAGCACTGAGCATGGCTGGGCCCTCTGATCAGGACTGTTTCAGGACAGTACATTCCCTTACAATTCTCGCGAGTGCTGCAGGGGAGCTTCTTTAAGGAGAGAGGCTCCAGGTGAGTGATCATGGATCCAGTGCCCTTCCAGAGGGGAGAACAAGTAGATAGCCAGACATTCTCTGGTTGGGACTAAGGGAGAGACCTTTAGTATAGAAAGGAACCCCCCGATGCTGAGAGTGTGAGCTACCCCAGCACGAAGCTCTCCCTACAGTGTTAGCGTGGGTCAGAATGATCCAGGAATTTGGAGGCAAGCTGAAGGCCAGAGGCATTCTGTAACTACAATTTAGGAAGTCAGTATGAACGGTTCAGGGGAAGTTTAGATAATAGTAAGAGTCTCACCAACATTAATGCCAGGGTCAGTAGGAGAAGCTGTAGCAGCAACAATAATAACACACTTTGTAGGTGGTACATATCAATCTAAAATTCACTCACTCACTGGGCTACTTTTAAAAATCATTTTTCCTAGTTCTTTGAGTGTTCCAAACAATGTGTTTTGTTCACATTCATCCCCTTCCCCAACTCTTCCTAGATATACCCCTTTTTTATCCACCAAACTTTGTGCCCTACTTTTTTAAAACCATGAAGACCAACTGGTGCCGCATAAATACTCTTGGATATGTGACCTTACACTGGAGAGTAATAGATTTCACAGAGGCAGGACTCTTGGAGAAAACAGATTCCCCCTCTCAGAGCAGCTAACGGTTGTCAATAGTGTCATGGTTAGGGGTGGGGTCACTTGCCCAACTTCTCTCCACACTGGTATTTAGTCTCGCCAGGCTTGCACAGAGGTTGTGCATGCTGTAATAACTGCCCTGAGTTCTTACATACAGCTGCCCTGCTGTGTCCAGAAGACAGTTTCTTTGTAGTTATGCACTGCCTCTGGAGCCCATACCCTTAATGTCCCCAATTCTGCAATGATCTCTGAGTCTTGAATGGGGTGTGTGCTACATACATTCACTTTAGGACATCATGTAGTCTTTTATCCTCTGCACCTTGGCCAGTTGTGGGTCTGTGTGCTGCAAAGAGACGCACCTCAGGTGGTGGCTAAGAGAGGCATTGATCAATGAGTGTAGGAATCAATTTAATATGTCCATTTAGCAGCTCAATAGTAATAGGGTCCTCCCGTAGGGCCCATGACCTGTCTAAGCATAGGTTCTTAGATGGATGGTGGTGCCAGGCATGAGTTCTGTCTTGTGGAGTGGGAGTTGAATCCAATCAGAAAGTGGTTAGTTACTCCCATGGTGTTCATGCCACTATTGCATCAGTGGGCATGTCTTTCTAGGCTAGTCGTTTTTGTAGCTCACAGAGTTTATAGCTGGGTATGATTGATGAATTCTTCTCCTCACTAGATACTTGCATAGTACCTTCCAGCACTGTGAAACCACTGTTAGCCACTAGAGATGAAGCTTCCAGGTCCATTCCAGATTGATTTCATCATGTTCTATGACTCAAGCCTGTGGCATCTTCAGTCTTAGAATCTCACCGTCATTAAGTTCTGGAGTGTAACCAAGATCAATGACAATAACCTGTGAGGTCTGAGGGTCTATGGGACCTTACTGACCAAAGATGTCCAGAGAAGTAACACATTCCTGGCACTGACATTTTTTAAATAACACCAAAGACATTTAAAATAAAATAATACATATGTGAACCTAGCATTGTAGAAACACGTGTATATGTTTGGTGTATGAGCTAGTATTAGTATTAGTGTATTAGAGGTGGGCAGAAGAACATTGAATTACTCTTTAGTAGGGCAACAATGCTACCGTTAGACACCAGAGGCTCACTGGAACCTTTTAAAATGGAAATTGCAAGAAAAATGCTTTGAACAAAATAAATAAAGCCTCTGCTTTATGATCCTAGAGAAGAAAGGCAGTAAATGACATTAAAATAATTAATAAATTGCATACATACTGAAAAGTGAGGAAGAGCATGACAAAGAATGATGTGTAACATGAATGGGAGCCTGCTTGTTGTTGGGGTTTCTGTCCCAGCCAGTACCCTACAACTGTTTAGCCCCAAAGAAAATCACACATAGGTCTCCATAAATTATAAGCTGATTGGCCCATTAGCTCTAGCCTCTCACTGGCTAACTCTCACATCTTGATTAACCCATTTTTCTGATCTATGTTAGCCATGTGTCTCAGTACCTTTTTTAGTGGGGCAGATCACATCCTGCTGCTTCAGTGATCTGTGCAGGAGTGGGAGGAATCAACTTCTTCCTTCCCAGAATTCTCCTGTTCTTATTGCATCATTTCTACTTCCTGTCTGGTTTTCCCACCTATATTTCCTGCCTGGCCAATCAGCATTTATTTAAAACACGATTGACAGAATACAGACAATTCTCCCTCATCAATGATGGGATAAGAAGTTGTCAGGGGCACTGGGGCAGTGGGGAAGGTGAAGATTAGTGTGTGCTTATTAAGGAGAGAAAGGATCGCCTAATGAGAAAGTAAGACAGGAGCTGCCCATCAGCAGGCAGGCACAGAGGGATGTTCTAGCTGTGAGAACCACTATGGCAAAGACCCAAGTGCAAGGCCTACCGGATCTGATGTTCAGTGCTCCAAGGCTGATGAGGAGGGGAGGAGATGGGCCTGGAGGCCAACAGGTAAAATAACACGTGCACTTCTCAAGCCATTATAAGGATTTGAACTCATGGTTAATGTGAAGTCATTATGAGAATTTGAGTTTTATCAAGTTCAAAATGAACTCTGTGGAAGCCACATTGGGAACCTGTTTGTGAGGCGGGAAGGCCCATTGGGGGACTTTTTATTAAACAATGGTGACGGACAGGGAGCATCCGTCATGCAGAAAGTGAAAAGCATCAAGTTTAGGTGAACATAGAGGTACAAACTAAGTAGATTAGCTATGGTGATGAGTCTAATGTGAGTCAGAACTGAGAAATGAGCCCCAGGGGTCCACACTCAGGAACAAGTCCAGTATAGGGCATGAGCTGGCTTATAAAGAGGGTGAGAAAACACAGTAAATATTCAGTTCCTAAATGTATGTCGTTGAAGTTGATACCTCCAACTGTATTACCATTTTGAAAGACATTTTCTCTCCTTCAGCTGATTTTTCAAGATGTACAATGGCAGATTTGGCCCCTACCATTGAAGAGATGATGCCAACTTGATGGATGATGAATTTCTGTTGTTACTCAAAATGAGCCCAGGACACAACCTTTTAAATATGTATTTTAAAATGTATGTATTTGCAGAGACTTCTGTTACTCAAAATGATCCCAAGATACAACCTTTTAAATATGTATTTTAAAAA
>NC_022009.1:65718102-65738764 GCF_000317375.1 Microtus ochrogaster
TAGGCTGAGGCCCAGCAAGTCCAACAGTGACTGTTTCCCAATAGAAAGTCCAAGAATCCTGTAGTTTGTTCAGTCCATGAGGCTGGATGTCTCAGGTGGGCTCCAGTATATGCTGGAACCCTGAAGAATCAGGCTCTAATGTCAGTGAAGGGGTGAACTTGTTATGGAGAGTGGGGGCAAGCAGGCAAAGAATATGAGCCACCTTCTTCCATGCCTGTTATATATGCCGTCACCAAAAGGTGTGGCCTAGATTAAGGTGGGTCTCCCCACCTCGGATGACCTGGAATTAAGGTGGGTCTTCCCACCTTAAATGATCTAATCAAGAAAATTCCTTCATAGGTTTATATAGCAACTTTGGTTTGCTTAATTCCAGACATGGTCACATTGACAACCAAGAATAGCCATCACAGACACGGAATCATAAAAATGGCAATCATGTTTATATTCTATCATTATCTATGATCATTGGGCTGTCTTTGCTACTCTTAGGTTTGAAGGGTCTTGACTAATTGCTTGTATGTGTTTGGGCTGTACACAGTGACGTGCTGTATTTGTCTTCTGTTTCTGGGCAGTGTTGGTAATATGACATAGAGATAAATACTTTACATTTGTAAGAATCTTGGTCTATTGATACAAATTTAAGGACAATTTTGTTATATGTATTTCTGCTCTTGTTTAAGGTATTGTTTTATGCAGCTCATTTAAAAATGTAATATATAATTAAAAATACAGGTTATGAAGATCAGAGTGCAAAACTAAGCCACTAGAGGCCAGGGAGTGATGGCACACACATTTAATCCCAGGACTCAGGAGACAGAGGCAGATGGATCTCTGTGAGTTCAGTGCTACCCTGGACTATACAAGATCGATCTAGAAACAGATTTAAGTGGTGGTGGCACTAGGAAGGTGGAGACAGGAGTGATATGGCTGGGTGGAGAAAGGAAAATAAAGGAGAAGAGACAGAAACTCAACTGGAGTGTGGAGTCTGAAGTTTGGTGGAGACACAGTGCAGTCTAGGCAGTGTGAAGACTGTTCATTCGGTCTAAGCATTGGTAGAGGTAAAAGGTTTCTCTAGTGGCTTACTGTTCTGCTTTTTCTTTCTTTTTTTTAAAAAATATTTATTTATTATGTATACAATATTCTGGTGTGTATGCCTGCTGGCCAGAAGAGGGCACTAGACCCCATTACAGATGGTTGTGAGCCACCATGTGGTTGCTGGGAATTGAACTCAGGACCTTTGGTAGAGCAGGCAATGCTCTTAACCTCTGAGCCATCTCTCCAGCCCCTGTTCTGCTTTTTCTGATCTTCAGCTTTAACCCCTAAAAAAAGAAAATACAGGTTAATTGATAGTCATCTATAATAGTCAAATTTGTGATCATGTTAGTTAAGTTTCTAGATGTACAGAGATATATTTCAGGTAGATAAGGATTCTTCAAATCTTTCAAAGACATTCAGAATATGACATTTAAAATGTTTTAAGAACTTAGGACTGTTTATGACAATGCTAGGAGCACATCTGCTCCTAGCAGCACCAATCTACTACTTCAAGAGGGTGATGGACACAGAAGAGGCTCCTTATGGAGTTTGCTACTCATTTGGGCAAGAAACTGCTCTTGCCTGGATTGCTTGGTGGTATGCTGTATAAACTGGGCATTCAGGACTGACAAAAAAAAATAACTGCTAAAGTTGACTAAAGAAGGTGAGATAGTCCGTCATGGTTCCTGCTTTATAAAAGAGTCTGCCAGACATCCTGCAGGACACAGAAGAAAGTGACTGACAAACTGCCAATATAGGTGGAACTGTCTTTGAAATTTCCTGCTCCATCGAAAAGTCTGCTGGATATTATGGACCTGTAGGCTGAAGATGTATGTCCCAATGGTACAAAAAACTTTGGGTGACTGTCCAGGCAGCAAGATGTCTCTGTCAATTATAGAGTTTTAAGTTGCTTACAAAGTACTTCCTGTTTACTTAGGTAATATTATAGCTTTCTGGAGTCTTTGAGGGAATTGAAAAATAGTTATAATTATAGTTTTCCTTAGCTATGATAAAAGATAAAGTAGATATAATATTGTAACTGTAATGTTTGCTTGATATCTGTTTTGTTACATGTAATTTTACTATGTTAAAGTTAAAGCCTTCCTTTTTATTTGATCAGAAAAGGGGAAATGGTGTGGGAAGTCCTTCTGTATATGTGTTGCTTTTATTGGTTAATGAATAAAGGTGTTTCAGCCAGTGGTTTAGCAGAGAGCAAGGCAAAAATTCCAAGCAGAGATAGAGGAGAAAAGAAGGCAGAATCAGAGAGATGTCATGCAGCTGCCAGAGGAGAAAGACACCTGCATACTGGTACCAGTAAACCATGAGCCTTGTGGTAATACACAGAATAATAAAAATAGGTTAATTTAAGATATAAGAGCTAGCAATATACCTAAGTTATTGGCCAAGCATTGTTTTAATTAATACAGTTTCTATGTGATTATTCTGGGTCTGCGCAGCCAGGAACGAACAAGCAGGCTCCACCTACAGGGAAGTACATGGCTTTGTTCCTGTTGATATGGCAGGGGGTAGTGGGATGCAGACCTCATTTGAGCACTTCTTAGATGTTCCTTACCAGAGTGTCAAAGAGCTCAAGGAAAGCTCTTGCTGGAGTGGGCAGATGTACATGGAGCATCCCCATTACTGCTCAGCCTATGGGAGCAGGGCAGAGTACAACAATCGAAAACACCATAGGGGACTGCTTCCAGAAAAGACAAGAGGGACCATGTAGATGTATTTTGGGTCCTGTGGTAAAAAGAGGAGAAAACAAAAATAAGTTTGAACTAGACCTTGAGAAAGAAATGCCAAGGACCTTCTTTGCTAAGAAGACTTGAAATCCAGCCCAGTTCTGGGACGGGAAGTGCATGTGAGACTATACCTTCCCTGGGCTTGAGCCTATCTGGACTGCTGTTTGTCAGTCTTTCCAAGAGGGAAAACAACCTCTCAGAAGGAAAGAAAACACACACCTCTCCTCCCGTATGTGATAGATTCTGCAATGGTGTCCCAGTTGAATTGATTATTTTTAAAAATATAAAAAGTAAACCTGTTTCTGTCTTTTTACACTGGTGTGTGTGTGTGCATCAGTGCATGCGTATGTGTGCATATGTGTGCATCTGTGTGCATCTGTGTGCACATGAGTGTATGTGTGTATCTGTGCATGTGTGCACATGTGTGCATTGTGTACTGGTATACATGTGTGTGCACATGTGTGTATGTGTGTATCTGTGCATGTGTGCACATGTGTGCATTGTGTACTGGTATACATGTGTGTGCACATGTGTGTATGTGTGCATGTGTGGGCATCCATCAATTGTGTGCACATGTGCATATGTGTGTGTGTGTGCATATGTGTACTTGTGTGTGCATTCGTGCATTGTGTGCATATATGAATTGTGTGCATGTGTGTGCATATGTAGTTTCATTATGCGAATGTGTCAGACCTGCAGAAAGTCATTATTTACTTGAGGTGATTCACCATCCTACTGGAGAATGCAAGTTTAGATTGTCTTGGTGACACTGTGTCATTTGAGACTGTCTGGACAGTCTCTCAGTGCAAGAGAATCTCAAATAATAAGTTGCTTAATATATGTCAAAATAAAAATCGTCATTTTTATGATTCTGTGCTCCCCCCAGAAGTCTGCCTGGCAGAAGCAGTCATTCTGCCAATACATCAAATATTTAAATGTGCATCTAAAAGAGCGGTGTCCTGAGTGTATTTTGAGTCACAGCAGAGATTTGTCGTGCATCTTCCTTTTGTGGGCAGAGGCCAATGCCCATAGGAAGGAAGTGCCTTCTCTCTGGTAACTGGACCTTATAGAGCAGTCAGCATCAGTGACAGCCCAGAGGGCCACAGTCCACACTTTGCCTGTCTGGGGATCTGTGGACTTTCCTCAGGTTCAACTGGATATGACAGCTAATGACCCAGCCATGCAGTGAGGCCATAGTGATGTCAGTGTTGCTATTGATGCGGCTGTTTTTCATGTCAGATGCTCCACGCTCACACCGTTGCTGTTTCAGTCTTATTGGGATTTTAATACGTTTTATCTCCTCTCTGTTTCTTCAATATGCAGGACTGTCTGTATATTCTTACAGGATTTTTTAAGGTCAACTTTTATAATTCCCAAAACTAATCATGGGAAACATTTTGCCTTAAAACTGTGTACACATAGAGAGCTAGCACCCCCTAGTGTATTAGTAACCCCAGAGATTTTGATCTGGCATTTAATAGCCTAATAACAACAAGCAGCAGCGAGTTACACCCGTCAAGTCACTAACTTTCTTTCCTGGTATTGCTATAGGGTATCTAGGCCCTGGTAGATTACTTTTAAAAGTTAATAAATATCAGAAATAAGATGAAAGGGTGGTAATCATATCTTCAGCAGTGAAACTAAATGTAGGAAAGTCACTGGCATTTGAACTGCTGGTGTTTTAAGGCTGTAACCAAGACAACAATTTTCTGGCCCACAGCCAGCTTCCTAATCCCTCTTCCAGAAAATTTCAGTAACTTACTAACTGTTTATGGGAGGCCGTAACAGTGAGAGTGTCTGGATTTCTCTGCTTTGGGGGGACTGTTAATCTTGCGTGTTGCCTAATGAAACCGTAAACGGAAAATTATAGCTTCACTTCAGAGAGTGAGAAGGCTGATTCCAACAGATGGCATCAAAACACCGTCTACTCTGTGGCCGCTGATTGTTAATTGTGCCTGTGAAACAATCCCTTTAAACAGAGTAATGCATTTTATCATCCAGATTACAGCTCTCTGATTTTGGGTTTCTCGATGTGTGTTAACACTTTCTATAAGAAAGTCTAAGATTTAGCGATTGCCTAATTATCAGATTAAACAACAGAACAACAGCCAACTCAATCATGTTTAGGAACCGTGCACCAGGCCGACAGATAACCACCAAGCACATGTTTGAAGACATGCTGTTTGAGAATGTTTTGATTCTTACTGGGTCTGTATAAACCAAGAGGAATGGGCCAGGTCTAAGCTCATCAGATAAAAACAGCATAAACAAAACCACCTTAACCACATGGTAAACACAAATTGTACTTTAAATATAGCTCATTCTGGGTGAAAGTGTATATAATTCACATAAATCTTTTAAATTAAGAGGAGCTGTGTGAGTCACAAAGAGAAGGCTATTCTTTGGAATATTTAGAAATTAAAGTTTCTATGAAATCCTACAAACAAGAGGAGGTGTGGGGTTGATAACTGTTCCAGAAATACTCTTTCATGGTATGGTGGTGTCATGAAGATGGGCCTCCATTCTGGTGTAGGAACTGAGAACATAAAGTTTAGAAATGTGGAGAGATCAGCATTTGTATCAACAGCAGGTAGCGTTTGGTTTATGGATGTCATGGAAGACTGTAATCTTTACATATAATACAACAAGTACCTATGAAGTTGATGACTGGCACACTTCTATCTCCATGTCCTGTCATGGCCACTGTAACAAAAGAGAACATGACCCCACTCTCTGAGCTAGACATAGCTCCATTCCATTCCTGTCTTGAGGAGTTTTCACCGGACCTGCAAATCCCTTCAAGAGAGTGCCATGCTGGGAAGGCTAGTGGTTAAACCTTACGGATGCTGTGGACTCCAGATGGAGATACTCCAGACTGAGAAGCATGTCAAGCTTCAAAGCTGCCTGAGCATCGACAGGACAGCCGCACAGTTTATGATAAACTCTTGCTCAGAGCACAATCTCTACAAGAGTTAGAATTCTCTCAAACATCTTTTCCTGATTTTTGAGCCTGTAATAGGTTAGAAAAGCAGACTGCTAGAGGTGTTACGGGGCCTGATGCCGATGCCTCGCTCTGAAGTAAGAGTGAGTCAGAGAAGCGTGGTAGCTGCAGTGGGAAACCAGTGAACAATGGGCTGGCTCAGCGCCTACCCTCTCACCTTCTGACCGGGATGACCCTTCCAGATATAAGATGTTTCATATCACGTACCCCCTGGAAAGAGGAACCAGAGATAGGGTCTAGCATCTATAACCTCCATAGAAGCATTAGAAGAGACAGGAAAATAAAAGGGCAGTCTACAAAGGAACTGACCAGTAACTCGCCAAGAGGAACGGGGTCACGACAGACAGGGCAGAGTAAGAGCTGTCACTCGTCAGGGACACTAAGCAAAGAGATGAAGCCAATTTTAGGGTTCTGTGTTGGGTCAAAACAAAGAAAGGCTATGAATAGAAAAACTGGTGACATTTGAGTGAAGTCTGACGTTCAGCTAACAGTTTGATACCAATGCAGTTTATTGACTTTAGTTATTGTATTATTGCTATGTAAAAGAGGGAGGGGATAGAGTGAGGAGTTTATGTAGAAACTCTGTACTCTTTACAATTTTTAAATCATACACATGGTTTTGGGATAAAGATTTTTTTAATCCTATAATGTTCCTGCTGTCTACTATTTGGGACTATTTAATGTACAGAAAACAAAACCTCTGCTACATGGCTGTATTGTATAGTCATTGATAACATGAGCATAAAGAAAGGTTATTTTTGATGTGAAATGTTAACAGAAGTCAAAACACAATACAGACATGCATATCTTCGATATAAAATATTTGGAAACTAAACCATAAAATTTCAGTTACTTGATAAATCTATTTTGTGAGAACCCAGATTCATTAGTGATGCTATAGAATGAACTATTATTCTTCCATCAGAACCATTCGTATTAGACTAGACTCTGGACCCTCTTCTTTAACCCTTTACCCAAAGATGGACATAGGATGTGTGTGAACAGGGTACACACACATTCTGATGCTGTGTGGGCATGGAGATTTGCGGGAGGGCCCTGAATGCCTTGTCTGCTCTACAAATAGAAGTGAGATATATTTGCACTTGGAGGTCACATTAAGTCATAGTCCTGGACTAAGTTCAGATTCTTCTAGAAACATCCTCTTTTCCAATATAAAAGTTCCAACCGGTACTTTCACCAACATCCAAGTGGGCTGGCTGTGACTGCACCTGCTCTCCTGAATTGTTGAGTGCTGTGGTGTCCTGGAGTTAAGAGGATGTAGGCTTGCTTTTTTCTCAGCTGTCACATAGCAAGAAAGCCTGAATTTCTTTGAGCAGACCCTTGCTCCCATTGGTAAGGGGGGCGGGGCTTGTGAGCGATAATTGTTGCATATTGTTGCAGTTTGATTTCTATCACTGAGGTAATATGACCAACTTAGGGAAAAAGGGTTTTTATTTGTTTGAGTGGTTGATTGGTTTTTTAATTTAATTTAGTATGTATTATTTATTTTCTTATTAATCCAAATCCCAATTCATCAAGGAAGAAAGTCATGAAACAAAGTCAAGACAGAAGGAAAGAGGAATCCGTGGCAAGTGCTCTTCCTGGCTGTCACTCATGGTTCACTCAGCCTTTCTTACAGCGCTCAGAGCCACTTGTCCAGGAGTAGCACAACCTTCTGTGGTCTGAGCCCACCTACACTGAAAAAAAATCAAAAGATGCCCCCACATACTGTCCTGTGAACCAGGGTGATTTTCTTAATTGAGGTTCCCTCTTCCCGGATGACTCTGGCTTGTGCCAAGTGGACAAAGAAGTTAAACCGCGGTTATACTACCGTGTATTCAGGCTGGGTGAGTCAGTGTGGGAATCAGAATTGGACTCATGTACTGTGTATTTCAGGGAACTTTGAAATGACACAGACAAGGGCGTATCAGCAAGATTGCTTACACTTCAGTGTTTAGGCCAGGGTTCTCCATCCTTTGAGATTAAGGATCCATTTTAAATGTCAGATGCTTCACAAAGTCCATGCAATAGCCAGTAAAGGTTTATTTTTTGCTGATCGTTTTTGGTGTATGTGTGTGTATGTGTGTGTGTGTGTGTGTAAGTCAGTAGTCAATCTTGAACATCTTTACCTAGGCACTGTTCATTTTGCTTTTTCAGATAGTCTCTTACTGGTCAGCTACTCCCCAGTTAGGCTAGGCCCACTGGCCAGTGGAGCCCCAGAGAATGTCCTATGTCTGTCTCCCCACTGCTGGGATTACATAAGCCACCACATCCAAAACTTGTGTGGGTGCTGGGGTCTGAACTTGAGTCCTCATGCTTTTGTGCGAAGCCCTTTACCCACTGAGCCATTTTTGCTGGGCTTGATACATGCTTAATAACTGTGATTGGTAAAACACATGGCAACAAAGGCTAAGAATGGATTATTTTAAGTTGCTGTTTTACTTCATACAATAAGATCTATTTAAATTTAGAAGGTAATAGGAAACTTATGTGGGTGGTGTGCAGCTTAGTATGTGCGTGTACACATAGGACTCCATAGAATAACCAGAACCACTTTGTGGGGCTTCTCCTTAGCCTGGGAGCCACCAGTCTGGAATATAAATGCACCAGAAATCTGTCTTGCCAGAGTCGCCATCAGAAACCCATGGTAGGGCTCAAGGCATTTAGCTTCATAGACTAGGGCATGGGGGCAAAGGCAGGGGGCTGGAACACGACCAAGGAAAGCCATGGAGAAGCAGGGATAAGATGCATACCATTGACTGGACCCCAGGGGAAGGCTGTGCTGGGTAGCTAGGGGAAAAAATGGTTAAATGAGGCAAGCAGAGATTATGGAGATTATTAAAGTCTAAGTCGAGAGTTACAAACTCCTATTAAGGCAAAGCATAGGAGCCGGAACCCCAGAGCAGGGTGGCAATTCCAGTCTACTCCATCAGACTCGGGCATGTTAAATTTTGGCTGGCACCTCAACTGTCTTCATCAGTACAACTGGGATAATGACATGTACCACTCGGGGAAGAGAGCATCTGTGAAATCTCCTAGTGAGCTTTCAGTCTATTTGGGTTGAACTGGGAATAGAGAACTATCTAAGACTATTGAGCTGGGAGTCAGCGTGAGGAAAGTGATATATTAAAGGAGATTAGGTTGGCAGCCAGGTTCGGGTTGGATTAGAGTCAGGAAAAAAAAAAAAACCACACACACAAGAAAACTACCCCCAGGGACCCAGGCTCAAAAACGGTGAACAAAGCGTCCCACCGAGGTTGAGATAAAAACTGATTGGATTTTTAGTTTGATAAGATATCAGGGATGGGATGAACCCAAAGTAGGTTTGAAATTTTAGACAGCTACAAGCTATGGATGAACGGCTGGCACATTGAAAAGGGAAAGGGCAGAGAAGCTGAACTGGATGGGAAAGCTGTGGCAGGGCACAGTGGATGGCACCTGAGAGCCCCTAGTTCTGGGGGACAAGCCTTGGAAAGATGCAGAGTCAGTGAAGGGGAAGATTGAGTGGAGATGACAGGGGGTCAAGGAGCCCAAAGCTGACAGACAATTATGGATAGTTTGGGTAACTGGTAGGAATTCTAAACAGAGGAAGGCCAGGGATTCGGAATCGAGCCTGTGTGGTCCTTGGCCTTGGGAAACTGTTGTAAAGGCTGGTTAATTGATTAATTTGAAGGCCATAAAAATGGAATTAAATTTTCATCATCTTATGAGTTCTCAGACCTTCAGGCTCACCCTCTCCCCTAGCACCACACAGCATTGCTCAGCTCCCATAGCTGCACAGGTTTTCTCTCCAGGATACCAGCTCGTAGGCTCACTTGGAGCCCTGACTTTGGTACACCTCTCTTGGTGCCCTCTTGTAAGATCCTTTAAGTCTCAGCTCTGCCCAAAGACCATCCTGGCTCTCCAGTGAGAACGTTGCTATCACGGCGCGTCACACACTTGCCTCCCACACAGAACTTTGAACGCCACTGCAGGGGATGGAGCTGACTCAAGGGTACCTCCCATGCAGCACCTGGCCTCGTCCCTGACGTCCTGATTGCCAAATTGAGAAGAGGATGATGTTTGCCCAGCCGTATGTCTGTGCATCAGGAAGGCAAAAAAGTAACTGTGGACAGCGGGGAGGGGGGGGGTTTGAAGGGAGAAGGAAGAGCAGTTGGGAAGCCGCCACCACTGGGGTGGCCCAGCAAAGGCTAAGTGTTTGTTGCAGCCTGAAATCTCTAAGTCTGGAGGTGAAGTCAAGGACATAAGGCCTCCATGGTCAGGTTGAGGTAAGCGGTTAAGGTCTAGAAACATGAATCAGTCTGGGTGACTTTGCTACAGAGGAGAGGACCAACAGCTGGTAATGCCCAAGAGAAGCCATAGAGGTCGTGGAGTGGATTGACAGGAAGACTGTCCATTCTAGCAACAGAGGTGAGACATGAACAATTTGGAATTTCTACATATGGAAAAAAAAATGAAGGGATCCCTTTGAGAAAGAGAAAGGTCATCTCAAGCCCTGTTAACTAACTGTTAACTAACCCCTGTTCATGTGTTGAATTCTTAATCTCAAGTTTCTCAGAATATGGATATATTGAGAAATATAAGAAGAGAATAATTTGGGGCTAGGAAGATGTCTCAGTCAGTAGACTCTCCCCAACCCACGTGGAAACCCTGGGCACAGGGGTGCAAGCTTTATTCCCAGCACTGAGGAGATAGAGACAGAAGGATGCCCGTTAGCCTTGCCGACTTGGTAAGCTCTGTGCTCAGTGAGGAACCCTGTCTCGAAGAATGAGTCAAGGTTGGCCTCTGGCCTCCATCTCCGTGTACACCTGCACACATGTGTCCCCACCAGAGAGAGGCACAGATACTAAGAGAAGAGGAGAATTGGATCCATGTGTGAACAGAAGGATAGCCATGTAAGAACACTGAGACATGGCAGCTGCCACGGTCTGATTCACTCCAAGTTTACAAGTTCACACTCAGTGAGCAGTGTCGTAGGATTAAAGGGGACGGGGCTATAGGAAACAAGTCCCCTTTGCCCTCCTGCCTTCTGCCATGTGAAGACACATAATGTGGTAAGGGTTCTCTTCTGCGTGTGGCTCTGCTCTCTGCCATTGAGCGAGACAGATGGAGCCAGCTATGAAGAAAGCGACCTCTGCAGACACTGTACCTGCCCACACCTAGGGCTTAGACTATTAGCCTCTGTAGTTGTGAACAATATATTTTGGTCCTTGTGTATGATCCTGACTGTGGTATTTTGTTATGTCCATAATAGCACACTAGGACAGTGGCCATCTCTTCTGGCCAAGAAGAGGGGCAACAGAAGGAACCGACTGTTCCAACATCTTGGTCTTGAACTTCTAACTTCCAAGATTGTAGGGAGATAAATTTCTGTTGTTTTAGTGCACCCAGGCAGTGGTAGCTTGTCATGGCATCCCTGGATTTTGGGAGCACTGGTTCAGAAAGAATGGGGAAGAAGTGACTGAAGGAGACCAGTCAACCTCTGACCTTCACACACATGCACACATCTGCACACGCATGTGCACACACTGTTAGAGAATCAACATGATCTCCCATGAGAAATCACTTCTCCACTTAGAGATCAATAGAGAGAAACTCTTTACTAAACAGTGCACAGCTGGTTCTGGCTAATGCAGAAAAGGGAGCCAGCACCAGAAATCCCATCAGCTTATATAGTTTTACAGCCCCAAGTTATACTGTGATCAAACATGTTTCACAGAGACATAAATCCCATGGCTTGATTGTTTGAGCAAATGTGGAGATTTGCAATGTAAACTATTGCCAGAGTTACTGTCCAGGCAGCTGGTGGCCAGAAATTATGCTCTTTCTGATCTGAGAACCAGGCGCATACCTCTAGCTCCTTCCCTTCCTAAGCAGAATCGGTAGACCCTTTACAACACCAACTCCTTATTCTTAGTTTCTCCTCTAGCAACATAAACACAGCTATGTTCTGAGTAGAGTTTAAAGCGGAAAGAGAAGCCCTGCACTCAAGAACTAAAACTGCTTTTCTATGGCTCAGGGATGTCATCTGTGAGAAATTAAGATATGATATTAATTATATATAAATCGATTAATAATGTACATCTTAACCATCAGACAGTCAAGAGCCTCTTTCTGAGCTGTTGCTGTGTGCAGATTCATCAGGCATACAGGTCAAAGTGACTTCTGTGATTCTGTTCCACTTCAGCTCCAGAATATTAAGAATCAACTTATAGAAATGTTGCATCTTGTTGTATAAACACCATTGTTCTTGGGGGAGCGTGTGAAGGAATTTCTAAACTGATTGTGACCCACACCAATTCCAAAGCCACATAGTTTTCACTTTTATACTGAAAATTTCACATGCCAAGCATCTTCTAATGCCCACAGAGGAAACACTTGAAATCACTTCATAGAAATACCAAAGGAACCAGGCATGGTGACCAACTGTCATAGTTACTATTCTATCGTTGTGAAAAAATGCCATGGCCAAGGCAACTCTTTCAAAATAAAACATTTAATTGGGCTTGCTTACAGTTTTATAGTCTTAGTTCATGATCATCATGGTGGCAAGTAGCTGACAGGTTTACATCCTGATTCCAGGGTGAGAGAGAGAGAGAGAGAGAGAGAGAGAGAGAGAGAGAGAGAGAGACCACCCCTAGTGATACACCTCCTCTAAGAAGCCCACACCTACTCTAGCAAGGCCACACCTCCTCCAAATCCTTCCCAAACAGTTCCACTAACTGGAGAGGAAGTGCTCTACATATGAGCATATGGGGGCCATTCTTATTCAAACCACCACAATGACTCACCCAGCATATGGGAGACAAAAGCAGGGGAATTGCTGTAAGTTTGAGGCCAGCTTGGGCTTCAGAGGGAAAGTGTCTCAAGAACACCAAATAAAACAACACGAAAGAATCAATGTGCTTAAACAATTTGAAGCTTCCGGGGAAGAACCATATTAATAGACCACTCAGTTGCAGCTCTGTCTCGTCTCCTTGGCCTTGGGCAAAGTGCCAACACTGACAAGACAAGCTTGCTTCCCAAGCCTCAGGGTGATTCTTTTAGCCTTTGTCAATGTAGGGTTTTGCATGAGTTCCATTATGAAGAAAACTTTCATTGCCGTTTACAGAGAACACAAGTGGTGGTGCTTCTAATGGAACAGCTCCTAAAAGCGTCAGGGAGAAACCTTGAGAGTGGAGACTCATGATGTATAAATCTGGCTATCTGTCTCCAGACTCCTAGTTTGTGTCATTTGCAGATGAAATTAGCCATGGGTTTTGAGCAGCAGGCAATGCAGAGCCCACTCTGAATGAAGAACTCACATTTTATATTTTTAAATTTGAAGCTATGTTTTATAGGAGTATTGAATAGAATTGAACTGTGCAACAGGACTATTACTAAGTTTTTAAGTATGCAGAGAAAGGGACAAGACTATATGTTTATTTCTTCCCATGGCAAACATTGTCTGTGTGACAGTCTTTGTGGAACCACAAAAGAAGTAAACAGTTGTCTAATTAGGAAGTAGTGAAGGAAGCATTTGTTTTACTTACAGTCTAGATGGTATTGTTTCCTGTGAATGCTTAGCTTACTAGTGCTCTAGACAGTGTCTGGCAAGGTTTGAAAATAAAACAATTAT
Source organism: Microtus ochrogaster (assembly GCF_000317375.1). Lineage (NCBI taxonomy): Eukaryota > Metazoa > Chordata > Mammalia > Rodentia > Cricetidae > Microtus > Microtus ochrogaster. The sequence goes on from NC_022009.1 coordinate 65,731,502, forward strand.
ACACGGTTAGAAGGCAGCTGACTAACCATGGCTGGCCATTGGCTGTGCTCTGGTGACGGGTCATTCAAGTTGTTCCTTCGCCTTCTCAGTGGCCCAGGGCGTCATCCTCACAGACACTCAGTATCTTTGCAAGGCAATTCTCCTGGGAAGGCTGGTTGGTTGGATGAGACCATTGGTTATTGAGCACAGTGTTGTTCATTTTTTCAAGTGTTGAAGCATATATGACCTAACACGTTGAATCTCATAGAAATAAACACTGTGCCTGAGCAGCTGGGGCAACACACTCCAGAAGAAAGACCTCCGACCCACATCATGGCTAAATTAAACCGAGCTTTATATGTGTACATGTCAGAACCGAATCTGTGAGTGTTTCCCCCTAAGACGGGTCTCATGGGACCAGCCTTGAGTCAGTTTTCCATACCTCCTTAACAGGAGCAAAACCACAATGCGGGGAATTTTTTTTTTAAGTAAGCATGGTTACAGAAGCAAGACCAAGCAGTTAGAATTTTATAAAACAGTTAAGGAAATCTTCCTGAAGCATTTGTTATAGAATGTTTCATGGTTATGGGGTGGGACACAGTCTAGCTATGAGAAATAGAAATTCAAGTTTTACAGTAACTAGAACTTAGCTGAAGACCCCGAGTGGCTTCCAGGAACAGAAGGGAGTTGTACTGCTTCTTGACTTGGAGGACCTTGACATCAGCTGCAGCCCCTTCTTGAAGGCAAGGGTCTCAACATTGCTCTGGATGGCTGCAGAGCCCTCCATGGGCATAGTCAGTCCTTGTGAGTCCGACTCTCTGCGGGATTGGGACGGATGGTGCGAGTCCTCCTCCACTGTCTAGAGCCATCTCCAGGGCTGGAGAGCTGGTTCAGATTGGTGCAGTGCAGCTCACAGGCATGAGCTCCCGAGTGTGGCTCCCCACAGCCCAGCCCACATGGAAGCTGGGTACAGGGCACCTGTGATCCAGAAAAATGGGTGCAGATGTATCTCTGAAGCTTGCTGGCAGGCAAGCCCATCTGACTGAATCAGTGATCCAAGACTCAGAAAGACCCTGTTTCCAAAAGGAAGGTGGGCAATTACTGAGGGAAACATCCGACGTTTACCTCTGGCCTACACACACGTGTACAAACAAACATTATATTTATATATAAAATGTTTGTATATATATATATGTGTGTATGTATATAATAAATACAGCCATTTTGCTGTCTCTGTGCTTTCTAGTGCTATATTATAGCCTTGGAATCCTAGACATCACCCAGCATTTCAAGTTTGGCATCATATACTTGCTTGTCTGTCTTTGATTTAGAAGTGAGAGCTCTTGTTTCCCCCCAGGAATCTGCTTCTGTACATGCCAATAAAAGTCAGTCCTTATTTGAGCTAATATTGCCAAAACACTGGAAGCGGCAGCTCCGGCAACAGCCAAAATTAGAATAAACACAGAATCTTTTTCACCTGCATGGCTACTGTCTCTAAGGAAGAGGAAGGTTTAGGTATGTATGGCAGAAAATGGGGACTTCTGTCACTTGGAGGATGGTAAAAGATTGTGGGCTCCAGTACCGCTAAGCTTTGGGCCAGGTATCTGCTGTGCAAACCTGACAACCCGGTTGTGATTGCTGGAAGCCGTATAAAGGTGGAAAAAGAGAACCAACACCCTGGGGTCGACCTCTGGCCGCCGCATCTGCGCTATGGCACAGACACCCCATCTCCCAGTAATAAATAATGATGAGTACAGTAAATGACATCAAGCTCGGTGACAGAATGCCTGGTTTTCTCTTCCCTGGTAGAAATCTATTTTCTGTGTTCCCAACCAGCATCATCCTTTGGATTCAAGGTGCTTCATAGGGGACTTGAGAAAGTGTGGGAGAAAGGTATTTCTGAGAAAATGAGCAAGCGTTTGATTTTGTTTTTAAAAGGGGGTGTTAAAGAGATCCAAGCACACATGTGACAGACTAGGCATGCTAACATTACTTCAAGGTTGGGGAACAATGAAAACACATCTGGCCTGTGGCTTCTTGGCCTGTTGCAAAGGAAGGGGGTAGTTTGGCCTGGAGGCCTGTGCTCCTGAGCCAACCCCAGGCGGTGGTCAAGGCTGGTCACTGTCCAAAGTGGGCTGGCAGCAGCGGTGAGAAGGCAGTGCCCTGTGGCCGCGGGGAAGTGGCATTGCGGGTTGAGGGTGCTTTGTGGTAGGTGTTTTAGTACCGTGTCATCAGGAAGAGGTTGTTTGTGAGCAGCACAGCCACAGCGACTTGTGTCACAGATGCCACACTGCTGATAAACATGGCCATTTAGCCCTGTTAGCCTTGAAAGAATTAATTCTTATTTTCCAGATAAGAAAATTAAAGTTTTATAAAATGTTAACTGTCTTGTCCACAATGACAAATGTTAGCCCATGTTTGAGCCCTGAGCTGATTGCACTGAGGTGATGGTCCGGTCCAGAATGAGTCAGGGGGCCTCTCTCTGATAAAGATCGAGAAACTGCTCCCTGAAAACAAGAGGTAAAATGTGCCCCTGGTGCAGTGTAAGTCACACAATGCTGTCACCTTCTGCGTGAGTCCAATATTTCGTGCTGAATACCAACATGGCCGAGGCAGTACCTGGTCTTTCTGCTCATCGGTCCGTCTTTCCTCCAAGCATTTTGTAGCAAAGCTCTTCGCACATCTGGAAAGTCTGCTGGTTTCCTCTCCTGCTTTCGCAGCCTGCTGTCTGCAGAGTAGAGACGGCTTCTGGAAGGGCTCACTCTGCAGTTGTTTGGTGGGATTCCGTCATTGAATCACCCAACCCCAGAGAGCCGCAGAGGAAATGGGGAATTTATTTCCATGGGAAAACACCCTTGCGTTATATTACAGTTTTACAATTTGAAGCAATCATTTGTTTATTTTTTTTTCCTTTTCTTTCTCGGTGGTTCTTTTGTTTCTGTTGCAGGATACGTTATTACATCCAGATCCATGGTTAGACAAGCCAACAAACCAGTGGAGTTCCATGTTCGTATTGAGACAGCGTCGTGAGGCGTGTCTTGTCACCCTTCACCAGCTCTGCGAGATTTCTCCTCTCGACCGCTTTCTGCTAAATTCTGTTTGCATTCTGTGGCACACGGCAGAGTGCTTCTCTGCCTATATTTTTAATTGTAGTTAGAAACAAGAGTGACTATTGTAGCTAAGCAAGTTCATAATCATGATTCCGAGATTCAAATTCTGTCTTCTTTTCTCTGGCTGTGTATCCACTCATGGGTGCAGAAAACAAGAATATTTTATTCTTGTTCTGATATGTCCTACTAATACATGTTTATGGAAGAAAATTGTGATAGTTATTAAAAGAGTCTATGACATTTTCTAAAGAGTGTAGGTATTGCCTGCACAGGCTGGCTGAATTCCAATTCGTGTAATTACATTCGGCTGTCTGGTTACCTTAGCAATTCTCTCTCTTGCTCCCTGGGTCCCTGCAGTGGTTAGCTTGGCTCAGATATTCCTGTTTGCTGTCCCTGGCTTTATATAATAGGAGCCAAGGCATTCTTCTCTTTAGAAATGTCTTTTCTATCTAGTTGAACACACTAAAAATGTATGCATTTTGAGGCACGTAGTCAAGCCTGACTTCCTAATCAATTTTTTTTTGTTTTGCTTTTTAGAATAGAGTGGGCCATAGAATTAGGCCGGACACTGTGATCCTTGGTTTTCTTCTGTCTTTGTCAGATTAATTATTACTGTGGAAATTTGAGTGATTTCATAAGTTTATTTACTCTCACCCAGCTCTGAATCTTCATAGAACTTGCCGGAACTTCTCTGCTTTTACCTATAGGCGATCTTAAGGTGGAACCACTCTTGGGTTTTATGGTTCCAATGGGGGTTTGTGTAATTGCTCTTTGGGTGATGTGAAGATGACTTCCCTTTGGATTGATGGTCTTCGCTGGTGGTGCTGTGGTCTGGACTGGGAACGGCTGCAGGGAATTTATTACACAAGTTCCCAGAAATGTTGCATTAGAAATAAATCCCATTTCTGGGCATTGGAAGGCTGCCGTGGAGACAGCCGCCTTGGGCCCCCCTCTCCCATTTTAGTTTTGGAGATCCTAAGGATACGAGCAAGCCTGACCAAGATTGTCACAAGATTGCTTTGGGACGGAACAAAACTTTCTGGCCTCTCCCAGAAGACTGAACTCCTGAAAGGGTAATGCAGAATTCCGAATTTGACCCACCATGCACTGGATATAGATGGCAACCGTCGCAGGCAGGTACCACAGCTGCAGTCACCTCTTCTACCTGAGGATGAGGAGCATCTTCTCTTTCCAGTGGAGGAAGTGTCCTGGCATAACCTTCTGTAGGGTGGAACTTGAACTGGTTTCACATTTGAAAGTTTAAGAATTAGTATCAATGCTTTCTATAAGGAAAAATATTTCTAAATGCCCCTTAACAGATTCTACTGTTGACACACACACACACACACACACACACACACACACACACACACACACACACCATGATCTTACAGCTCTACATAAACTCTAGAATTTACAAAGGAGAGAAAACATACCTTTGTCTTTCCATTCTGGCTTATTTTGTTTTTATAGATACCTGTAAAGATGTTTTCTTATCCTCTAAGCCTGGTCTTGGGGAACCATGGACCCAGGTGGAGTGCTTTGCAATAGCAAACCGCCTTTCATCCCTTGATAGTGTGGGTCGTTTCTGGATTGGAATGTCTTCAAATGTTCTGGTCCAGCTGATTTCAATATCTCCTTCTAGATGAGAGGAAAAGCCTAGAAACTGGAGCAGGTGCTCTCCCTCTTAGCCTCTGTCATACTCGGCACTTATGTTGGTATTTGTTTTCTTTCCATGCAGAGATGCTATTTTTACACCTGTCTTTTCTATCAGTGCTAGTGGAACTGGATGAAGATTCCATAGATGTTTGTATGTTGGATAAGAACTCTATAGATGCTTTTGTGTTGGGTGGGGACTCCATAGATGTCTGGGTGTTGGATAAGAACTCTATAGATGCTTTTGTGTTGGATGGGGACTCCATAGATGTCTGGGTGTTGGTTGAGGACTCCACAGGCGCTGTGTGTTGGATGGGGGACTCCATAGATGTCTGCGTGTTGGTTGAGGACTCCACAGGCGCTGTGTGATGGATTGGGACTCTGTACATACCTGTGTGCCCATGGAAACTCCCAGAAAGAGCCACTTTTCCCTTTCTGAGGAGAATTTTTTCCCAGGGCTGTAGTCAGCAATGAGGAGCTGCAGGGCTCAGTGAGCTGGATGAAGCCACAGAAAGGAAGATCCCATCTGCCTGACCTCATTTCTGTTTCCACATAATAATGTATCCAAGTGTTTGCTGTGAAAAGCTGAATCTGAGGGATGGGGATGTTTACCTAACATACCCAAATCCCCAAGTTCAATCCCCAGCATGCCATAAAAGCAGACATGGTAGCACAGACCTATAATCCCAACACTCTGGAGGTGGAGACAGGAAATTTAGAAACTCAAGATTATCCCTGAGTACATAGTAAGTCTGAGACCAGCTTAGGATAGCAAGAGACCATCTCTAAGAAAAAAAAATGTTAAAAATGAGTGTGATGTACAATCAAGACTTAATTGCTCTCTTGTTCAGCTCCTAGAGTACTCTTTCTGAAACATTGCTCTCAGGCTAGAAATGAGGCTCATCTGTTAAGATCATGTGCTGCTCTTCCGGGGGACCCAAATTCTGTTCTCAGCACCTGCAGCAGGTAGCTCAGAAATATCTGTAGCTCCAGATGCTCACGACTGGCTCACTGGGCAGATGCTATGGAAACAAAATCAGGGTGACATCGACCATGAATGTGAGAGTTAATTATTATGCACTCAAGGGACAATGCAGCTTTCTCAGGACACTGAACGAGGTGGGAAGAGAGTAGCACAATATTCCAGTCATGGATTTGATGGCAACCGGGAGATTTTTCAGGGCTGAGACTCTACCTCATTGAGACTCACCCCCACTTTTACAAAAAGGTGAAATGGGAAAGCAGCAACAGTAGCAGACACAATGATGAAACCAAAAGACTAGGAAACATGGATATTTGAGAGAAGGAAATAGCCAGAAGAAATCTGTATGTTCCAAGGCATTTGCCTCTTCCATGTAGGACACTGAGCAAAACCATTTGAGGGCAGGCAGTTGGATGTGAGGGCACACTCTACAGTCAAGTGAGAGAAGGAGCTGGCATTTTATTTTTAAAAGCATCTTTGTGAGCCCGTGTACCTAACCTAGTACTAAGGAATCCGCTTATAGTTCCGTCTTAGCTTATAGAGTCACCTGCAGTTCGTTCATGATCAAGTTCTGGAGAGGAACCTGTGTTGCGTGCTTGTGAAGGAGAAGGGCTTGCATCTCTGCATCCCTAAGACACAAATCTTGAAGCTAAGAACGTGAGCTGTGTCCAAATCTGGGGAGGCGACAGCTTCTAGGGTTAGGAACAAGGAAATTTTATAGATTAGTAGAGAACTATGGGTAGACTCTACAGACCAGGACAGGACTTTAGGTTGATATTCTGTAGACTAAGAAAAACTATAGATGTGGTAGCTATAGAGCAGGACAGAGCTGCAGCTGAACTCCCTCTAGACTAGGACAAAAAGAGTAGTGAACTCTCTACAGACTTGGGAAGAATTGTAGGTACACTCTAATAGAGAGGGATAGAAATGTAGGGAGCATCCTGGTATTCTAGGACAGACTATAGGTGGGCTCTCTATAGAGTCAGTCCGAACTGAAGATGTACATCCTGATATTCTAGGACAGACTATAGGTGGGCTCTCTATAGAGTCAGTCCGAACTGAAGATGTACATCCTGGTATTCTAGGACAGAACCTCAGGTAGTCTCCTGAAGAGTGGGACATAACTGAGGGTGGAATCTCTGTAGACTAGGAAAGAACTGAACATGGTCTCACATAGATGAGAACAGATTGCAGGCAGCTGGACTTGTGTAGACTAGGAGAGAACTGCAGGTTGATGTTCTGTAGACGAGGAGAAACTATAGGTATTCTCTTTATAGACTATGAGAGAATTGCAGGTGGATTACTTATAGATTAGGTCAGAATTGTAGGTGGACTATAGAGACAGTGTATTCTTGGACAGAACTGCGGTTGGACTATTTATAGACTAGTATTCAGGTAGTCTCCTCATAGACTAGGAAATAAATGCAGGTGGACTCACTACAGACAAGGTCAGACCTACAGGTAGAATCATTATGGACCAAGACAGACATGCACGTGGACTCTATAGACTAGGACACAGCCGCACGTGGACTCTAT
>NC_022009.1:65739644-65741239 GCF_000317375.1 Microtus ochrogaster
ACTGCACATGGACTCTATAGACTAGGACACAGCTGCACATGGACTCTATAGACTAGGACAGACTGCACATGGACTCTATAGACTAGGACACAGCTGCACATGGGCTCTATAGACTAGGACATAGCTGCACGTGGACTCTATAGACTAGGACACAGCTGCACATGGACTCTATAGACTAGGACATAGCTGCACGTGGACTCTATAGACTAGGACACAGCTGCACATGGACTCTATAGACTAGGACAGAGCTGCACGTGAATTCTATAGACTAGGACACAGCTGCACGTGAATTCTATAGACTAGGACACAGCTGCACGTGGACTCTATAGACTCTGACAGAACAGAGAGTGGACTTGTTATGGGGTAGGCAGTACTGCAGGTGGACTCTATACATTAGAACAGTACTGCATTTGGACTCAATCTACATTAGGACAGAACGGTAGGCAGACTATATCTAGACGAGGAAAGAACTGCAGTTAGATTATGTACAGACTTGGACAGATCTGTAAGTGGACTCTCTTACACTAGCACAGAGCTGTAGATGTGCTCTCCATGGACTAGGACAGAACCAGACGTGATCTTCTATAAACTAGGATAGAAGTTTACTATCTACACAGTAGGACAGAAGTGCATATAAAATTCATATATTCTATGACTGAACTGAGGTAGATTCCTTCTACACTGGGACAGAGCTGTAGGTGCACTCTTTATAGACTAGGGCAGAACTGAGGAAGGACTCCTTACAGAGCAGTAAAGACAGCAGGTTGGCTCTCTATATACTGGGGCAGAACTGCAGATGTACTCTCTATATTCCAACAGAAGCTCAGATTGGCTCCTGTAGACGAGGACAGAACTGCAGGTGGGCACTTGATAGATTATAACAGAAAGTGGTTCCACTCTCTACAGATGAAGACAGAGACAAGGGTGGGATTCTTAGAGACTAGAAGAATCCACAGGTGGGCTCTATCAACAGGTCAGGCTGCAGCTGGACTCTCCGTAGACCAGGACAGAGCTGTAGATCGGTTGTCTCACATGCCCACAACAATAACCCTAGAATCAAACAGTTAAAAATTCACCTGAGGCCCCACATTGAAGTCAACAATTTTAAATACATTGTCTTCAATCTCAAGTTACCAGAACTGCAGCTCAGACCCAGTTTCTGGGCCTTCCAGCTTTTTGTCTCTCTGTGTAATCCTCGACATCACCACTGAGTTATCAGATCTCTGTGTGTAAGTTAACTGAAATAAGAACTAAAGGGGCTCACAAGGTTGCTTGTTGATAATGAACTTGACACACAAGGGTGAGGATGTGGGCTTGGACCTTCAGTATGAATATAAAATGCCCGTCATGGCAGTACAGACCTATCTATAATCACAGGGCTTCAAGGCATTAACAAGCTTCTCTACTTTCCAGTCACTTTAGCCAATCAGTGATCTCAGGTTTCATTGACAGACTGCGTCTCAAAATTTGTGACAAATTGATTGAGGAAGACACACTGGATACCCACTTCTGACTTATACAAATGCATTCTGGAGTACTAAGACTCATACACACAAATTCATATACACTAACAAGGGAAGGGGGGAGGAGAGAGA
>NC_022009.1:65741509-65744538 GCF_000317375.1 Microtus ochrogaster
GCTCTTGTAGACCAGGCTGGCCTCGAACTCACAGAGATCTGCCTGCCTCTGCCTCCCGAGTGCTGGGATTAAAGGCGTGCGCCACCACTGCCTTGTGACAATATAAATTTGAAGGAAATACTTAAAACACAAATTCACCTTAAGCAATGCTTGTGATTATTGCATTGTAAGTAACAGTTGGGCTCATTCTGACCTTGGCTTTGGAGGCGGAGTTGGAGGATGGTGCTGAGGAAGAGTTATAGGGCAGTTGATCTCAAGAGCAACATTTTATTTCCTAAGCCAGAGCTAGACTCTGTTAGTGCCTGTATTGTTAATTATTTTTCCCCAATTTGTGCACAGACATTTCAGCAGAAACATGTTTCAGGAAGGACTAAGAGACTTGCACAAGCAAATGAGTGTGTAATAAACACCTCAGTGTTGTCATCGCCTGTGCCACCAATGCTGCTCAGTGCACGATTGGCAGCCGTGGAAGGTCGTGAGCATGAAAGATAAATGCTCATTATCTCGTAGACCTAGCGCTCTGACCTCACTTTCCGCTGGAGCCATAGCATTTGCATGGCTCTTGGCCTGGGCAAGGGATTTTGTGGTAGGACTCTTAAGGGAAGCAAAGCAAAGAATTGAAGATGGCATTCAGTTGTAAAGAACCCACCTGACATGCGTGGAGTCTGGGGTTCTGGTCCCAGCACTACACAAAATGGGCATGGTTGTGTGTGCTTATAATAGCAACATTTAGGAAGTGGAGGCAGGAGGATCAGGTGTGTGTGTGTGTGTGTGTGTGTGTGTGTGTGTGGTGTGTTAGCCTCAGACCACGGTGTGATGCTGGTTCCCTCTCTGTCTGCTGGTTTGGTGCAGCTCTGAATGCTAGGTATCCAGACAGGACCTTCCCACGCATCTTTCATCTGCTCCCAGTCTCCTTTCTATCACGTGCATTTGGTCATCAACTTTGCAAATCTTATCTCTAACTACTACTACTTTGAACTCTGTCTTTTATTTCTATTTCCAGGGTTATGGGTCCAGCCCAGCTACCTGCCATGTCCCACCTGGTCGACCACAATCATCCAAGCATTATCTCTGTCTTCTGTCTCTTTTCCTTCTAGCTCATTCTCTGCAGAGCTACCTGGCTGAGTCTCCTAAAGCATAACTGATAACATTGTTCTAAGAACTTCTCACAGTTTGCCCTACTACGGGAATAACCTCCAGCCATTTTCTCAGCCATGTGGGTCTGGCTGTGTCGCCTGCTACCTCTCTGGTGCCGGGCACACCTGGTTTTGTTTCTGGACTGCCACTCGGCTAGTGGGTGCAGGTAGGACCACCTTCCTGTGTGGCTGGCCAGTTCGGGCCTTATTCGTTGTGAAGTATTCTTAATGCCCTCCCTCACTGAGCAGTGGTTAAACCCTTTTTCGCTCTCCAGTTACGCCGGCTCCTACTTCTCTGCTCTTAGAAGGATCGGTTTGTTGCGGGAGACATTATCCCCTCTTTCCTTCCTTTTCCTTGAAAATTAGCTTTAATCCTCCAAGATCTACTCAGGCGTTAGTTAGTCCCTGTCTAAAATCGTTCCTGGTCTCTGTCCACACAGGCAGAACTCTTTCCCTGGTCCTTTAGCAGCACTTTGAGACCCTGAAACACTACACTTTGACTATAGTGTTTTTCCTGGTATATCACATATGTCACTAATGGGAATTTTTTTTGTAATATGTTGTTTTAATCTCTAAATATATAGCTTAGTATCTGGTACACTGGAAGACCCTGGTAAGACATTTGTGCTTTTTGAATTGATCAGTAGCTCTAGAAGAGACCCACGAAATGAGGAATGAGCTGAATAGTGAAGGGTTGGGTGGAAAGCGTTCCAGGGCAGTTTGTTTCGTGAGCTGAAGGAAGACAGACAAACAGACATGCTAACAGTTACAGACAAGCTTCTTATACCCAGGGTCCTGCCTCTGAAGTTTCTCACATGTATTTATTCTGAAATTCTCCATGGGAATCAGTGCAAGCGTGGCCACAGGAGTCACTGGGAACTTGAGAGGCGATGCTGTAGGTGTGCTCAGGGCTGTGCAGAATCGGTGAGAGCACAGTTAACACAGCCATTGCAGTAGCTTCCTCCATCACGGGGTCAGGGAGAAGACCGTCTTCGAACTGCACTTGCTGACAGTACAACTTAATGCTCGTTTCACAGACCTTTTCATTTTACTTTGAAACTGCAGCTTTTATTTTATTTATTTACTTCTGTGTGTACGCATGCGTATGTGCATGTGTGACCTGTGTGTTGAGGTGCGCTTGTATGAGCGTGCGCATGTATGTGAGGGACAGAGCACAACTTAGACTGTCATTTCTTACATGCTGTCTGTCGTCTTTCATGGGCAGAGGTTCTCCAATTGGTGTGGGACTCACCTGAGTAGCCTGGGCTGTCCAAGAAGTCCCAGGGAAGAGATTCCGAGCACATGCCACCACCCTCCGCTTTTTAGTTGGGTTGTGAGGACCAAATGCAGGTTGCTGGGCTTTACTGACAGCCCAGCATCAGTTGCTCTTAAACGCGATTAACTTCGGATATGTGAGAAGCCTGAGAATGCCCGCTCAGTGAACAACGTGTGGCGCGTGTGGTAATGGCTGCACAACTGGCACTCGTGCATGTGAGAGCTTGCCGACGCATGCTGGGACAGACCTCGAACCTGGCCTGCACGCTGCTTTGAAGACACTGCAAAAATAAAAGAATGCCATTTCTCTCATGAGTACTTTGCTAGGTGTGCCTTGGGTAGAAATGATAATTCGTTTACCAGCTTGATCAAGTAAAATATACTATCTGAATTGATTCCTCCTTTGTGTTTGCTTTTTAAATGTGGTCCCTACAATATTCACAGTCAAGGATATGGTCCACAGTACCATCCTATTGGGTGGCCCTGGGATGTTTTTCCTAACAATCAGACAAAGAGTTGTTTAGTTAGTGCTCAGAATATGGGTAGTTATGCTAAGTGCTGAAACCTTTTGTGTTCTCTGAGGGAGTAGCATTTGGATAGCATCATGTGGTAACTTTA
>NC_022009.1:65744638-65753951 GCF_000317375.1 Microtus ochrogaster
TGTGTGTGTGTGTGTGTGTGTGTGTGTGTATTTGTGCATGTGCATCTGTAGGAGGCCATAGAACAGGTTTCATTCCTCAGGTGCTGTCCACCTTTCTTTTGACAGGGCCACTTACTCACCTGGAACTTGCCAGTTAACTAGGCTGGCTGGCGGGTGAGCCTCAGGGATCCACCCGTCTCCTATTCCCCAGTGTGAGTCAGATCATGCACCTACACACCTTTTAAAATATGTGCGCTGGGTGTTGAACATGGGTCTTCTTGCTTGCCGAAGGCTTTACTGACTGGGATGCTGGGTAGCATCTCTATCAGTCCCCAAGGTTGCTTAGCGAACCAGATCAGAATGTTGGCAAGTTTGCTGCCTTTCCTTTTAAGCATCAGGCCGTTCTCTTGTGTTATCTCCACAATGTGCCGTGTAGCGATTTGCAGCCCGCTAAGTCCTCTGCTCATTACAAAGCAGCCAGAAATTTCCGTTGGAAGTTCCCAGAACCCCTTGGTTAATGGAAAAGAATGAGTGCCTATCCACAAGTGGGTGGTCGGGATGAGAGTCCCAGAATAGAATCACAAGGCTTAATCCTCACACTACAGCACCCACAAGCCTAATTCTCTCCTTTGAAGAATCAGAAGATGGCCTTAGGGTCATTCAGAGGACCATCTGTTATCCACATAAAGGGGAGGGATTATTTGCACTTTATAAATACTAGAGTTTCACTGTGCCGTTGGCCTCACTGGCACGAAGTTTGCACAGCCTTACAGAGAAGCCACGTTAAGACCTGCTTTAGACAGAGCAGCGATCACAGCGTGGACAGAGTGGCTCCTGCAATATTTTTTTAAAGCAAAATGACTTATGATTGTCCAGTAATCTTAACTTTAATTTTTTTGAGCAAGGCACCTGACCTTCTATTCAGCGATCCACTTTCAAATAGGAGCGTATTTTAATTTGCTTACTTTTTTGAAACATGGTCTTATGTAGCTCAGGCTGGTCTCAAACTCTGTAATCAAGGGTGGTCTTGAACTCCTGATCCCCCTATCTTAGCCCTGAAGTGCTATGATTATAGGCAGATGCCAACAGCCCCCGCTTACTTTATTTTTATGGGAATGAGAAGTAAATACTTTATTTTCTAAAAGCTGAGTTTCTAATTATAATGGACGGTCTAGTCGGTGCTGCTGTGCACAGACTAGACTGTAAATAGCTGAAACAATACAGTCCAGAAGGCACTGCGTCCTCCGAAGGCCAGGCTCACTTGAGGAGGGTTCCTGGCTGGAGTAGCATAGTGCCTGTGGAAAAGAATGAGTAGCTGAAACCACTCCTGAGTACCCAGAAAGTATTCAATGAATACAAGACACGAATGCATCTTAGCTTTGCAATTCCCAATTAATAGCCTGAGTAGGCACATCTCTTACTTAAAAAGGGCTGCCTGAATGGAGGTTAAGTTATGTTCCGTTTCCCAAGTACCACTCTGGGTGCGTTTTTATATTTTGATTACTAAAAAGCATTTTATTTCCTTTTTTTAAAAGAGAAAATTTGCATCGGTTGCTGAATAGCTCACATCATGGACTAAAATGCTCTAAAAGTACGAGCAAACAAAGCCCAAACAGGAAAATGGCTAAGTTTTTCAAACGAGTGCTGTGAATTGAATTATTCAAGGCTAGACTGCATATTCAAATATGAGTTATGCATTTTGACAAAACATTGTTAACATTCCTGTTCGCTGTGAATGAGTATTAATAATACACAGATTGTACCTAGGGTGCACCCTGTATTTGGGCTGGAAAATATGCCAAATGTACCTTTTTTTTTTCCTACGCATTCAGAGTGGGGGTGTGTTTTTACATCTACACTTAAAATATAGGCTACTGACCACAGTCCCTGTGCTGTCACAGAGGGAGACACTGGAGAGAGGGATTGTTTCTATGGCATTTACACATTTAAAAGCACCAATGACACTTAAAACATTTGGGTTTCTAGTGAAAGGCTTTAGAAGAAAAGGAATTAAACCATCAAACAATAATGGCCATAAAACAAAGGGGAAAAGCAAAGTGCTGTATTCCCTTTAGAGCAAGCACATGGAATTCTGTCCGCAGGCTAACCCACCTTCTTGGACCCAGACATAGATGGGCCCTGAACTGTCAGTGGCTCAAACAACTCAGAGAAACGAGAAACACATTAGTCCTGAGCTCACAGCCCATGTGTTTATTTTGAGCTAATGTTCAGTCATCGATTTAATAATTAGTTATTGATTTCCTTCTACAGACCAAGCCTGAGAGACATAGACATGATCCGAGGCTTCATGGTATCTGCAAATTCTAGGGCTGGGAGGAAACTAGACATGTGATGGGTAGTGGTAGTGCGTGTGAATTTGGCAGAGAGAAATATTAAGATTGCACACTTGGACCTGTGGGTCAGGTCTTAGCTGTGGTGTCTTGGGCAAGTTATTTAATGTCAGTGTGCCGAGCATCCCCCCGACACTGGCTGGTGTGTGGCTTCAGTCAGAACACAGAGTCACATGACACACAATAAAGGCTCTGTGCTTGCTGTGTGACAGTCACAGGCAACCATACCTGGACAGAGCATGGGGGTAGAGCAGAGCTTTTCCAAGATAAGAGTACCCGAACTGAGATCTGCAGAATGGGGCACCCTGGACTAGATGGAGGGATTGAAGCTGTATGAGGAAGTGGAGATAGTTAGTTCTTAGCAGTGAGAAGCATGTACAGGAGGACTTACAGTACTTTGACAGGCCCAAAAGAATTAGTACATGTCTGGAAGGAAGAAAGAATAGAACCGCAAGAGAGAAAGGTCATGGCCTTGTCTACAATAGAACCCTGAGCTTGTTCAGATGGTGATGGTAGTGGTGTGTGTGTGTGTGTGTGTGTGTACATGCACACACCTGTGCACACGCGTGCACACATAGCTTTGCTTTTCCACATCCATCTCTTGCATGCAAGGAAGTGAGAGAATATTGTCTGTATGTTTCTGCTCAGCCTTGCAAATAAAAGTCCCTCAGAAATGAATGGACTTCGTAGCTGACGCTGTCTAAATATTAGATGTAAATTAAATAGCCTCTTGATGCTCAACTTATCTTTCCTAGGCACTGTAATCCTCTGTGTGTGTTTATGCTCCGTGGCTGAAGTACTGCAGCTACATGTAAAAAAAAAAAATTTTTTTTTTAGACTACTTGATAGAAAAGAGGTGGGGTGGATGGGTACTAATTAAACCTCAGTGAGGAAAGAAATTTCTGTATCTCTCCTAATGGGATGAATGTCATGTTCTGATTCCTATTTAATGTAAAATCCATTATAAATATGTTAAAAGAATTTGCCAAATCTTGATTTCCTCAATTGAAAAATGACCCCAAGCACTAACTCTGAGAAGAAGCAGCTTAGATTTCTTGATCTTTGCCTCTTTTGTTCTCCTGCACGTGGTCCCTTAAGCCAGCAGAATAATTTGGGAATGGTAGATATTGAAGCAACTAATTTTTTCCCTTTCTGTAATCTGCATAGACTTCAAAATGCGCTCAAACCGCAAAGTGCTAGTACATACAATTTGTTGGCAAGGATAAAAAGAAGAAAGGAAATGACTTTGTGAGCCTGTGGATCGATCCAGCTTTCACAGATATTTTTCTGCTATTTGAAGCCCAAGGGTTTATGCCTATCTGAGCTTATTTGACAATTACCACTTGCCAGCATAATTAAACGATAATTTATAAATACTAAGGAAGCATAATAGAGGAGGGCAGATAGGTGCTTATCAGGGCATGGGTAACGTTGATCTGCTTTCGTGGCAATTCCCATCGCTTATCTAGGTTGTTAACTGGTCTCACTTTGTATGTGTTTTGTTAGGTTTGGCATTTCTTAGCGTGTGATTCTCTCCTGCACAGACCCCCTTTCTCCCAATCCCGAACTCTTTGCCATTGTTACTGCACACATAATATTTAAGAAATATTGCTTGCATCTTAGTTCAGAACGTAAATGTCATATTTAGAGTTGCATATATTACTAGGAAACCTTCAATTAATGAATAATGTTTCTGTGTCCCCTCCTTTCCCTTAGTCCTTTCTGTATGTGTATTTTCTTTTAATCAGTTTTTAAACCACCTGGGCTTTGCAGTTAATTCCATTCCATAGGGTCTCTTCATGTTGTTCTAGAATACTGGCAGGGGTGTGTGTGTGTGTGTGTGTGTGTGTGTGTAAGCAGGAAGGAGAATATGCTAGTCTTGGACTGTGCTCAGATGGCTTGCTAATCTTTGGTGATAAGAATGGTACTTTATATGCAGCATGGAAATGTTGCTACATTTTCTATTGAACATAAAAATGACCCAAGGAAATGATGGTGTAGCAAAGAGAGCTTCTGTCTGTCAGGTATCTCCCCATAAGCTTCCTCACTTACTGTAAACATAGGGGTGGTCTCTGCAGCGCCTTCTCCCAGGAACCAGCTAACGCACCTAGAAGCAGGGTCTATCTGAGCAGAAAATGTCAACAGAACTCCAAGTTAGGAAAAGGATTGATGCCTGTAGAGAAGCAGGTCTGGGAAGACAAGCGGGTGGTGAAGGCAGCCCGTCGGAGGTCAGGGAGATCTCTCGCGCACTCTCTCTCAATTAAATAATTTTAGTGTCTGTTGATTAGGGTGGAGATAGTTTGAGTGAAATGTGTGGGAATGGCTTATCAGGAGAATAACAAAATAAAAGGCTTCGGTGTTTCAAATCGTCAATTCCACGAATTATTCAGCATTTTGTCCTTATAAATAGCAATTATTTTCCTTTTTCAGAACTGAAAAATTATCTTTCATATTCAAATATTTAAATATACCGTGCTGTCACTGGGGCGAAAAAAAAAAAGTCCTAATGTCAGAACAGATTTTTATGCAAGGAATAATTTGAAAGTGGTGGATTAGTTTCCACCTTTTGAAACACAGTGCTTTCTGTAATCTTCAAACATTATTTAGGATAATGGAAGCCATCATCCCCGTGCTCAAACGGGAGCACTCCCATTAGACTTGCAGCTACCTCTCATTTTTTATATTAAAATACAAGGCTTAAAAGGTATTATCTTACTAAAGGGGGGCAATTGTAGAGATGATTTGATTGAATAAAGGAAAAAGCTGTACAGGCCTTTTAAGATCAAGGATGTATTGACGGAAAGCTATCATTACAGACAATTAATGTTCTCCAAGGGAAGAAATTGATTATGGACAAAGATGGACCCTAAGGAGCAGACATGTCTTAATGCTCTGAGGCCTTGAGGATTATGCGTCTCGTTCACAGCATTCATATTTAACCCTTTGTGGTGACTGGAACACTAGCTGGTTCTTACAGAGTGACAAGAATCGAATTAAGTTGGGGGAGAAGGGAGAGAAAGGCGGTGCTTTTTGTCAAGGGTCGACTGTGGTCCACGTTTGGCTCTTTAAACAATATCCGGATAATTAGATTTGTAGTTTCTTTCCCGGGTACGCCCTTTGGAGTAGACCTAGCCTGAGATTTGCAGAAAAATGAAATTGGAGGGCGATAGCCAGCCTGCGCATTGTTGCGACGTGATAATGCCCAATAATTAAAGACACGCTTTCCTAAGGAGATCCTGAACTTCGGCTGCATTCATGTTCCCAAATCACAAACCCTTTAACTTTGCCTGTCCTTCCTCTAGATCTCATACAAAGCATCCATCATGTCGTTAGCTAGGCCCTCACAGCCGTGGATCACAATTGGGTACTTAATAAGGTGGCAACCCCACTGGGGACATTTCACGTAATTATTCTTCGCAGAAAGGAGGTTGTTGTGGCTTTTTCCTCCTTTTTGAGTTTGGCAAAATTCCAGGTGAATTAGTTTGTGCTCCTAAAAACCTGTTCTGTGTCCCTGGAGAATTTCCCTCACTCCCAGGGCTGTGACTCCCTATGGCTGCTGCTCTGGTCAGTAGAGTGAGTCTCATCATGAAAAAAAAAAAGGTCTCTCTCAGGACTTTATTCTCTGATGGTGTGCTGTGATTCTTACCAAGTAATTGGAGAAATTCACTTGTCAACACAAGTAAATAGCTTGTCTAGAGAACTCAGACTTTATGGAGAAGTTAAGGGAAAAGAGGTTAAAGCCTGGGCCCTAATTTTATAGGCTTGTAGAGTTGAAAATGGCTGTCATCAGTTTGCCCAGATCATTAAAACCATTTGTTCTTCAAACATGAACAATTTGAAGCCATCTCTCATGTTCTTAGACTTTAGAACTTAGATATTTAGTTTGCCATCACCGAATGAACTCTCCCCCAAACTTCAAACTGGAAATAATCATTTTAAGGAAGCAATGGGCATGAGCACGACCTATGACCCTCCTTGCTCCCGTGAAAAGCCTCTTGTATCACCGGTTCAGACCCATCCACTGCGGGCCAGTCAGTGCCCCTCAGAGCTTGGCACCAGCCTCAACTCACATTCTATACTTGGTGGTGAGCGGCTTCTTCTGAAAGACAAATGCCTTCCTTGATGAGGATGCTGTTTGTTATGTGGCTCCTGGAGCACAGGAGTTGGATGTGGCAGTTCATGCCTGTGAAGACAGAACCCAAAGCAGGTGGTTAGAGAGTTCAAAGCCATCTTGGGCTGCACAGTGGGTCTCCATCTCGCGGGGATAAATAGAATACAGAATATTTGAAAGCCTAACTCAGAGGAAGATTCTGGCTAGTGTGCCACTTAATTCCTGGGAAACGGGAACCCTAATGGTGGTCAGTTGCCACTCAGAGGGTCGGAAAGGGTTTGACGAGGGGAATGTATGTAAAAGAGGCGCTTGGAGTGGCAGTTGCTAGGTAGAGCTCCATTAAACAGCTGCTTCTGAGGTTGAGAATCCCAGTGCCAAGGAGGCGGCAAACCCATTAACAAAAATAAACAAGGAAAACCAAGTGACTGTGTGTATGGCGGGGGCGGATTATACCTCACTTGAGCTCCAGATCAGGTCCATGTAATGGTGTCCAGAGGGGAAGCAAGATGTGGAGGTTAGGAGAAAGGGCTGTTGGAACCCTTGCTTGCAGAAAAGCAGAAGTCTAGAAACGGTGAGAGAGAGAGAGAGAGAGAGAGACAGAGAGAGAGAGAGAGAGACAGAGAGAGAGAGAGAGAGAGAGAGAGACAGAGAGATGGGTCAGAGAGGAGAGGCCGTTGAGGAGAGAGCTCTGCTGCTTCTGTGACCTGGACCTGACAGAGTGAGATTCTACAAAGTAGCTCTCAGGCATGGTCATTTATAGTCTATCTTAAGCCAGAAAGTTGAATCTGCTTGGGTTTAAATACCAATTACCAATTACCAAGGGAACTGTGTGTCCCTGAGGAAATCATTTCATTTCTCTGAGCCCAAACTGATTCATCTGCAATTTAATGGCATGGTAACAGGGCTGAGGAGATGGCTCAGTTTGTGAAGGCTTGCTTTATGCAAGCGTGGGCACCCGAGTCTGCCTCCAGAGCCCAGAGCCGGGGAAATGGGTGTGCTGGTATGTGCCTGCTGTGCTGGTGTTGGGGAGGCAAGGGCAGGCAGATCCCTGGGACTTGCTGGCCAGCCATTCTAATTTAAGTGACAAATCCAGGCCAAGAAGAAGAGGATGAAGAAAATGAGGGGGAGAGGAGGATAAGAAGAGAGAGTGAGAAAAAAGAGGAAAAGGAGGAGGGGGTGATATTGAGTGACACACTAAAGAATGATACCTGTGTTTGACCTCCAGCCTCCGGGAACACCACATGCGTGTATGTGCACGCGCGCGCACGCACGAGCACACACACAGTCGGGAGGAGGGATGAAGAGGGGAAGGGAGGGAGAAATTTGTTCCAAGTATCAAATGTGGAATGCATATAAAATGCTTAGTTCATCAGGTGCTTGTGAAGTGGTGGGGCCATAATCAGATGTCTGTGGTTAAAAACTGAATAAACAAGGGCTCAGAAAGTGAAGGATTACAGCCCAGCGTTTGGAGGCAGGAAGTGAAATGTGTGTTTTGTGAATGAGCCAGGGATCTGAGCAGCATGAAAACGAACATTTAGAAATCCCAGCCACAAATTCTGTACCTGTCACATAAAGTCACTCATGTATTCTTCCCAGTCGTCCTCAGGGGAAGTAATATCAGGACATGCCTGACATGCTGGCCTCCTCTGTGGCACACACTGACTTGGCAGTAATTAGAATCAAGGAGAATTTGACTCCTGACCCTTCTTGTCTGGTAGCAGGAGGAAGACGGGGCAGAGCCATGATTTGAACCCAAACCCACCTGACGTTCAGCTACGTGCTTAGCATCCACGTGGTATCTACCCTTTCTGATTCCCAATGGCAGTGGCTCGGAGGGGTCGGTTTGCATGATTGAAATATCACTGAACTCTTTGGCCTGTGTGGCTCTTTGTGATCTCTGGGTTCAGTGGCCAAGCCACACTGAAAGGGCTTCATTTAGAAGTCCCAGAGCCAGGTCAGAAATTCTGCAAAGTGTGCAGTCTATGCCAGCATTCCGTGAGTGAGCCTTGACCCAAGTATATAAAATAAACCTGTGTGTTACAGAGAGAACAGGTGAAGGTAAGTGAGGAAAAGCTGCTTGGGGCTGGGGGTAGAGCATCATGTAGGCCAGTGGTACTCAACCTTCCTGCTGCTGTGACTCTTTAATACAGTTCCTCATATTGTGGCGACCCCCAACTATAAAATTATTTGGGTGCTGCTTCATAGCTATAATTTTGCTACTGTTATGAATCATAATGTGACTATCTGGTAGACAGGATCTATCTGATGTAGACTCCTGCAAAAGTTTGCTTGACCTCAGAGGTTGCAATCCACAGGTTGAGAACTCCTGGGTTAGGCCATTAGGAACTAGGGCCCAACGTCCTGCCCTAGGGAGGCAGAAACTCTGAGAAGTTGAGAGGCTGGGCCACCGCCTTGTCTGACATGGTCAACACCTGAGTAGCTGGTTATAACACATTGCTCACACATTCGGGTTGATGCTGGAGACAAAGACTTACATGCTTGAGTCAAGCAGTGCAGAGCACATACAGTTACACAGAGCATGTGTTGGGTAACAATGGCTGTCTATGCTGCCGGTTTCTGTGTCAACCATATGATACCTTTGTTCTTGGTTCATCATGAATCCCTTCTACTTATAAGAAAGAAATGGCTGGGAGGTGGCAAGCAGGAAGACCTGGATTTGAACCACATAAAAGGCAGGCATAGTAAGTAGTGTATGCATTTGTAATCCCAGTACTCCTATAGGAGATGGGAGGCAGAGATAGGAGATCCTGTCTTGCAGTGTCTCAAACAAGGTGGAAGGCAAGGACCAGCACTGAACTGAGATCACCCTCTGACTGCTACACAAACACACCATGGCAAACACACATACACA
>NC_022009.1:65754091-65774269 GCF_000317375.1 Microtus ochrogaster
ACACACACACATGATTAAAAAGAAAGAAAGTTTATCAAACATCACAGCAACTTATTCTGCCAGTAGCCTCATTAGTTTCTGTAATTGTGTCTCCTGGTCTGGATGACTGAATTCTGTCTCCAGGTTGTGTGAGCATGCCCGGGAACTGGCACAATGAGAACATTTTCTACCGATAACTTCCCACGTCTCAGTGACTTGATGTGTGTGTGTGGGGGGCGGGGAGCTGGGAGTTATTGCTTAGCTGCCTTGTAGATTTGGCCATGGAATAGATTGTGGCTCCTAGCCATGACTACCAATAGAATTGCCTAGAGAGATTCTATAGGTATATCTAACCCACGATGACTGTGCCCAGGAAGGCTATGGATGTGGCCCAACACAAGATCGTAAACTTATTTCAGATTTTGTAAGAATTGGGAAATGATTGTGGAACTCAAGTGTGAACACTATAGATGATGGCATCCTATCACAAGATCCAAGGTCTGACAAACACCTGGAACTTTGAAGTGCATTGAACCCGAGTGCTATTCCCTGAAGTTCCTGATCAATCTGAGACATGGCCTGTGCAGTGGAATTTCTAGCATTTTCCTGAGGTGTAGTCATGTGGTTTGGTATGGAGAGTGGCAAGCAGGTTCAAGGGGAGGCTTTAGGACTTCAGTCTGAAGTGGGGTTTGTATTCCAGGCTTCCAGCTCAGGGACCACAGTTGAGAACTGCAGGTCTGGAAGTTAGACATGGTGAGTTGAGCTAAACTGTCAAAAAGCCCCAATTCCTCTAATGAGCTCCGAAGAGAGCCACTCTCAGGCTCTCCCCGTGATGTCCTCCGGGGTGCCATGCTGGCTGGAGACCCTTGGTCAGGAAGTGTGAACAGGAGCTCACAGACTTTAAGTGGTGAAGAGTTTCTCAAGGATCTTGCAGGAGGTAATTTTGATTTTGTAGGACTGGGCTGGGCCTGTGGATCTTAATTCCTTCACCTTCCTGACAGTGCCAGCGCCGTGCCCAGAGGCCATAGAGAACAGTCAGGCACTAAGGATGCTTCATAGGCTCCTACTCACCAAATAGCCCGAGAAGTTTACAGAAGTCTTTTAGCTTCACCCGAGACCAACTGCTTCAAAATCCTCAGCAAAGTCTCTCCTTAAACTGTATATTAATGTACTTAGTTAATATTTATGGAATTGTGTTTTGAGCCAAGGTCTAGAAAAAATGGGAATGAAGACAGACATGCTACTCTCGGGCTGGCGAGATGGCTCAGTGAATAAGGCATTTTCTGGTCAAGCATGAGGACTGGAGTTCGGATTCATAGCATGTGTATAAAACCCAGGCTGATGTAACCCCAGAGCTCAGTAGGGCTGAGATGACGGATTCCCAGGGAAAGCTGCTCGTCAGTCTAGCTGAGTCGGTGAACCCCAGGTTCAGCCAGAGACCCTGCCTCAGCAAATCATGTGGAGTACGAGTGAGGAAGACACCTGATGTCGACCTCTGGTTTCCAGAAACAGCTCCGTGTGGACTCACACATCCAGAAACAGCTGAGTGTGTACTCGTACAGATATGAAGGTGCACACCAACACGCATGCAACACACGTGCTTAGGCATGCAAGCGTGTCTCCTGATTTCGTGCTACTTACATTTTAGCCAGAGGGACATGTGTTTTTCTTTTTTCTTTTGTTTTGATATGCTCACAGCTGTCCCCAAGTACACAAGTCAGGGCTAGGCCTCTGAGTCCTGGAGTCAAACCGGAAGGTGCTGAAGAAAGCTCCCAAGTCATGGTGTAGGAGAGGTCAGGCTGTCTCTTCAGAGCTCAGAAGGCTGAGGCAAGAGGATTGCTAAAAACGATAGGTCAATCAGACTACATCATGGGTTACAGGACAGCCTGGGCTAAAAACGATAGGTCAATCAGACTACATCATGGGTTACAGGACAGCCTGGGCTAGAATGAGACTCTATCTCAAATTATAAAATTGAAAGTGACAAATTAATCGAATGGTTTTCAAAACAGTAGTCATCCTGATCTCAGCTTGTTCTGGGAAGAGGGTGGGAATGGGTACCCAGGACAAAAGCGAGGGAGGCTACATGCCCAGAAGTCACAGCATTGACCCAAACCCTTTTGGAAGCATCACCAATGGCTCCATCACCGGTCCCTAAAGGAAGAATGCAGAAGTGGCTGTCAAGTCCTCTAATGGCCAATAAGAAACCATCTCTGAAATTCACAGGGGTGAAATCACAGTGACCTCCTTCTAATTGTGCATAAGTCACCTTGTACGTAGCTAGAAAGTAACGAAAAGATCAGAGAATGGTGCTCTGTTTAGTGTTCCCAGATAACTTTGGAGTTTATGTAGCATAATGATGTCTTTTGGGAGTCCTGTTTGCACGATTTTCCAGAAACCTAACTGTGTCGTTACAAGGAGCGAGAGAAACTTTCAAAGAATCGTGGGAACAAAACAGAACATAACAGAAATCAAGGTATAAACAGGTTTTCTGGGGGAGATGTCAGCCCAAATCCTCTGATGACAAATCTGTTTTATTGGGCTGTGCACACAGATAATCATCTTGAGAGCATCCTTCTTGTGTGCACTAAGAACTCCCTCAGTGACAGAGGAAAAGAAACCAGAAAAATCTTCAGGCCGAGGCAGCTTTCACCTGTATTTCTTTCTTTCTTTTTTTTTCCGAGCTGAGAGCACTCCTTAATTACCAGGGTTTTTTTTTTTTAACACTATTCTCAATTGGTAACATGTGTTGTTGTTAGCGTGCATTTAGCACCTGCAGAAAACGGCAAGAAACGCATGACAGCGCATAGGTGGAACACCCACTGGGTGGCTGAGAACACTGTCAACAAATTGTACTTTGTTAATTTTTTTCTTATTAAAAAAAAGACCAAGAGAAGGAGGTAAGAGTGCAGGTGTTTGGAGCACTGAGGTAGAGAGAGGAAAGGAGACGAGGTTAGCGCGGCCATGGGCGTGGGAGCCGAGGCTGGGTCCATGCGTCTTTAAGCATTCCCTGTGCCTTGCTTCTCTCTACTTACCTTCGGTTGAGAAAGAAAAGCCTCTGCACACTGGCTCTGGCAGGTTCTGCTGCCCTGTGAGGCGCTCGCCTTTGGGGTCAGACCTCTCTGCTGATCTGTTGCAGGAGCAGGCAGCCGGCACCTGGTGTCACAGAGGATGTGCTTGAGGAGGCTCCTCGTGAGCCTGCTTGTTCATTAATATTAATTTGAAGGCTTTTTGTTCTGTTTGGTTTTGGTCTTTGTTTGTGTTTTGAGACAGGGTCTCTTGTAGCCGGGGCTGGCCTTACATTGGCTCCGTTGCCGAGGATGACCCTGAACCCGTGATCTCCGCGCTCCTTACCAAGTGCCGCAATGGCAGTTGTGCGGCGCTGTGCCTAGCCTCTTGTTTTCTAATACATGAGATGCGGTCGTGGTGGTGAGGCGGTCCTGCATCTGTTCCTTCTGCAATGCACTCTTAGGACATCATCGCAGAAGGAACAGATGCAGGACCGCCTCACCACCACGACTGCATCTCATGTATTAGGAGTGCAGGCCTGCCTTCTGGTCTCTGGCTGTTCTGGTCTCTGCCCTGTTAGAGGTCAGTTCTCTTAGCTGATTGCGTCCCACCCAGCACCATGTCTTTTGTAGACAGAGTGTATCTGCTGGGACGATGCTACGTGGTGCCCTATCCTGGGTTTCTTGGGTTCTTTCGGCTGTGGAATGAGACTTTCCTGTTGTTTTCCAGGACCTCCCATCACAGATAACTTTGTTTCCTCCTTCTTATAAGCCTGGCTATTCAAAATGTGTGGGTAATAGTTTGTGTTTGAAGAGACCCCCTCTCTCCACCCTCCCGAGATGAATTTGCCAGACTGAGACTGGACATTGAGCTGGACATGGTAGGGACTGCATCTCATACTGGACATTGAGCTGGACATGGTAGGGGCTGCATCTCATACAGGAAGGTGATGGGCTCCAAGCGGTCAGCACCACTGCCTTATATCCAGCGAAACTAACAGGGAGCTCTGTCTCGTAAACAAACACACAGTGACCAAGCACGTGTGAGGTTCTGCTCTGTAAAATGTAAGAGGTCTCGGTTTCAGTCACTTCTCCATTCTTGCTCTGATAACAGACACTGGAGGCCTTACGACTGCTTCTAATCTTGGTGGTAGATCATACAAAGACGCTCACAAGCCAGAGTCTTCCAGCACCACAGACAGGGAGGCTCCGACAAAGCTTCAGTTCAGCCAGGTCCGTGCTGTGCCCTCCAAACCTGGCAGAGGCCTTTCATTCCGCCGCAGCTCTGGCTGCACCATGTGGGGAGTGCCTGCACTCCTCACAGCTGAGAGGAGACCCTGGGAATGACACATTTGCCACCTCTCAGCCGAGGCTCGGCGCTCGAAAAGCACTTCACTCCCGTCCCTCTGGGACGGAGAGTCTGTTTGCACTGATCACTCGCAGTGTTGACAGAATGTTCGAAACCATCTGCTCAAGGGCAAGTGTTAACTCTATCAAATCCTAATATTTTAAGCCCACTGATCCCCGGGCCCAGGAGACCTCCCGATGGAACTCTCGTTGGGCTGCGTGTCAGCCTGCTGTCAGTTATTATCCCACCGCAGCAAGGCCTGATGCCCCAGCCAAGGCTCAGCGAGGCTTGTGATGAGAGGAGTCGCAGCTGGCTGTGCCTGGCAGGTCCTGTCAGCTGCAGTACAGCCGGGGCGCCCGCGGCTTGCAAGAGTGCTTCTGCAATATAGACGGACGCTTCTGCCTCTAAGCTCATCTTAGAAACGGGCCTCTCCCCTCGTCTGTAGAAGGGGATGCCTTACTAATGTGTTTATATAAGAGTATGCATTCCCACTGTGCACATGTAAGGATATACAGATGTGTACGCAGGCTTAGGCCACTGCAGTCTGCCAGGACTACTTCGTAAAACATAGAATTCAGCACACAGGTTTTCTGGGGGATATCATTCTCTCACAGTCATAGCCAGTGCTAAGTTGGTTAAGCACTCAGAGTGCTCACTTATTTTTATATGCACAGCTAGCACATTGGCCCTGTAATGTCTCAGAATTAAGAGCATATAGGACAGTTAAAGGGGGGGGTGTGCAATCAGCAATGAAAACATCAGAAAACTCAATGAACTAAAGACCTTGTTTTTTCCCAAGAAAGCCATCTGAAACTTCTCTCATGTGTCCCCGCCACTGGGAATGAAGCATACTGGGGAGGCCTTCCCAAGAGGACTCGGGCTCTTATCTGTGATAGACACATCAGTGAAGCAGATGCTGTTGGCCAGAATGGCTTTCTGAGCATCGAAAAGAGCTGCTCAAGGGAAACCCAGCCCTACGGAGCAAATTCTGAGTTACCAGCCCCCAGATCCGTATGAGGTTTCAAGTTCTCAGTTTGTTGTTTTCCTTTATGTGCGATAGAATTCATCCCATGCCTGGTTTGTGCTGGGCCATTCTAGGTGCTTAGCAGGTGATGCACAAACAGTGAATGGATATGGCTCTAGCCTACCACCACATTAATAGTGCCGGGGCTTATGTCCCAGATACAGCTGAGAGCAACTGGGGCGATCCATGGCCCCTGGGATGGGTACCACCTCACACCAGATACCACCAACACGCTTGCATATTAGCAAACTACATCAGACATCATCCTGTTGTCATAAACCTTCTCACAGAATGAGGATGCTAAGGCTTAGAAGTTTAAAGACTTGGTCAAAGCCACACAGCTAGGAAGTGTTTGAGCTCAGGCCATAACTTACACAGAAGACTCAAAGCTAATTCATGCAGCTAGGCGAATCAGTGCCGAAATAGCCGTCAGCATTCACCCAGTGTTCATAAGTCATAGAGCAAAGTGGTGGTACTGTGTGTCTTCTTCTAGCCCCCCGTGAGATGCCACCTACTCCTCTACTGGTCGAGTATTATCAGGTCCTGTGCTTCCTGAAGGAATTAGGAGATCCAACTTGGAGTGCGGAGCCTACACTCTTCGTATGCGCATGTTTTTGTGGAAACTGGGAGAATGTTAAAGTGTGCCATCTGAGAAAAATGCATAACTAGCTACTTTGGGATGCATTTGTGAGTGTGCAGTGTGTGTGTGTGTGTGTGTGTGTGTGTGTGTGTTATAGACTCAGAACTCCCAGGAGAGGCTGTAATCTAACAAAGGAGAAAAGGTCTACATCACACGTGATTGAAGTTCTGAAGTCTCTCAAAGTGAAGGCACAGTGCTCTCTTGCAGAAGTCAGAGAAAGGAAGCTTAGTCTTTCCAACATGGAAGATTTAGACATCATGCATCTCACCAGCAGACAGCGGAGAGTGCTCCGTTTTAACAGCTTCATCAGAAGGCGACTTTCTAGACATCCCTATTTGGGGACCTGGCTCCTCCTCTCACTGATGTAGTTGATGGCTGCCACGCAGATGCCATTGCACGTCGCTGCTCACTGTCCCATGTTTCATTATACTTCCCCTAATTCTTACTGGGGTCTGTGCCTTTCTGTATGTTGGGGTATGGGGGAGAGGGAGACAGATCAAACAGACAGAGACGAGTCTAACAACACAGAAACATGCAAACAGACATATGAAACCAAGCCCCAGTTACCCAAAGTCCTTTTCTGGGCTTCTGCAGTCAGGTACACGAGGGTTTGGAGCCTCAGTTTCTCATCGAGGCAGGAACAGCCCATTCTCAGGGTCACTAAAGGTCCAGAGAGGATGGAAGGTGTAGCAGTTATCCAGAACATATTAAACGCACAGCAGTTATAAATTCTCACTTCCGTTCTCTGCCCTTCACCTTGCTTACTATCTTGCTTATATACTATCTGTAAAGGGGGTGATATTTTTAACCTTGTACCACGTGAAAGAGAGTGGAAAGTAATGGCATCTTTATAGAAAATTACTTAAGACATAAACGTCCTGATTATGAACTTATTTGGGGACATTTGGCTTTCTTGTTAGTATTACTTAACTTGAGGTCACCCAATATAAATAAATAAATAAATAAATAAATAAATAAATAAATAAATAAATAAATAAATAAATAAATAGCTATGGGGCCAATGAGAGTGAGTGAAAGGTGCTGCCAAGGCTGATGGCTTGAATTCAGTCATCGTCTGCCACGTGAAGGAAGAAAAAAAGAATTGCGTCAGGAAGTTGTCCTCTGGCCACCATGCACAGTCTGTGGCATGATATGCATTCTTCCCCCCCACACACACATATAAAGAAATCAGTGTAAAACGATTATTAAAATGAGCAAGGCATCATAACAGTTTGATACTCAAGTATTTCTAGAGGTAAGGTTTTTAACTTGTGCCCGCGTCTTGGAGGCTAGCATTTCAAGTTATTGCCGGAGCTGGAGGTCTTCCCCTCCACGTGCTACCTCCAACCCCTCCTAACTCTTCGGCTGTGTGTGTGTGTGGGTGGGGGGCAGGATATGTAAATCTCTGTCCCAGGTGCTGAAACGACAGACCAAGATTGCCCATAACCAACCATGTTAGTGTTCTCTCACTCATGGGTAATGATTCTTCTGATCAGGTCTTACAATGGAATTTGTAAATAATAATAATAATAATAATAATAATAATAATAATAATAATAATAATAATAATAATAATAATAAACAGCAACAACAACAAAACACTCCCTAAAAATCCATCTTTACAATTAAAGTAGATATAAATATCAAACTCATATTAATTCCCTATAGACTGCATAGCTAACATGAATGCAAGGGACTGTTGTTATCTTAATTTTCAGCTTCATCTCTGGAGTAAAGTGTAGACCCACAAAGATGTGTTTTTGTTTTTTCCCTTAGCTACAACACTGATAACGAGGCGGTTCAATTTGTTTCATAAACAGTGGCTTCCAGGAGTTCAGAGTACTCGACTCTCTCACACAAAGGTGTTCCGTTGCTATTACTTCTTACTCTGTGCAGCCAAGTTGGTTAGGAATTGTCTTTTCTGGGGTGACAGATGACAGGAAGATCAAGAAAGCATTCATCTGTCGGGTGTGGAGTGTAGAAAGGAGAGCGAGTCCTGACATTCAGGAGAAATTCTGGGTACCCCCTTACACTTCTCCGGGCATGGTTTTACCTTTGGGGGTAAGGATATAAGGTCAGACAACCGGCAGGGAGGTGTATCTTGGGTTGACCTAACCACAGTGGCCATGGTTGTCAAAAAGGGCAAGTGGGTGGTTGAAAGGCACCTTCTGATTTTCTGAAGTCTGTGATGGAGACGAGGCTGTGACTTAAGTTTCCCATGGGGACGTTTAGGTGGGTTGCAAGCTGTGGCTTCTCTAAGTCAGTCTTGTCTCTTGCTTTCGCCTTGCTGAGCTTCTTCCCTGTATGGCTCCGTCCGGCCAGCTGCTTCTGTGAACTCTCCTCTGTCATGTCCCGTCCCCCACGGCTGCTCAAATGTGATTCCCCTGAGCTCTCTTCCTCTCCAGCTGCATCTGTTCGCCTCCCCTGCTGATCCATCTACTTCCTCAGCTCAGGGGCGGCACGAGGAGATGATTCCAGCAGCTAAACAGCTTTTATGCAGAGAGAATATTTAAATATTCCCCAAGTTTGAGTGATTCTCCTCACCTCATGCTATGATCAGAGGTTAATGGAGACACTTTGGGGCTTCTCACTGTTGGTAGAGACCGGAAGACTTTCAGAAACGAAGGACAAGCTCTTTTAACATCCCTTCCCCCTAAAAAATATGAATTTTCATACAGGAAGACAGACCTTTGATACTACAGATTCATCTTTAAAGATGCTGCCCTAGGCTCCAGCTTGCCTTTGACCCGGGCTTCAACCAGGTTAGAAGCTCGTTTGATAATTACTCTATTGGATACCATTTTACACTGGAAATTATGTTCTAGTGTTTACATCACTCAAAATATTTTTCCTATATAGATTGTGTTTTATAGTCCTTGATGGATATTTTGCTTTTTAGAAACATTAATATACATTTAAGGCATGAGAGTCTGTAAAATGACCTGTCCGGCAGGCTTGTCCACAGGATGACCACAGCCGCATAGTGTACAACCCACGCCTAACAGCAGCAAGCACTGATTTACACGTGTGCTTATATGTCTGTTGACATAGTTATACACGCGCTTCAATTATTTGTTCAGTACACACCTTTCCTTCAGCTGGCTGTGTGGAGTCTCGGCCTGCCGCTCGGTTGGTTTGCTTGTCTCTTCCTTTGTTCTTCACAGCCTTCTTAGTCCCCACTTCTCCCTCTTCTCCCCTCCCTTGCGGTCTTCCTCTCTCTTTCGCTCTCCTTAAAACATTGTCCTTCTTTCTTCTCTTCCATCCTTCTCAAACCACTTAGTTTATTTCCCTTCCTCACAAACCCAGAGAGGCATCGAGAGGACTGTGCTGTGTTGAATTTCTACCATCTTTGTAGTACTTTCTGATGATATGGTCTCCCCTGATAAGCTTCGTAGGCCCAGGGTCTGCACAGCATCTGTCTAGCTTGCTTCATGTTTCAGGCCCTGCAGAGTCCGGGCAGCACTGAGCTTTTTTATTTTTATTTGTTTTTGTAAGTTTTTAATAGTGTATTTTTATAGAGCTTTTGTTCAACCAGCAAGGCTGTAATTTTTCCATCTATCAGCTACCCTTATGCAACTTACTTCATGGAATCTGGGCAATCATATAGTCTATTCTTTGCAAAGCCGTAGATATTTTAAGCAATAACCCAAACAGTGTATGTTAGTTGAGTGACTATTTTTGTGCTCAGTATTTTTCTGAGAATATGGGGGGAATGTCAGAATTCAGTGTCAAATGATTCCTGGATTCTAGGGGAGGTCAAGATGTTTGTCTGATGAGCAGGTTACTGGCGTGTAGAGACTGTGTATCAAAATGTAGCAGGTGTGGTAATGAGGAAATGCACAAGGCTACGTGACTCCATATCTGATGGGGACAGATAATCAGACAGAGAGGCTAGGAAAGCTTCTCTCGTGGAGCACAATAGAGAAGCCCTTATCAACCGGTTCCTTGTTTTTCTTTCAATCCTCTTGGAGAGGAGTCTTTTTGGATTGTTCTCCAGGGCAACTGTGTGGCTTTAGTTTGCTTTAATGCCATCGACTTCTGGGGGCTGTGGTATATAGTAACATTGACATGGTTGATTCTGCCCTGAGGAGGAGGGCTTTACGGAGCTGAAGACAACTAGAACAGGACATAGTTAGCCATGCTCAGAGACCAGTATGAACACACACGACACACGCTCTCAGGCTCATGCCGGCTCATCGCATCTTGTCCATGCTATTTGCGGACGTCCTTGGGATAGCCTCATGAGAAGGTGTCTCAGGACAAAGAGAGAACTTGGAATAATTTATCTCTTTCTCCTGCATTTTGGGCAGCAGAAACTCTGGGCTTTTTTTTTTTAAGGTCTTTCAAAATGGCAGCAATATGAAAAGGCCTTGGGTTTGGGAGCAGAGTTTCACTGGCTCTCTCCTCTGCTGGTTTGGACAGTTTGCTTCTGGACTTTTCATAAGCATTCTATAGCTGCTTCAGGTTCTGCTGGTTGATTAGCATCCTTCGCCAAGTGCCGCAAGTTCCTACTTCCCTCTCCCTTTCTCAAATGTGATTGTGGTTGCCCATGAGCTGATTGGGATTCTGTTGTACTCATCGGTATTCATACATGTAAAACAGCAGGCTTGCACCAGACACTTACCTATGAATGATGCAAGCCTTCCCTGCCTTTGAGCTCCCTAGAGATGGAGCTTCCAATGTCTAAGAATCACAAGATACCACCATGCACTCAGTCTCTGCCCAGCCCGACACCTACAACTGCTGTCTCTGGGTGTCTGGATGTCCACTAGAGGGCA
Organism: Microtus ochrogaster; assembly: GCF_000317375.1. Lineage (NCBI taxonomy): Eukaryota > Metazoa > Chordata > Mammalia > Rodentia > Cricetidae > Microtus > Microtus ochrogaster. The sequence goes on from NC_022009.1 coordinate 65,764,869, forward strand.
CTGTTTTGTCAGAGGCTTTTTGGCATTTTTTTTTTTTTTCAATTCCAAGATAGACCCCTGAACTCCGTGATTCACTCACAGCCCCAAGTTCTCAATGGACGCCACCAATACAAAATAATGATAGGAAACTGGGCTCAAAGGACAACTGTAGGAAGGCTATATATAAGCTAAGACACACCACCCCAGATAACAACTATGAATTTGATAGTAAAAGAGCAAATCCTAAATGATATGCCCAGGTGCATCAGGGCAAATCCTCCACGCTTGTTTTTCTTTATTTTCTGATGACCAAAGCTAAAAGTAGTAAAGTTTTCATTACGTCTTCTTCAAAGCTTCACCTGTGTGTTTTCAAAATAAACATTTTAAAAATGTAACTGGACAGGTTTCCAGGCCGAATACATCCCCAAGCCCAAAGGGAACTTCAGTGGAAATCTGTTTTGAAAGAGAAAGACACATTCTAGTCGCCTCTGTCTTTGTGGGTGTGTCTGGGTGTGGCCTGCGGCTGTGTGTTTGCACAAGTGGAAACTGGAAGCTGACGGATGTCCAGTGTCTTTGTTTATCACACTCTACCTTGTTTTTGAGGCAGTCTCTCACTGGGATCAGAGGTACACACTGGTGTGCCTGGTCTTTTATGTGGGTGTTGGGGAACCAAACACATGCTCCCAAAGTGTCATGCGCCTTCTCATCAACCCTGCTACTACTTCTGAAAGCTCTAACGGTTGCATTTTATGATGGTCCTTTTTTTTGTTTGTTTGTTTGTTGATCTTTTCTAGTCTTCCAGGCTATTTTAGGGAAGAATCAAATGACCCCCTGAGTTCCAGTGTCCAGTACCCTGAGTTTATAAATGCCTTCAAGCTGTATGTGAGCCAGCACAGGGGCTGCACATGGAGGCAAAGCTGCCCATATAGTCAGTTAACTTCTAAATACAAGGCAAGTAGAGCCCACAATAGGTCCCCAGTTTGCTGCAGAGAAGGAAAGGCCAGCACAGAGGCCATGTCTTTTCCCAAGTGTAAAACCCTAAACCACTCGTGGGTCCCAGTAGACCCTGACTACGCTGAACAAGCAAAGCATAAACAAGGGCCCTCAGAGACCCCTTGCAAGAGTCCTTGTGGCAATCTGTTAGTAAACTCGATTTTGCATTATGCTTAAAGATTTTCTCTTAAGAGGGTTTTTTTTTTTCGTGGCAGGCTTCAGAGTCATCTGTGAAGTGTTTAATTAAGCTCAGTCTGATTAAAAATGTAGCTTAAATATCTGTTGATTTTGTGGCAAGCTGTGGATGTTAATTGTCTTGATTGGTTTTATATTCCCAGGACAACAGGGTCTTACGTTCACCACAGTGGTGAAGGAAGGGGCAAAAGCATAATTTTCATAAAGAAACAGGTATTTCCCGAGTTAGCCAGATGGTAGAGGACCACATCTGTGAGAGACAGGGAGTCTGAAGGAGAAAACTTGAAGACGTTGGTAAGAAGCCAGCATTTTTTCCCACCACAGACTTACATCTAGAACTCCACACGACGGGGTCTGGATAAGCTGTATTTGGGCTCTAGAGTCCGTCCCTCTGGCTTCTTACTCAATGATACTGGTGTTTGCGTATGTGCTAATCACACCACTTAAATGTTATGTTTCATTCTCCTGGGGGCTTTGAAACTTTTAACAAGGGGAGAACCGTTTTTTTCTTCACCTGTTTGCTGGGCAGATTATTTACAGAGCCAACGTGTTGACACACTATAAACTGTAAAAAATGAGGCCTAATAAGGTTAATTGTCATTTGAACCTGCCTCTGTGGGCCGCAGTCTGCAGGCTTTGATTGCTTCTCTGGGAGAAACTCGGCCCAGATGGTGAAGTCCTCCAGGCCCTGACCCACAAGAGGCCTGGGGAGATGGGGAACAAGGTGCTTCTCCCAGACTAATTAATTTACACTCTAGCACCTGTTCCAAAGTAGATAGGGCGGGAAGGGAGCGCAGTCCCTGGGCACAGCGCGCACTCACGGGTAAATGGATTTCAGCTGATTGTATTAAGCTGCCGCTTTGATCATCGAAAGGCGTTAAAATGGAAATACGTTTTTTTTCCCCTCCTGGCTGTTGGCTTCCATGAGTGTGGCTTGTATTATTATTATAAATGGTGGTAGGAGTAAAGACTGTTTTTGATTACAGCATACCCCACTTAAAAATGCACAGCGCATTTGTCTAGTTCCCTTCGCGGCCCCAATGCGTGTTGTCATTACCATCGCACCTTTTAAACAATTCCGCTTCCTTGTTTCCATTTTATTTCAGCCAAATTACTGGCTGGAAATCAGACCCCAGCACAGAGCCCCTTTGAGCTGGAACAGTTTATTCCGCGCTCACACCTTTAATTCGATGTGTGTAATTAGGCTTTAATCTGCCTGAACACTATTTGTGAAAAAAAAAATATTAGACACTTCTTTAAATGGCATTCTGGTGAAGTCGCGCGCGGGGAAGCTTCCGTGGCTAGTTAGCTGCTGCTTGAACCAGTCTTGTGTAAACAAGGCTGGGTGGGAAGTGGGTTTACAGTCTGAGTCTTTCTGCACTGTCTTGCTTTATTACCCTTTGATTCCCAGGAGGATTAGAGGTAATTTTTTTTTTTGTCCATTCCTTTAGATGCCATAAAACTTTTTCCTTTTCCAAATGAACGCTGTGATCTTCTATGTCACGTGTTCGGCAAACATGAGGAATTTGTAAGACCACATGCCCTGCACTGCCTGGGAGGGGATAAGGAGTCAGGCCATGGCTGCCGGGGCCTTACAGCGGTGGCTTTCGCCAAGGTTTTCAAAGGTCAGTGTTTTGAAAACAAGAATATTCGGGATCGCGTAGGACACAGGCTGCAGAATGCTAATGGTGAGGGTTGCTTCGTGATGATCAGAAAAAAGTCTTATTAGAAAGAGACCTCTTGCAGCGTTTCTCAACCTGTGGGTCATGACTCCTTGGGGTCGCATATCAGATGTGTACGTTATAATTCATAACAGTAGCAGAATTACAGTTATGGAGCAGCACCGCAAATAATTTTATGGTGTATGGGGGGGGGCATTCACCACAATCTGAAGAACTGTATTAAAGGCTCACAGCACTAGGAAGGGTGAGAACCACTGAGACCAATGGGACAGACGGCTTGGGTCCTTCTCTTTAAGAGCAGCACCACGGAGGAGCAAGTTCAACAAACCCAGTACAGGATTCCCATGTGGATTTGTCCCTGTGCCCTCGTAGCCCTTGTAACGGCCAGCTCTGGGAAGTAAATGGGAAACTTCATGAAACTTTTCTTGGTTTCTCTCTCCTAAAACTCCAAAAGCATTTACATTTAAAACCAAATATGGAGTTAGCCAATTTATTTGTCTAACAAACATTCTTTGTAAACACCAAAACGCAAAAAAAAAAAAAAAAAGTCAGAGCGAAATAATTTCCTTTTTTCATTCCCAGCCCTGGCTCACTGGCAACCTCTGGGATTTTAGTGCCCCGTAGGAGCTAAAGGATGCTTAGGCATTCCTGGGATCTGTCTCGGTAAGTGGCATAGCCATTGCCATCTCTGGACCACAGAAGCAAATGTGCCTTCCACATCCTCCTAATTTGCCAGGCCATAGGCCTGTCACGTGAACGATGAAAAATACTGCTGAGCCGCGCACTAAATATGATGAGAGATATATGACTGCTTCCCATGGCTTGTCTCGTTCTGCTAACAAGAAAGTCAAATGTCTTATTATTGTTACTTGCATCTCTTGAATGGTCAGAGATGGGATTATTTTTATTTTTTTATTATTATTTTCAAATGACTAAAAATCCCTTTATGTTTGTTCAGTGTGAACAGCCTGTCCCTTGCCGGCCAGAACACTGTCCTCAAAGAGTTTAAGAGCCCTCCATAGTGTGTGGGAGCTGCCAGGCACAGTCCTGTCTTTGGGGCTATTTCCTGCACACCTGCCTCTCATTGACCACGCCCTCCATGACTTTCCTTTTCTCACTGGCGTCTGGATTTGGGGTTGCTTCCTTCTTGGAAACCACTGTAGGCAGTTTTGTAACTTGACTTTGAATGAAGCAGAAAGAGGGAGTGAGGGCAGCTAGAGGGTGGAGGGGTTTCAGAGATTTGAAAGTGGGCATCAGAGATTTGAAAAGTGGGCTTTTCCAATTATGAGACCTTGGAAAGAAAATAATATTTATATTTTTCAAAAGCAATTTACCCTGCCATAATTTCCTGCTTTTATTTTGACATTATTATAGGCATTTGTGTTAGAATAAAAATGCTCTTCCTATTTCTGTGTTTTAGACATCACAATTTGTGGTCATCAGCGGATGGGATTGTAAGGTGCCATGCTCAACACTGTGACCTTGATGCTGGACAAAGTTGGGCCAAGTTGGTTAAATGACAGCCCTAAGACTCACAGCTGTTAATGGCTGCATTCAGCTCCATAAGGACAGCAAAGGCAGCCAGAGACCAGGTTTAGGCAGGGTGGCTTTGTATCAGATAAAGCACTTTAGTGATGTCCCAGATCACTGTTGGAAATACCGTGGCTCTGGAATCAAGCAGCAAGGGTGCAAACTCACGGGCCTTCTACCTCAGCCACAGGTTGGTTAAGTTTGTGTCTCTGGCATAGAGGAAATGAGCCGAGCTAGTTCCTGGAAAATTGGATCATACGTATGTGTGGAATAGAATAAGCTTTAGTAGTATTGTGAGTGTTTTGATAGCAGCTTGCTAACTAAAGAGGGCTTACTAAACACTGTCTAAATATATGCTTGGTTTAAAATATGTGTAACTTATATGTGTTCAATATGTTAATGCATTCATTAATCCAGTGTGTGTGTTTCTGGGAAAATTTACATGAGATCTTTCTCTCTAATATAGACATATAGAATGTCTAGTTTTGCAGCAGTAGTGACCTCGGCTATGCCAAGGGCCTCTCCTATGCCTCACTAGGTCAAGGGAGCATTGGCCAGCTTCCTGGTCCTCAGTCTTCATAGCACTCATGTTTGTTCATGCTGTTCCTTCTGCTTGAAATGCTATTCCTAGCCTGACTGTTCATGTCGAAATATATACATCTCCCCTTATCTGTCAAGGAAATTGGGAGCTGAATTTTCCCCTCAGCCATTTCTGCCGATGAGCAAGAATAATGGGAAGGAACACTGTTAAATTGGGTGTGACGATGTGGGGGGACAAGCGTGTTTATTTATTAGTTTTAAATGAATGACTTTCAATCACTTCAGTCAACATTCCTGATATGAATATTTTATGTGGGGTGATTGCTATTGTGTTGGTTAGTTTTGCAAATCAAAACCTATTTGCAAAACACCATCAGACCAATATATCTTATCACAGTGGTTGCATTACCCCGGGCCTAACAAATTAGTTATTGTGACTGTAGTTTCCTATTAATGTGGATTTACTGATTAATGTATTTACCTTACAAGAATTCATATAGCAAAGTACCAGTGTTCCATGACTAAGTATGAGGACATGCGTTCTTGGTTTTAAAAACAGTACTCAATTGTGCTGCCACACACACACCCTGGGTTCTACACGGTCACAGAAGTACCTGGTAGAATCAATTATAAAATAACCACTCAGAGAATGCATTGGTAACATTTTACAGGCTAGACCTAGAACCTCAACCTATCCACGTTCTGAGAACCCTCACAGATCATGTCCTCATCTGGGTCAGGGCACGGGAATCCTTGGCTCCTGGTAATTTTATTTTCCCCAGATAAACAATGAAAATAAAATCGGATCCACTGTCATCTGTGGAGTGGGTAAGACTTCTGAAATAGTAGCCTGTTCTGGAAACAGAGTGAGAACAGCTGAGGAGGCACCAGCTGGGTTTTTCTGGAAAGCCATTTTACATTACACGTTAAGAGTCACAGAACTCTCAGAGGAAGCATACACCCAGCCCAGCCCCCCTTCTCTGCAGGTTTCCAGTGAGTCACCACAGCCACGGGGACACAAACACTGCCAGGTGCCCTGCTTCGGCCACTGTCCCACCTAAAAGAAATTGGCTCAAATGAACAGAAAGACTGGTCTTTGGTTAAGAGGGGAGGAAAAGGTGATACCCACAGCTTCTCAGCTAACCCAGCGGCCTCAGGCAGAGTTCAGTATGTAGAAAATCACACATGGGGGAGGGGAGGTGCCGAATGTCATTACAGGTCAAAAGTAGCATGTTTTTCTTGTCACTCAAAAAATTAGAGGATCTGTAATATAAAAACTGAAAGCGATGCAAAACACAAAGCACATATTTCAAATGTGGATTCATGCTGCGGACTATATGTCCAAGACCAACTCTATACTATTCAGGGTGTTTGTGGCATGGGGGCTATGAGGTGGGTGCTACCAGGTGCAGTCTTGAGAGGGCAGTAAGATGTCTACAGGGCAGAGAGCTCTCACTTGGGGCTAGAGCTCTCAGGTACCCAGGATAAATTCAGGGCTTCACACCTCTCAATCTGGAAAGATTTGCAGTTAAGAAACTTCAGTTAATTGCCATGACAACTGGCACCCTTTAGTGGATATACATGTTTCTACCCCAAGAAAATTTTAAATTAAATACAGAAAGGCTAAGAGAGTCAAACCCTAATATGTAAATATTTTGTAGAAAAATATCTATCTTCGTGAATTTATGGTCTTACCTTGAGCTTAACTAGGTCTGAGCACATTTATCCAAACCCAATATTGACCTATTATAGCCTTGTAATTTCATAAAAATGTGTAAAGTTGTTAACTTAATCTGTTAAATTGAGTAATTTAATTGATAAATTAAATTAGGTTGAAATTTTTAAGGTGAATCTTAACTGAAGTTTATGTTGGCAATCAGAACAAACAAAATGTTTAAACATTCTATTTTTAACTGGGGGGGGGTTGCTAATTAAGCCAATTGAAATGATTTCAGATGCTGAATGTATAAATGTAGTTTTAATGTCCTTTGTCATCTGTAGGTGGGATTAGACACTATCAAATTGAGAAACAATTACTGAAGTCTTCAGAGTTATAAACAGTTATGAAATTCTTATGTTCAAATAAAAAGCAAAGAAGAAAACTAAATTTCTAAATCTCTAACTTTCGTATCACATGCAAAGTTTGAAACAAAAACCAAGCCCCCAGATAGATACCTTTCCCATTTAGAAGCCACTCTCAAGGATAACAAAATACATCAACAAGGACGAGACTAGATTTAAAAATAATGCAGGATAACAGTATCAGTATTGAAAATTAAAATTTAGAACAAGAGGCATCCCATGGGACAGAGAATAGCTGCTTAGAATAATAAAAAAAAAATCCAGCTGCGCACCCACTGTGCACAAGTAAAACAGCAGGGAACTCAGTCAGGACACAAAAGCTCACGGAGAGCTAAGAAACACGTGTGAATGAAAGGTTCTCCCCCAACAACAAAAGATGTCTTTAAAACGCCTTAAAATAAGTCACTGTTTTTCTGCTGTGAGCCTCCACTACCAGGAAGGAGCTAACACAGGTGCTTCTTGACTTCACTGAAGTTGTGTGCTAAGAGCTGGAAATACACTACAAGGTGCCTTTAACACACCCAACTCTGACCCTCCTAGCCTAGCAACAGGGCACGCTGGGTATCTGATGCATCCTAGAGATGGAGTGGCCGATGAGATCACCCAACACCCACACTGTCTAGAACTAGACGGGGCTAGATGTCAGAATCCAACATGTTTCTACTGATTTGGTTTACTTTTGTATTTTCATGAGTTTGAAAAGTTTTGATTTGAACTGCATGTATACCAGTTTCACGCAGCACCGCCTTACACCTCAGCCAGCTTGCTAGGCCCAGCCTGGAGTCGATGGCCGCTTACCTTGTGACCTCACAAAATCATCTTTGGCTTCGGCCTTTTTTTGTCTGACTTTGGACAACTCATCTCACTTCTCTGGTCATCAGATAACAATGCCCGCTAGCTCCTGGTGCTGCCAGAAGATTAAATCACATGATGCTTCCAAAGGCTCTTCCTACAGCGTGAGACAGTCAGTCTGGCAAGGCGGAGCTGGGGAGGACATGATGGCGGAAGATGCCTCTGATCCTTTCTTCTTCTTTTCTCGAATATCCGCTAGAAGGGCTCAGCGTGAGACAGGTTTGACTAGCTCTTTGGCTCTCTTATTTATTTTCCTTCGTGTTTTAGTGTGAAGCCCACCGAGCTCTGGGGAATCAGTGTGAAATTAAAATTACTGGCTTCAGATGGCCTTTTTTTTTTTTTTGCCATCTCTTCCCTCAGCCTCCCTGCCAACCGCTATCTCATCTCGCCCACTCTGTGCCATTGTACCAGATATCTGAAGAACCGTTGGAGCACCCCGGTCATGACTGAATGTACAAATGGTTTATAGCCAGCTGCTGGTCTCCACAGAGTCACCACCATGGCATTTACTTTGGGTACGAGCTACGGTTGAAGTAAGAGTCCTGATTGTAGCCAAACCAAAATCAGTCTCCTCTGGGAGCTTGGATTTGTAGAAAAAGACATAGAGAAGTTCTGTAACTTGTCCCAGGTCACACGGCACGTCATCTTCAGAGCCCTGAGCCTGTGTGCAGAGCATCCCCTCCCCCCACAGAACCCAGACCCCACGTGAAACCCACAGAGAATTCCTTGGAGAGCTGAAACCCTGCTAGAACTCTTCCAAGACGTGTTTCCAGGAAAAGTTCTCTGCTTCTCCCCTACCCAAAAGCCCTTGTGATAGTCACTACACTGGCTGTTTAATATAAAGAAACAAATTGTGCAGGGTGGGGGCGCATCCTTCCTTCTCCCCCAGTTGCTTTTTGTGCAGGTGGATTGTTCAGGGGTGGCCTCTCCCCAGCCCATCTGGTGGTTGTTTAGCTCTATTGATGTTTAGGATCCGTCTCTCAGCATAACCACATGCCAGACAATGAGCAATTGAACTTGATGTTTGCCTTTTAAAAAGGTGTAATCTCCTCCTGAAGTGTGGGATGTTTCATAGGAGTTTTTCCCTAATTTATCTGTCATCAACACGATGTGGGCTAGGCTCCAAGCCCGACTGCAGTGTCTCTCTTATCACCGGCGTTTGATGAACACCTGTTTCCCCCATAGAAACATATCTGCTGAGATGCAGAATTAAAATAATTTCAACAGTGTGGGAATAATTAGGGACCTTTTTTTTTTTTTGAAAGGTCCACCTGTTCCAAATATCACAGTATACTTACTTCTCTACAGCCGTTATCTCTGTATGTTCTGTATGCTGGGTATGTATATACTCCATGACAATTCTCCGGTAGTCCACTCACTAAAACAGATCTTCACTTTCTAGTTAATAGTTTCAAGCAGACTTCTCTATAGTCATTGAAGAATCACCCCACAAATTCATACAGAATGGAATGTCCAACTGCTCTATTTTTTACGATTGATTGTGCATTGTGTTAAGGATTTCGCTTCATAAAAACAGCAAGGATTACA
>NC_022009.1:65776749-65785402 GCF_000317375.1 Microtus ochrogaster
AATGAATCTATTATTTAGTATAAGAAACATTGATCATAGTCAATATTTTGTCAAACTATTTTTTACCCATTTTAAAAATATATGAAGAACTCAGGAAATTAGTTATTAAAAATTAATCCAATAAAAATATTTGTTACAGGCCTAAACTGAAAATTCTCAACAGACAAACTTAAAAATGACTGAGAGACATTTAAAAAATGTTTGAACATAACATCCTTTAGCCATCAGAGAAATGCAAATCAAAATTTTGAGACTTTACCTTATAAAGAAAAAACTCCATTGGTGGAAGTGTAAACTGACACAGCCATCTTTGGATCACACATCATATTGAAAAATCTGAATAAACCAGACTCTCCCCCAGCAGGAAGATAAAAATCAAAAATCCAGGGCCAGACTGTTCAGCCCTGCATCAGGAACTAGCTGAAGACAAAACCAGACTGCAATCCTGATAACAATCCTGATAAACAGGGGTCCTCCCCATTGAGATTATCATTGTACTGTTTTAGGAACTATCCCAAGAGAAAGCCAGACCATATCTTGAGAATAATCTTGAGAAACAGGGAGTTTCCCCCTGTAGGTACTATTGTTTTAGGAACTACCTGATAATGACTTTGGGAGTGGTCCCGAGAGGCAGAGAGTTCCCCTGCTCCACCATTGGATTTTTGGAATTTACGACCCTTTTGGGTGACTGGGCTGTGGCCTCTTAAAAATTCTTTCTCCCCAGGTCACTAGCGGCTGGCCGAACTCCTCCCCTTGCAACCAAAGCCGCGTGTGCACGACGAGCTCTGCAGGGGGGGGCTCACGCCAACCCGAGACCTGAGTGAGAGTCTCCCCAGCATTGAGGGACCCCCATTATGTCTATATTTTTAAAATTAGGCAAATATTTACCTCAAAACTTAGCAATACCCCTCCTGGGCCTAAATATAAAGTTTAACCATAAGAACCTGTGTTCAGCCTTGCTTGGAGGCGTGGCTGAGCAGAGCGGCTGGGCCTGGCCGACCGTTCAGGCTGGTGAGCCTTACCACAGCCGTGCTGTGCTTCTATGCCCTGAGGCCCATGCTGGGAATGGCCCAGCATTTTAGCCTTGTAGGTCCTCAAGGCCGGTCCCGTTTGCAGCTTTGCAGACCCTCAGTGCTGCTAGGCCTTGTGCCGCAGCTGTTCACAGTCCACTACAGAGTCCGGAGGCCTTGGTAACTCAAACCAAAAGAATATAGTTCCCTTTCTTAGCATACTTTGTTTAGTGGCAAAATCCAGATTTCTACCAAGCCTATCACAGGATGACCTAATAAGATTGCTAGAGATGGCAAACCAAGGTGCAATTGTGTCACCTTCAGCCAAAAACCTCTCCAAAGCGCTCCGTAACAGCTCGTTAAGAGCCAGAAAAATCAGGTGTGATGTTGAAGCGCCCATTTTAAAATCCCATTCTTAAACCGTCCACTTTGGTCGTGGCCCTCATTTTAAACTGTCCGCTTTGGCCGCGGCTCTACTAATTCCACTCTCCCTTTTACCGGCGAGAGCAGAAAACCCACTTTTGCTGCGGACCCCCAATTTTTACCTTGAGGATTATTTGGTGCACCCGCTGACTGCAATCAGCATACTGACGTCACCACTCCACGTGCTGAGCTCCAAATCCTCCTTTCGGCCTCTGGCCTGGCAACCGAAGATCCCGGGTTTCGGCACCACTTGAGGCGGGCTTCTTGACCGGCGAGGAAGAAACACCCACCACACAAGGATTCTTCTCAGATCACGCTTTACTGGAGTGTATTTGGTTGAGGGAAAGCATAAAGCAAAGGGGGGCAGGAAACAAGAGAGCAAGAGAGAGACTAGAGGGATGAGAGGCGCTAGAGGGGGACACGAGAGAGAGACGCTAGAGAGAGAGACACTAGAAGAGAGAGAGAGAGAGAGAGACGCTAGAGAGAGAGACACTAGAGGGAGAGGCGGGGGCACAATGGCGGCTGCTTATAAAGGGAATTGGCACACGGGTCGCCCTGTGATTGGCTGCCATCATCAGCTGACACCAGACTGCATCGAGATAGGCCCAGGGACCCATATTCACTGCGCATGCGGGAAGCGGGGGACACGTAGCTCTCAAAGGCATAGCCAAATATGGGGTTGTTTATAACCAACAAGACAGGATGTGGCGCCATCTTGTAATGGCGATCCTGTCCTACTCACTACATTTGTTAATGGAAAAGATACAGGTGAAAGGTTCTAGGTTGAAGATACATAGTAAAACATCTAAATTAATAGATGTGATATGAGAAACTATTTTTGTAACTATACCTCTCTGTTCCCTTACGTTTAAGGCTTTCTTCAAGTGTATTGTTGGGTTCCTGACAAATCATAAGCTGGCTAGACGGCAACTTCAAAGTGAGAGCGCTCAGGAACTGTGGTCCTCCACCTTGTGGGTCCTCCCTGGTGGTTGTCAGGTTGTGTAATAATTCCCATTTGATTCTAGCCACACCGGCTTCAGGTTACATGGAAAAGAGCCCATATTTATACAGACATCCAGGAAAGCAAGCTTACAGGTGAGAGGCATTGTTATTTTGTAGAAGACTATATCACAATCCATCTCCATTTTCAGAATGTAAAATCCAAAGCTTCCATTTTGACCCCCTGACAACCATGCAGAAAGGTAGCTCCCCAGCTGCCTGGCCGTCTGTGCAAAGTGGCCCACGGGGCATGGCACAGCGGTCGCTTTTCAGCCGTAGGGGACACTGGGGCAGTGGTTCCGTACACAGGACTAATTACACTAATCACTCCACACCAACGTGTGAGCAGTAAGCATGTTTTTACAATTAGGATTTAATTCCGGAAAATCCTTTATTGGATACATTCAGAGACACAGCAGTTTCAGGAGCACCATACAATAGGGAGTGGAGTTCTCCAAATTGAATAAATGTAAATTTCAGTTTGGGCACATAAATTAATAAATGGCAAGCGAAACCTACATTTGTGTCTTGAATGCGCACTCCCATGAGGGGGATTTTCCAGGCAGGTGAGAGGCTTGCAGATTTATGGTCATTAAATCACAAGGGCTTTGAGTCACGTTGCCTAAGGTCACCCAGCTCTTACTTAGCCCAAGGAGGACAGCCATGTGAGGCAGAAGGACATCTGATGTCACAGACCTGGGAATTTGTCACTTTAAGCGGCACGTACTTGGCAGATGTGACTAGGTAAAGGATCTTAAGATCTGGAGTTTAAGCCGGGCGATGGTGGCGCACGCCTTTAATCCCAGCACTTGGGAGGCAGAGGCAGGCGGATCTCTGGGAGTTCGCCTGGTTACAAGAGCTAGTTCCGGGACGGGCACCAAAGCTACAGAGAAACCCTGTCTCAAAAAACCAAAAAAAGAAAAAAAAAAGATCTGGAGTTTATCTTCGATTGTCTTGGCAAGCTGGGTACAGTCACCAAGAGCGCCGAGGAGGAAGGAAGAGGCAGAGGGCCAGAGGCAGAGGTAGACATGCCAGAGAGACTCGGACAGCCATGGCTGGCTTTGCAGGTGCAGAAAGATGACACCAGTCAAGGGGGGATAAGGGCATTGGGTTCTGTTTGAGGGACGGCGGCAGGCAGTGGGCGGCAGGCAGCAGTGTGACTTTGTTCTCCTGTGGTTTCAGTCCCTGGAGAAAGAAAGCTGGTGTTCCCCCACTTTTCTGTTGCTTTCTGTCTCCTGCAATGTTGGGAAGCCACTGTGGCCTTCTATTGGCTTCTCTGCACCTCATATTTCTCATCCATAAAGTAATAATAACATTTGCTTCCTTCAGCTGTTATTTTATATGAAATAATGAAATAATGTAGGTGGGTGCTTTAAAAATGATCACAATTTAAAAAAAAAAATCACATTTTTCTGTAAAAATCAGCAGAACTGTTTCTCCAAGGAGGGGTGAAGTAGATGTGGCTCTCACATTTAAATGTCTTCCCCAAAGCCCTGTCAATTAGTAGCTAATGCCTGAAGAGGATGGAGTGCACCCAGCTTCGTTAGGATGTCTCCATCAACCAGGTAATGGGCTCCCAGCGTATAAGATGGACTAGATAAAAACCCAAGATCGTAATGGATAGCAGCAAGGTACGGGTAAGAAATGGTTTCCACAGAGCTGGAGGAAGCAGAAATATTAGAATGCATTAAAGACAAAGCCAGATTACTTACTGAAAAGGGACTCTAAAATCCCATTTTTTCCTAAAGAGATGTATATTAAAATTTTGTTCAGGGGCATTCAGCGCTAAATAATTAGGAAAAATTGGGAAGTGGCTTAAGTATTAAGAAATAAGTTGGTAAAATATGATTTCATGACAGGATTAAATACAATGAAAGTGTTTCCGAAATAACCATGGGGGAGAGAAGATGCAATACTTGGAGGATTGTAACAGCTATGCTATGCAGAGACTCCTTAGAGGGTCCAGGAGAGGGAACGGGAACGGGAACGGGAACGGGAACGGGAACGGGAACGGGGAGGAGCTCCCCAGACAAAAGCACGCACTGGTGCGGTATACTGTCTTTTGTCATTCTCCTGTTTCTAATGCTCTAAACTGCTCGTCATTCCACATTTATTATTTTCCTCAAGTAGCATAAACAAGGACTTACACCAGTAATAGTTTCTTAACTGGCAAGTTTTTTCAATGTTACTATTTCTTTTCTTTTTTTCTTTTTCTGTTTTTTGGTTTTTCGAGACAGGGTTTCTCTGTAGCTTTAGAGGTTGTCCTGGAACTAGCTCTTGTAGACCAGGCTGACCTTGAACTCACAGAGATTCACCTACCTCTGCCACCCGAGTGCTGGGATTAAAGACATGCGCCACCACCGCCCGGCTGTTGCCATTTCTTGATTGATGGCTACTCTCTCCTTTCACTTCTGACAATCACTGCCTTTCATGGCTGTCCAGGTTTTATTGTCAGCTCTGTGTGACCTGAGAAGAGGGAACCTCAGTGGAAGAATTGTCTCAATCGGACTGGGCTGAGGGCATGTCTGTGAGAACCTGTCTTAATTGATGATTCACGTGGGAGGGCTCAGCCAACTGAGGGAGGCTTCATCTCTAGGCTGGTGGGCCTAGTGTCTAGGAAAAGCTAGTGAGCAAGGCAGTAAGCAGGGTCCGTCCATTGTTTCTGCTCCAGTTTCTGCTTGGGTTCCCGCCATGAGTTCTCTCAATGACGGACTGTAATACGGAGCAAAACCCTTTCCTCTTCCTTTGCTTTGAGCCATGGTTTTTGACAGAGCAACAGAAGAAAAGAAAAACAAACTAGCTGCTTTTGTCCTTGGTATTCCCTTGGGCAGTGGAGAAATACAGCAGTGACTGAATCTAGCAATGGCTTTTGTAAATTTATGAACTGAAAGGTAAGAGACGCACTTCATAAACAGTGTGCTCAGGCCTGGCTTATGCAGACAAGACTTCAGAGGAGAGGGGAGGGGAGGTTAGATGCCTTGTATTGGACATGGGCAGAAGGACTGGGGAACACTGGGACCCGAGCGAGGTCATGGGTACAGTTGTACAAGGACACAAGGCTATGCTGAAGACAGTGGGGACCCCAGTGCTCGAGGGGAACTTGGAGGTGGAAATCGTAGAACGTTGGTTGGGATAAAGAGTGAACAGAAGGTTGGAAGGGAAGTCGAAGGCCTGGTCATGCCACACCTAGGGGCCTAGTCAGACGAATCTGGTTTGTTTTCTCATAATCAATTAGATACACATTTTAGACTTAAAAGAGGCCCACGACCGTAACCAGGTGTGTGACTCCAGGTGGAGATGGAGGGCTTCTTGTTCACGCTGACATTTTAGGGTCTCGATATCGCCCGAGGACAGATGTTTTCCCCATTGCTGATGTCTGTTGTATTAGGATGGAGAGAGGTTGTTTCTCGCTAGCCTGTTCTTTGGCTCAGTCAGATCTCTAAGCTGAAGCTCAAGGCAGGACTCTTCACGCTGAGTAAAGTCAGGACTTGAGACAGCACTCTGCCGCGCAGCCTACGGCCTCCCCCAGCCTCTTCAGCTTGCTTTTGCTCTGCATGCTTCTCCTCCAAGACCACAGCTCTCTCCTGGGGTACAGCTGAGTCGTCTCATCCCCTCTCTTATATATGATAAAAGGACCCTAGAACTGGTTTTGTTTTGGTTGTTGTTTCTCTAGTTCTTTTGAAATTGGGGATTGACCTCACAACCTCCATCTGAAAGGCAAGAGCTTTGCCACCGACCTATAGCCTTGGTGCTTTTTAGACTTTATATTTTGAGACATGGTCTGGGTGGCCTTGACTTTGCTCTGTGGGCAAGCCTTCAACTTAAGGTCTTCCTACCTCAGCCTCCTGAGTAGCTGGGATGGCCCGCATGTGCCATGCTGTGAACTCTTTAAAATAATTGAAACTCTACTCACTTGCGCCAATTCATGTATTGCCAGGGCTTGCACAGAGATTTGCTGAGACGTTCGTTGGCTTCAGGCATCATTGCCTGAGGTATTTAGGACCATGACATCCTGGATCCTCCAGTGGCCTCTGCCGTTTTGCCCACTTCTGCTACGCTCTCGGATGGAATGTACAGTTCTTAAGCATAAGTTCCTGTCTATGCTATGCTGTCTGGACACAGAAGAAAAAAGTCCTTAGCTTTGGAGCTTTCTCTGCCCGTGGCTTGTAGTCTCTGCGTGGCTTTCTGAACTCTTGGCAGTTCGCACCCCCTTCTCTTGAACTCTTATGCTGCATGTCCTTGGTGGGACTCTCTGGATTCTCTCCAAATTGGCAATCTTTTATATATAAAAGAGCCGAAAATTGCATGCAGTGCTTGAACCGCAGCTTTAGGGGCACGGTGAATAACGAGGTAATTACTCCCCATGGGAGCTTTCCCGACACCCACATGGACTAGTAGGCATTTGCTCCGCCCCCCTTCATCATAAAGGGTAGTATTCACTGAGACATGACCATCTTTTATGGAGGAAAATCTGACCAAAAAATTTCACTAAGTAACAAATTAGGAGATGCCAAAATACAAACAATGATCAGAAGGCGCCCCTTT
This sequence comes from Microtus ochrogaster, assembly GCF_000317375.1. Taxonomy (NCBI): domain Eukaryota; kingdom Metazoa; phylum Chordata; class Mammalia; order Rodentia; family Cricetidae; genus Microtus; species Microtus ochrogaster. Next base: position 65,783,727 of record NC_022009.1, read on the forward strand.
CTTTCGGCAAATGTTACACTTGGTAGAAATTCCAGGCTCTAAGTGAGTATTTTGAGTTTGATCAAGTGGTTGGTAGTAGAAAAACTCTCAAGGTCCAGAGCGGGGGTGAGGGGTGGACACTGAACTAATTCTGCAAGGGAGCAGACAGTACCGAAAACACATCAGCAAGGACAAAAACAGAAGTGAAACAGCCACCAGTGAGCTCATCCCCACAGCTATTCAATGGACACCGAGCACCTCCCTGCATGCATTCTCCCAGCGCGTGCTGTCCTCAGCTTCCTACGTGGGGCCCTTGCACTGCACGGGAGGATGTTCTGACAGCCGTGTGTGGAGGGCCATTGCTAGTCTTTAAACCACCAACCTTTCTCATCAAAGAGCTGGAGCTTGCTCACCATGCAGAGTGGGCCCTATATCATGACTAGGGCCAAGCCAAAGTATTTCCTGGCTGCTTTGCTCTTGATTCTTCTCAGCTTCCAAAAGGAAACATCCCTGAATGGAAAAGGAGCATGTTTGGCTTATTCAGTGCAGAACCCATGCCTGCCCATCTGTGTGATGTACCGAGGCATTTGATATCTAACGGAATGAATGATTTCATTACTGGTAGTGCTAGCACGAATGTTAATACTGATTACAATAAACCTGATGAACTGAATGTCAGATCTTTCAGATTGAGCCTCAAAAAACAATTGAGCTACTGACTATTTATTCGACACACGCCTAAAATAGAACAGTGTAGAAAGAATAAAGCAATGCGACGAGAAAACAAAAATATACAAAATGCAAAAATGTGAATGACAATTACAGAGTCAAAACAAAAAGCCAGTTATTTCACATTGTTAACGCGCTCACCCCATAAAACAGCTAGAACCTCCATTACCACATGGGCAACTTCTTATATAAATTGAATGCATAAATTAATAAGCTTGAAGTTCCAGATTTTAAAACTAGTCACGTGGGGTTTTGTATACCTTTGAGACTGGTGAAACTAAACCACAGAGGCACTGAGCATTGTAAACGGTGGCTCAGCTGAAACATGTGGGTGACTTCACCTACCTTAAGAGCTAATACTAAAGGAAAGCTGGGGGGTGGGATGTGTCTCACTGGATACAGTACTTGTCAGACTAGCCTGAAGGCCAGAATTTGCATCCCCAGAACCCATGGATAAAGCTGGGCTGCCATGGCATCCTGCTTCCCATCCAAGTGGAAACCAGAGGAGTCTTTCCGGAGAGAGAGCCCGTCTCAGTAAGTCATGCTCCCCAACTATCCAGCATCAACATATACACACATACATGCTCTGCACACATGTGAACATGAACATGTGTATGCTCATGCACACGCACAAAGGGAAGGTATGAACATCACCCATGTCTTATATTACAAGGAAGCTTAAAGCCGAAACACATCACTGTTCTTCCTTGACAATGGTGCAATGAAACTAGAATTTTAAAATATAATCAAATCTCAAGATATGAAGCATTGTTGAAGAACGGCTGTCAAAGAACTCAAAAGCCTAAGTGATTATTAAATCAATATGTACCAAAATGTACAGGTTATAGTTATTAGCTTACACAGGAAAATTTATAAATTTAGGTAATGTTATTTTTAAGGATGGGAGAAATAATAAGCTCAGCACTTACATGAAGAATTTTATTTTTATTCAGAACGTTATTGTACAT
>NC_022009.1:65785502-65816291 GCF_000317375.1 Microtus ochrogaster
AATTAGCATTTCCATCTCATTAAATGGCTAAAAACATCCAAACAAGCATGAAATAGACAAAGATATTAATGAACAACAAAGCAGGAACTATTGAAATAAGAAGCAGAAAATGATGGTATTTAAATCTTGGAGTCTGTCTTTTCAATAGGCCAACAAATTAAACAAACTTGAGTCTGTATGGATTGGGAGAAAGAAATGATAAGGCACAAGTAGATGTATCATTGGGAAAAAAGAGATGATAATTGTGAAAAATATTTTAAAAATTAAAATGATATGGTATATAATTCTATATCACTAAAAGGTAAAACTTTAAAGAAGACCCTGTTTTTAGAGAAAGTATAAGTTATTCAAACTGCGAAAAAGAAGAGCAGGTTCTGGTTGAGAATCGGAATCTTTATGGTTTATGAGGAGCATTTGGTGTTGGTTCACCCGTTTCTTTCATGTTTGTAAAAATGTATTTATTATTATTGTGGTGGATGGCATGTGTGTTGGGCCGTCTGTCTCCTCCCGCTGACATGGCTTCTGGGCCCTGAGATCAGTTATTAGGCCTTCCCTGCTCAGCCAGTCCTATGTTGTTTTCCTTCAAATTCCCAACCATAATTTAAAAGACTTCTTAAAAAAAATATATCCCATTTTATCTAAGTTTCTCTAATTACAAATGTGGTTGTTTTAGAATTTATTGGCCATTTTATATGACTGATGAGGGTTTTAGAATTTGTTGGCATTTTATATATCCAAAGCCAGTGAAGGTTTTCAGAATTCATCTGTTGGGGTTTTTTTTTTTTTTTTTTTTTTGTCTCTCTGTTTTCCTTTCTGTTCCTGGTTCGTCTCTTTTCCTAAGTCAAGTTGTATGTTTCAGTAACCACTTATCTTTGTGTCCACATTAATCTGAGTTTAAAACATCCTTTCATTATTTTGTTGGGCTTTTACTCAGATACCTTTAATGATAACATGTGAAAACGTGCAAATGGTTTTCTTTAATTTCCCCCTGACTGGTATCATAGTTAAGATAACATAGCGTCTTCGAGCACCATAGGACTCCATAGAATGTGCCTGCATTTTACAGTACCGCAATATCGTCCTATTCGTCCTCAAAGTCCTCGGCACTTCTGGAATTTACTCCTGTGTATGGTGTGAGGTAGGGCTTGATAATCGGTTGTCAGCTCTTTCACACTTGCTAATTCCAATTCCAGTTATAGAGAAGTCTGCTCAGTAAGTTATTTAGAAATTGTGTCCTGCCGGCATTCTGTCTTGGGTATACTCAGCTGGTCCTCCACTCGCGTTAATCACGTCAGTCCAGACCTAGAACATATTCTTGTACTTATTATTGCTAGGTGATAATATTATTTAGTAAAAGAAACCCATCTACTTCACTTAAAAATGCTTCATTGCATGTTATCTAATCATTATTTTAGAAAAACCCACAAGATGGATTTAATGGATTAAATGGATTTTATTAATTTTTAAAATAAATTTGGAGATAATGTTTTAAGTCATACAATCCAATGAGCTTTTGTCTCCAGTTCAGTCATTTTTATTCCCACTAATATAATTTTATAGAAAACATACAAACCATGTGAGCTAGGAGTGCCAAAATAAATTATGTACTTAAGAATACCTTTCTTTGTTCTGATTTATTCCTTTACCCATTCTTAAGATACTATATCAAGCAAGCAGAAATATATGATTAGATAACTATCATATTCTGGCAGAATAAAATACATCTTATAGAAAAACAACATTTTCTTCTAAATTCAATTATTTGACATGGTTTGAGTTAATCAGTCCTGACTATGGGGCATCAATATGAAGACTGTAATTTACTAAACATGTTGGGATGGGGTGACTGAGTCCACATGTCTAGGTAGGCTAGTTGTGTGCACATGTTGGGGTGGGCTGGTTGAGTTCACATGCTGGGGTGGGCTGGTTGAGTTCACATGCTGGGGTGGGGAACAGAAACAGGAAGGTGAGGAATTGTAAAATGTTCTGATGATGAAAATCAAGTCCACTGCAGAGTCTAGAATACTTAGAATAATAAATGATGAGCTTTTATCCATCACCTTCCTGTCTTGACAACTCTCTTGGGCTCTCAACAGGGTCTGGATGAGTTCTTTGAGCCTGGTTGCTAGTTCTTGACCATTCTGTGAGAGCAGAGCTTTGGCTATTGATAGTCACTGATAAATGGAAGCAGTCTCTATGCTATGGTGCTATTTCCACGGGAACCATGGTGTTCTTTGAGTAGAGTACCTTACTTCAGTGAGCCAAAGCAGTAGCTGGGCCGGTGTGCAGTCAATGTTTCAGCATCTGTGGACAGTCTGAAGCCCTTTTCTTCATAGACTCTACCCTCTTTGATACAAACAACAGTTACAAAGACCTGTAGTTTTATTATCACTGACAATGGAGCAGGTGAAGGAATTACACCATTTATGCAGCTGTGAAATTAGGTCAAACTAGGTCTTGGATATCTGTTCCATGAGAACCCACAATGCCACCATCTTACCCCCTCTGCTAAACATGCTGCATTTTAAAAATCGGCCATAGTGTGAGCAACAGTCCCTCTTGATATGAAGACATCAGAGTGAGAAAAGATATTCTGTCTCCTGGGTTTTAGTGCATGAGCTTTTAACTTCAAAGCATTTGTTTGATGTTTAATTCCTATAGGAGCCCTAGGATCTTGGCGAAAGAACAGCTCCTCAGACTCGGGCACACCCCTCACCAGGGCATCTCAAGGTGGAGCAGGGCTGTTGCATTGCTCACAATGCTCTGATGAAGCTGTGGTTTCAGCAGCCAGAGCCATAGGTCGCCATTGGTTTCTAGTTCTCTGAATCTGAGGCACTTGAAGGGCTATTTTGATGGACTAACAGCATGGTGTCTGCTGTCGTGTAACACACTGACTCTCCTTTTCTTGCTCCGTGTCACTGGGGTTGGGAATGAGGTGTCTTCAAAGTACCTATATCCTATCGCTCTCGTGCCCAGAGGCTTTATGTCATGAGTACAGAGTGTGGCCTGTATTGAGGTTTAAAATTTTCCCCAGTTGACTAATATGTAGTTGAAGTGAAGAACTGTTGGCTCAGTGTGAGAAGTGGGGAAAAGATTTCGTGTGTGGAAATGGAAGAACCTCCATGTGTCATGGTTAGATGAGTTGGCTTTGAGTTTGGAGGCACATGCTGGGCCTGCCTGGTGAGGAGATTGCAGAAAAGAAGATTGCTTAAGAGTATCTAACATTTCTGAAGGAAATAAGGAGGGCCTGGGTCAAGCCTCAAGGAACGGATGGGGTAAACAGAAGTTTAGGCTACATCTACTATTGTTCACTGTGAGGAGTACGGCAGAGAAGGGGTGCCTGCTCAACTTCTGGGATGGAAGGCAGAAGAGCGAGAGAGCTTGGTCCACCAGGGACCTCCCATGTGGCAGTGGTCATATATGATGATAAGGGAGATGCGAAGCACCTCATGGCCCATGATGCTGCGGCTGTGTGGCATGCAGTACAATGCACCACTCACTTGTTTGTTGTGATAGTGTAAACAGACATACTGAGAATCCCGTCACGGAGAAGTCAAGCACATATAATTATGTGCAGTGTATAATGCTTGATAATGATAATGATTGATAAATGACTATGTTCCTAGTTCACGGATTCACTATACTGTATTTTTATCATTATTCAGAATGTTGTAGTCTTCCTACTTGTGAAGGAAAAGTTTACTGAAAAATAACTGGTGTGGTACGACAGAGCAGACTCCTACCTCTCCTGGCCCGCATGTCTCCTGAATGGACCGAGAGACCTGTTGAGTGCTTGACCCAGCCCCCTTCTCTTTATGCAAATGCCCTCTGTTCTTTGTGCCCAGGTGTCATGTCGGGTGTCACAATTTTGCCTCTCTGCCCTTAAGAGCTGAGTGCCTTTTGCTGTATTTATCCTGACTGTACTAGGATGCATTTCTGTATGACTTCAGGCATTTAACTCCTCCATGTACCACATCTAGTGGTGTCTCCATATCCAATGGTGTCTCCTATCTGAGAGTGTCTTCATGTCTGATGGTGTCCCTGTATCCAAAGGTGTCTCTGTATCTAATGGTGTCTCCATGTCTGATAGTGTCTCCATGTCTGATGGTGTCTCCGTGTCTGATGGTGTCTCTGTGTCTGATGGTGTCTCCATGTCTGATGGTGTCTCTGCAACCAAAGGTGTCTATGTATCTAATGGTGTTTCTGTGTCTGATGGCGCCTCCATGTCTGATGGTGTCTCCGAGTCTGATGGTGTCTCCGTGTCTGATGGTGTCTCCATGTCTGATGGTGCTCCACCTCCTTAGTACATGGTAAACGCTCAAATATTAGTTACGAGTAACAGTTTTATCTTCCTCCTTCAAACATTTTCGGTCCTTTATTCCCCATCCTATGAGACTGCACAGATACTCAGTGGAGAAACTGCCTGGTGTGTAACCATGACAGCCAAACTTTGTTCCCCTCTTTGCACAGAACATAGATATGATGGCACATGTCTGTAACCTCAGCTCAGGGCCACGCCAGGTAGATTACTGGGATTACAAGCGTAGGCTTCCATGTCCACCTTTTAAAATTTGGGTTATGGGGACTGAACTCAGGTCCTTATGATTCCAAAGCAAGCACTTTACCAACTAAGCCATCTCCCCAGCCTCCTGTAGATTGAATATACAGGGTCGGAAGATCTTCCCCGCCAGTGAGTCTGCGTTAGGGAGGGCTCTCTTGGCACTGTGAGCAGTGTCTTCTCTGGAATCACAGCAGTGCTTGCTTTGCTAGATCAACTTGCTTCAAGTCTGCAAGCTGTATGTCAAGGGACGGTAAATCTGACTTGTGCGCATTTGAGCTAAATCTACCAATGCTGTCCCTGTGTGCAAGCAATGCATTCTTCCCAAGCCGTGGTTACTACCCTTTACCTCAGGAATGCACTCCAAAGCCAAACATACAGATGAGGGAGCTTCTTCTTCCCTCTCTACCAGTTGGCTCTACTTACAGGAAGCATCTTGTAAGACCTTGCTTTTTACTCAGCTTGCTGCCAATAGGAAAGAACTTTTAAGAGGTTTGAGCTATCCTTAAAACTCAGGCTTCCCTGCTTCTCTCTGTGTCATGGTGTCGCCTTGAGCTCTGGGCCCTCGTTAAGTCTCCGAACTTTCACAACCCCTTAAGTATGTTGCTTTCCACTGCTGTGACCAAATGCCTGAGGAGGTCAGCTTAGCAGGGCAGGGTTATTCAGGCTTTCAGAGTCACGGGCTTCACTCTGCCATGGCTTGGCCGTGGCTCTGGGATTTTGGTGAGGGAGGCCCAAGTTGCTAGTTGCTCACCTCACAACAGCCAGGAAATGTGGAACAAGACAGACAGACAGAAGAGAGCTCACTTGAGGGCTTAATACTCCTTAAAAGACACGTCTCCCACTTCCTACAGTGACCCACTTCCCCAAAGTAAGCTCCATTCCTAAAGCTCCTACTTCCTCATGTAGCTCAATACACTATGAAGTTATTGCCCGATCCATCCATCAAGGAAGTTACCACATGATCCTGCCATCTGGCAGAGTTCCTCTGAACACCGCTGACTTGAACCCTCGATTCATTTCCGATCCATGGTTATCATCTTTAGACCAAGTGTGTGTGTTTGCTCACTTGTTCAGTCAGCAGATATTCATAGAACATGTACTGTGTGCAGAAAACAGGAGTGCTGGGAGATACCCAGTAGGACAAGGGACACACAAGTCCCTCCCTTCAAGTAGCTCACAGCCCGATAGGGAGACAAAGCAAGTGCGTCCACAGATGAGTTCAGGGCATGAATGGGGAGCATTGACTACTGTCTGAGACAGTGGTGAGAAGACACAGAGACCGAGCAGTCACGTGGGTCTCTCTGAAGACGCTAATCCAGATCTGAGCATCTGGGGGTGCGGAGGAAGTAGCTTGACAAGGAGAATACCTGCAGACAGCGGCTGGACTGCTGGCTGTGTTGTTTCAGTGGCAGTGTCGTTTGGATTTCTGTAGTGACTTCAGTCACTTTTCGGTCCTCCTTCACCCCATATAATTGGCTTTAAGAGAAAAACTATATGTCTTTATGCGGCTCTCCTTTAATGCCCAGCTCATGGGTCTCTCCTGCATTTCATCTATGTTAGGCACGGTGGGCTCTGCCGACATTCTTTCTTCCTAGCTGGGCCTTTTTTTTTTTTTTTTTTTGGTTTTTTGAGACAGGGTTTCTCTGTGGTTTTCGAGCCTGTCCTGGAACTAGCTCTGTAGACCAGGCTGGTCACGAACTCACAGAGATCCACCTGCCTCTGCCTCCCGAGTGCTGGGATTAAAGACGTGCGCCACCACCTCCCTGCTCTAGCTGGGTCTTTATGTGGTGTGTTTGTGTATCTTACTTGTATCGCCGCCTTCCTGGCTTTCCTTTTGCCCATGCATGTGCTGAATATTTCGGTCCAGATCTTTGCTTCCTTGCCATCCATACAGCTTAATTCTGCCGTCTTTTCTTGACACTAGATTCCAAAATTATTTCCTTCTCTCCAAACTCTAAACTGAGAGTTGGTAGACAAGTTGGTAGCTTGTCTGAGCTTCTGGGGCTTGAGGTGATGGATAGGGGCTGGTAGAAGACATTCTGAGACTCTTAGATTTTCCCGAACCCCTGACATCGTCCAAAGCATGCTTTAGACCACAGCCCCCTTTCACAGTGGAGGCCAGGAATGCCATGACCAGCCTGCTCCTTTCTCCTCCACACCTCTAGAAGGTTCCACGTTGACTCTTCAGGTGACATCCACTCGCCTTAGTCCCTGACTTCTCTGCGAGGTAGCAGGTAGGGGCTGCAGGTGGAACCTGTGGCTTATGCAAGGCTTGCTGTAGTCTTCCACGTTAATTTTGAAGTAAATTGAGTGTTGCAAGTCTTAGCTAGATCTCTGTATGTGATTTTTATATTGTTTTTAAATTTTTACTTTACTATCAAGTGTTGGGGTAGATTTTCTTTTTTGACATAACTTCACATCTTTATCCCCATATACTCCCTTCTAAAAGACTGTAATGGTTTGGCTGGGAGTTGGCTTTGCAGACTCTTGGCTGGAATACCTGATTCCTAGGTGGTGGAGTTTGGAAATCTGTGAGTTTGAAGTTGCAGCCCAGACCTACTTCTCCTTCTCTACCTTCTGCTTGCTGACTGAGGACACAGTATGATCCGCCCCCTGTTCCTACTACCCTACCTGCCTTTAGGAAGTAGCTCCAGTCTTAACTCTGAGACAAATAAGCCCTTCCTTCCTCAAGCTGCTGGCTCTTAAATATTTTGTCACAGCAGAAAAAAGTAACTAATACAGATGCACCCTGCATTCCTCGTGGGAAGTCACTAATACAGATGCACCCCACATTCCTCGTGGGAAGTCACTAATACAGGTGCACCCCGCATTCCTCATGGAAAGGACTTGGAGATGCATTAAGACTGTGAAAGGCTGTGTGGTTAAGGTATCAGCATTATGTGGTAATGTGTCAATGGGAGGGGATGGAGAGCATGCCTACTTCAGGAGAACCTGAGCATGCAGCGAGCTCCAAAATCCTTTATGGTGGGCCAGCAGCGTCTTAGTAAGTCAAACAAAACAAAACAAAAAGTTGCCACCAAGTCTGATGAGATGAGTGTAATCCCAGAGAGTCGACCCCCACAAGTTGTCCTTCGACCTCCATGTGTGTGCCCACCAGGGTGCATGTGCACATGTGTACACACACACACACACACACAGACACACCTGTGCTCTGGGCAGCCCCTTGGCAAACCCGTGTCCTCTTATAGATAGGCACACATTTCACTGTCTTTAGATCTACAGTTTACGGTCTGTCTTCACCTGCTGCCACCCAGACGCAGGTATCAGAGGAATGATCTTGACTGCTCTCAGCACCGTGGCTTTGTTTCTCAGAAATATGGGCTTGGAGCCTTTTGTCCCCCACTGGCTGGAACAAGGAGGACACTGTGATGGTGTCACCTGGCCCAAAGCCCAGCTGGGACCTGTGTATGCACTGTAACTGTGTGTAGCATCCAGGGAGACAGCTAAGCACAGGCGTGCATTCCTGCTTATCTGCCCCTGCTGGCTCCTTCCTCCTTTATCCTGGGGTGATTATGGCCCCCACCTTTCCATTGTGAGCCTCTGGGAAGCAGAGGGCTCATCTCAGTACCTCGTTTGATAGATCCAAAAGGAAATTCACAAAAGAATAAAGAACCAAGGTAACATTATCACCTCATGCCTCCTTGGGAGACACTGTTGCTGCGAATCCTTACATAGCCTGGCCCTCTGGCCCTTTCACGTGCTCTCTGATTTTCTCCAAGGGGTGGAGATGAAATCTTGATGACTTCCTGAGCTGCCCTGCTCAGAGTGGTTTCACGGGTCACGGCTGAGCTAATCTGGGGAGAGCAGATCAAAAGTGAAAGAAGTGTGTCTAGAGTGAGCTTGTGACTTAGAAGTTTGAATGGTGTGTGTATGTGTGTGTATATGTGTGTGTGTGTGTGCATGTATGCACAATATTCTGAGTATTCTGCTACTATATTTTTATGTGAGTCCCACAAGTGCAGGTAAGAAAACTAGAATTGAAAGCTGTTGCTGCAGGTAGCTCCCAAGATACGACAGTGTGTTCTGTGTAGAATAAAACTCTGAGTGAGATCAGAGTGGGAACGAGAAGAGAGGAGGGGTGAAGAAGACAGGTGTAAACCATGTGTGTTTATGTGAAAGTAGACCAGACCCCAAACAGTTTGGGAAACAGAGGGGACCAACAGGAGGGGGAGGAGAGAAAGAGGGGTGTGAAGCAGATGGAGGAAGAGAAACAACATACAGTACACGCTTGTGTGGAAATACCCCTGTGTTACGTGGTGCTGTGTGTAATAAATATACACAACAAGCCTTGAAAAACAGAATGGCTGTTGATAGAAAGTGTGAGGGGAGAAACAAACAAAATAAAAGAGATTTAGAAAGCAGAGAAGGGAGGCACACACACACACACACGCACACACACACACACACACACACACACACGAGGGGTGGCAGAGGCAGAGGGAGGCGGAAGGAGGCAGAGGCAGATGCAGGGGAGGCGTGGGCAGGTTTCCTGACAGTTCTTGCATCCCTGTGCAAAGGACCCCCATGTTAGGACGATAATAGACAGGTGTGTCTCACCTGCCTCACACGGGTTTCTGCAAGCACTCTGCGCAGTCAGACGTTTAGAGGACAGACATCTGCTGCTGAGACAGCAGGACAGGAAGCCCCAGGCCAACAACACAGTCTCCCGGCCCCACTGAGTATGCTGATTATAGCTAGAGACTTCTCGGATGATATTCTACACCGGGTCTGAGAATTTCGGAATATAAACGTATTAAGTAAAGGGCAGCTTAGAGATAGATAAAGTCATTCTAGCGGGGGAGGCAGGCAGCAGGTGAAGTTCTGGGAGTTCAAGACCAACCTGGTCTTCATAGTGAGCTCTGGGACAACCAGGCCTACATAATGAAATCTTCTTGATTAAACAAACAAATAAGACCATGTTTCTTTGTGTTAAGAGAATACATTTTAGCTTGAAACACATTTGGGGCCTATGGTGACAGAGTGTGTTTGATGGTCAAAAATCTGCTATCTGTATATGCATGCATGCCCACACTGCTCTCTATCTCAGGGTAGTGTGGGGTAACACTTCTTATAGGCACCTTCTGGAAGATTCTAAGTTAGCTTCTGGCATCTGATGAGCTTTAGCAATAGAATGAGTTTAGGACTGGTATCTAGTTCACCCTATTTTTTTTTCTCCCCTTCAAGGCTTTCAGCAGATTCCCATAAGGTAGCTGAGATGTCTTGCTGGTTCTAGGGTAGAAACTACTAGAACATGGGTCTGTGCCTTTAGGCTAGATTTCCATATCCTGAATCAGGTCAAACACCCCTGCAACTCTCCCAGGGACAGTTAAGAAACTGTCTTTGATGTGGCCCAACATCAGCTCCTCATTTATGACACTACCCAGTACCTGACTCCTCCATGGTCGTTGTCACATACATTGTCTTGAACAAAATCATGTGATGTGAAACTTTCTGTCACCCCTAAAAGGTTCTAAGAAACCAGATCTTTCCTTTGTTCTGGGGTTGCTCAGGGGCCTCCTTAGGGGAGTTTGCTTGGGTGGTATTTTAAAGACTACAACCTGAAAATACTCCTCTGGCCTCCACCACTCATTCCTCCAGGCTTTAATAGGAAGCTTCAAGTTTCTCCTTCACATTAATGCTCTCCTTCCCACCTGAAGGCCCAACTGTGGCTATGAGACCCATTCGTGGCTATGAGGCCCATTCGTGGCTATGAGGCCCATTCGTGGCTATCAGGCCCATTTTGTGTCTATGAGACCCATTTGTGGCTATGAGGCCCATTTGTGGCTATGAGGCCCATTTGTGGCTATGAGGCCCATTTGTAGTTGAGACCCATTGGTGTCTATGAGGCCTATTCCTGGCTATGAGGCCCATTCGTGGCTATGAGGCCATTGGTGTCTATGAGGCCCATTCGTGACTATGAGGCCCATTCATGACTATGAGGCCCATTCATGTCTATGAAGCTTATTCGTGGTGATGGGGCCCATTCGATGCTATGAGGCCCATTCATGGCTATCAGGCCTCATGCATGCACAGTGGGCACCTTGCTACTGAGCTGTCTCCCCAGGCTGAAATGTCCCTGACCTCTGCATCTGAGCCACATTCTTGGAAACCTGACCAGCTGTCGGTCTACTGCCTTCTGATGCCAAACAGTTTCACGCAGGTTTGCTGTTGTATGTGATCTTCAGAATATGCTCCAGACCTCGAGTTTGTTTCTGACTCGCTGACATCCCCTGCTCACTACCCTGCTCTCCAAAAGTGCTTTCTCTGTTCTTCTGATTGGCCCACCCCTGCATCTAGACTAGTCCTTCAAGCATCTGACCCCCGCGGTGTTCAGCTGGCTGGTGCCAGTTATTCCTGTGTGTCAGTGAAGCTGAGTGAGAGTAACTAAATGCAGGGTTCACGTCTGCTGCAGCTCCACCCATTTCTCTGAGGATGTCATGATTTCATTTTTCTTTATGGCTGAAAAAGAAGCTTGCATTTTCTTTATCGGTTCCTCTACTGGCAGATGTCTAGGCTGGCTCTGCTTCTTAGCTATTGTGACTATGGCAACCATAAACACTGGTGGGTAAGTCTCGGGAGTGCTGGTTTGGACTCCCTGTGTACCTAAAAGTGGTAGAGCAAGGTTGCATGGTAGTTCCAGTTTTAGTGTTTTGAGAACCCTGCATGCTGCTTTCCGCAGTGGCTGCCCCAGTGTGGGTGCATTCAGTGTGTCTCTTGCCGATTCCCTGGAAGTGTTTATCAGGTCTAAGGGGTTTCTGATCTTTAACAGACCCAAGGCTCTTTTAACAGCTCAGCTCCATCTAGGATGCTGCTCCAGCTAGGATGCTGCTCCAGCTAGGATGCTGCTCCAGCTAGGATGCTGCTCCATCTAGGATGCTGCTCCAGCTAGGATGCTGCTCCAGCCAGGATGCTGCTCCAGCCAGGATGTTACTTAAGCACTGTATGGAGTGAGAACCCCGAGAGCAAGCATCTTGCTCGGGTATAAACCTTGCCATCTTACTTTCAGCAGCATTGTCTGGTGATCCTTTTAGTTCCGCTGGAATCAGCTGTAAACACCCTCCTCCCCCGCTTCTGCCTTCAGTTCTGTTAACTCGTGTCTTCCCTCTCATCCTTTGGATAGTTTGGCTAGCGCATCATCATTCTTGTTTGTCTTTTCAATGAACCTACTCTTTGACTTGTGTTGATCTTTTAGTGTCCACTTCATTTTCTACCCTGGTCTTTATTTCTTGGTGTTCACTACTTTAGAGTTTGGCCTGTTCTTGTTTTGTTTTTTTTTGTTGTTTTTGTTTTTTTTTTTTTGTAAGGTCTTGAGATGCATTCTTAAGTTATTTACTTGAGATATCTCTGGCTTTTAATTTTTCTATTTTATATGTATGTTTTGCCTGCATGTGTATGTCTGTGCACGCGGTGCCGTGGTCACCAGGACAGTGTTGGGAAGCCATGGGGATTGGATGCCAGGTGGCTGTGAGTTGCTGTGTGAGTGCTGGGAGTTGAACCCGGGTCATATGAAGGACCAGGCATGCTCTTACCACTAGCTGTCGCTCTAGCCCAGGGCGAACATTCATGGCTACAAGTGGTCACCTCCGAGCTGGCCCTGTTGTGTCCCAGAGGTTCTGATAACTCACACTTGCATTTTCATTTGATTCTGCGTTCTTCTCATCTCTTCGCTGGCTTCACTGGCCATTCAAAGTGTATTATTCCGTCTCCAAGGGCTTTTTATTTGGTGGTCTCTCTGGCTATTGATTTCCAGTTTTATTCCATTGTGATCTGGGAAGACACAGGAAATTATTTCACGTCTGTTTATTCACTGACCTCCTCTGTGCGCTAGTGTGTGGTTTATTTTAGAGAAGATTCCATTCCTGCAGAGAACAATGTGTGTTCTGTATTTGTTAGATGGAAAATTCTGTAGATAATTGATAACTCTATTTTTATTAACTCTATTAGGTCACGTCTGGTCTCTTCACTGATTTTTAATTTGTGTAATCTATCTGAAGATGAAAATGGACATTGAAATCACCCATTATTTTTGTACCATAATGTATATGACCATTTATGCCCAGAAATGTTTATTTTATGACATTAAGAACCCATTGGTCAGCCAGATGGTGGTGACACACGCCTTTAATCCCAGTACTTAGGAGGCAGAAGCAGGTGGATCTCTGTGACTTTGAGGCCAGCCTGGTCTACAGAGCGAGTTCCAGAATATATTCCAAAGCTACAGAGAAACCCTGTTTTGAAAAACCAAAAACCAAAAAAAAAAAAAACCTATTGGTCTTTGCCTATCGATTTACTATAGTCATATTTTCTTGTTAAACTCTTTTATTTATTCTTTGGAAATTTTTAATATAATATATAGTTATCTTGATCATATTTACCCTCTCACCTTCAGCTTCTTCAAAGCTTCATCCCCCTCTAACTTCGTGAACTTTTTTTCTTTATAATCCATGAGTCCAGTCAGAATTTCACACATGCTCATTGGTGTACAGCCACATACCAGAGTATGGCCACACTCCTGAGGAAATCTGTCTTTTTCCTAAAGTCCATCAGCTGCTAAAAGCCAATGGCTATCTTTGTTGATAAATAGTGGCTTGTTTTTTCCTCTTCTAATTTCTGTTTGATGTCCCTTCTGTCAGGCTGATACCTATGCTCTATCACCTGGTAAGAACTGTCTCAAACAGACACAAGTCTGACTGTGGTGCTGCGGTCTTGTCACCAGAGCACTGGGTCATCAGAGGCAGAGAGAAGAGGGGCCGAGGCCAGCCTAAAAGATACAGGAAAACCTCATCTAAAAAAAGAGGTGCTTGAGAGTGCATGCGCAAGGACCTACTACCTTTGATCCCCAGCAAAACAAAACAGAGAGCTGGGAAGCAAGCAAAATAGCTAAGCCAGTTTGTTTTCAGCTTCTGCTCACTGTATTGATGGACTTCTGTGTTTTATCTCTTACTCTGAGGCTGTCTTTATCCGTGAGATGTGTTTTTGGGAAACAACAGACAGTTGGATCTGGCTTTTTATCTATTCAGTCAGTCTGCACCTCTTTATTGGAGAGATGAGACCATTTACACTGAGGTTATTATTGGGGGGCCTTTACTAATCCCTGTGATATTTGTTTGCTATTTTCTACTTTTATTAACGTTTTCTCCCCCTCTTATTGATATGTGGAGTTTGCTGGTTTGCCAACTGGAGGTGATGGGCTCCTTGCTTGTCTTTGTTTATCTACTCCCCTCAAGAAATTTATTCTTTTCTATGCTCCTTGTGATCGACACTGTCTTTTTTCTCTTCTGTGAAAGTGGGCCTTTAGGTATCCAGGCTTGGTGGACATAACTTAGCTTGTATCTGTCTTTAAATGCCCTTATTTCCCTGCCAATTTCGAAAGATAGCTTTGATGGGTATCGCAATCTTGGTTGGCAGTTCTTTGTGTTCCGGGCTTGAAATAGAGCATTCCCTGCTTTTGTGGCTTTTTGATTGCTCATGATAGAGACCTGATATTATTTTAATGTTTCTGCCTTTGTGGGTAAGTTAGCAGTTTTCCCTTAAAGCTTTTGACATTATTTCTTTCTTTTATGTTTTGATGAAGAGAGTCTAATATACCATACAAAGTTCTTCTCTATTTTTGATTGTTTGGGTGTCTAAATGCCTTTTGGGTTTAGGTGTCCATTTCTTTATCTATATTTGGAAACTATTCATTTATTTCATAGGATAGATTCTTGATGGTATTAGTTCTTTGTTCTGTCTTGTGTATTCTTAGATTTGATCTCTTGATTATGTCACCGAGTCTGCACATCTTGTTTTTATTTTACATAAAAGCATACTCTATTCTGTCCTTAAATTCTTATCAATATCAACAATGTTGGGTACTTATTAGTCAATTAATAAGTTATTGGTTGTTATGAAAATATATTATTGTTGTTTAACTGAATAACATACTAAATGCACTCACCTTTCATTTTGAGCCGTTTACAGATGTTTTTTCTTGAATTGTGGCTAATAAAAGGATATTGTTAGTTTTAGGCTGTAAAGAATAAGCAGTTTGTGGGCTGGCGAGATGGCTCAGCAGTTAAGAGCGTTTGCTGCTTGCTGCCCTTCCAGAAGACCAAAGTTCAGTTCCCAGCACCCACATGTCAACTGACAGCTGTTCAGTAACTGCAGTTCCAGGGCATCCAACACCCTCTTCTGACCTCCTCAGGTCTTAGGCATGCATGTGGTCATGCTAGTCAAACAGTCACAAACAAAATAATAGATCATTTTTAAAAAAGAATAGTCACTTCGTGTTTATGTGAGGAGAGAGGAGAAGAGCGGGAGAAGAAGGGAGAGTGAAAGAGAACTGGGAGGAAGGCGAAGCAGGAGATAACGAGCATCCCTTTAACAATGGCTGCTCCCTCCTCCAAAGCCGTCACTGTGCCTTCGGTGATCCCAGACACCATGTGTGATACAGAAAATGGATGCTAGCATGAAAAATGAATCTGGCGACAAGTGTTGGCCATTTTACAGATCCGTGTAAACAAATGCTGTGGGCTGGAGAGACGGCGCGGTAATTAAGATTCCTTGCCACTTTTCCGAGGACGGGAGTTCTAGTCCTGTCACCTGGCCATTGTAAGCAACTCTGCTGCCTAGAACCCCTGCCTGTTCCAGCGGCCTCGGCGTAATTTCAAAAATGAGACTGTAAAGGGACTATGAAACAAAATCAGATAACTAACAAAGTCAAAACCTGCCATTTAAAAAGATGGGAGTGGGGTATGAGCAAGATGGTTCACAAGTAGAGACAACGGCCACCACGTCTGACCTCCACACGTGTCCTGGGTATGTGTGTGTGTATATATATATGCATGAGAGAGCAAGCACACATGAACACTAGCTTACCAAATAAAGAAATAAATAGATAAACAAATAAATAGTAGATAATGCAATATAAGAAAAGGTAAAAAGATCAGGAGGAGGTTCTAAATATGATAGAGATGTGTTACATGCATATACTAAAATTTCATAGTGAAACCCATTACTTAACTAATTAGTATATTCTGACAAAAGGTTAAGCTATGAGAAAATGAATATTTCAGTATATATCTAGGAGACTAGTCAAGAAGAATCAAAATGAAGCTATGGCTAAGACATTGGGTTAAAGGAAGATACAGCTGTAGGAGAGACATGAATATTCTTATGTGAGCACAGCATGGCGTAGTGTGGACACGATCCCTCTTACAAAAGCTGGATAGTAGTAGATTTAAAAATCTGATTAAATCATAAAAAAATTTAAAAGATCAAAATGGACTCAAAGAGACTGATAGACTACGATCCTGTGGCTACGCATAAACCAAGTCAACAGCAAACAGCTTTTAAAATGCAGCAGGAAAGAAAGCAGCCCTGGTGTTTGTTAAGTGCCATTTGATAAACTCACAGAGAGAAACATCCAACTTTAAGGAAACACATTCTGCAGACTAGGAACCAAGATACTGCCCTCACCACCCATCATGAAATCAGCAGAGATTTGATATTAGGGATACTTTGAAAGGAAGAACAATAAAAATCTCTCCACAATATGCTAACTTCTTAACAGCAAATTCCTCTCACTTGTATATTGATATAAGAAGAAAGCAAAGTTGTCATTAAGCTGGGAATGCTAGAATGTAGGATGTTGGTGTTAACGATTTAGAGAAAAAGGAAAAAGCTACAGTGAGCATTCTTGTCGACGATAAAATGTCCAAGTCTTCCTTCAACATCAGAATCTCGAGACTAATAACCCACGTGCAAACTCCCATCAAGCTGCCGGCAGTGAAAGAGAGAGAGAGATCAATAAAAGGAAGGAGGATTAGGAAGCGAGAAAGCCACATGCCCCTCTTCGCAGGTGACATGGCACTCTGAAAATAAGCCAGTGTTCCGATCAGCAGGAGAATCTGGCAAGATTGCCAGGAGAAAAAAAATCATGCGAAAGTGGGCAGAGTATGTTTTTATACAATTAGAAACTTGATGTTTTTAGTTCTATCTTTTAATATAAAAACACAGACATACTGAAATACAATAAAAATGTATACACAGTTGATTTTTTCAAGTTAATGATGATGAAAATGAATTGATATTTCAACCATACACAAACATAAATTCTGTAAATAAGAGAATACATTACACTTCTCACCAGGAAATTTGATATTATCTTCATGACCTTTGTTTAGGTAAGGATGATTTGTGGAGTTATGAGACGCATGAACCACTAAAGAAAATACTGATGGATTCATTACATTAAGTTTCTGTTCATCTAATAAACCATTTCAAAGGCAGAAACTCATCACTCAGTTTAACCACACGTGACCAATACAAAACCAGTATTTTTAACCAAAAATACTAAAAATTAGTACAATCTGAATTACTGTAATTTAATCAAGTTTTTAAGTTTGATAAAAGAATAAAAAACCCACTGAAATATGATGGGATCCTAAGTAAAATAATATCAAATGGCTTTTATCTGTTGATTAATATAAGACAAATTTTTAAAGCTATTAAGCAGAAAAATGCCCAAGATCCAAGGTTGCAAAAATCTTTTTTTTCTAAAAACCAACATAAAGTTACAAATTATTTCATGGAAAAATGACCCAAGAGGATATGTAGGTATTTCAAGGAAAAGTGGGTGAGTATCTTGCAAACACGCATGGGAAGCAGTGAGATGCTCACTCTTCTGCCACCATCTTAGTCTGACAGTAGCAAGGTCGCCTCGAGGCCTGGGACAGAGAGTACACTCAGTCTTCCTGCCGAGACACTGTTGTGCCATTGCTGTCTGCCACAAAGCCAGCATTGCTATACTTGAAAATGTGAGAGCCCTCTAAGAACTCGCCCTTGCTTAGGTTCTACGAAATATTTCCATATATACATGGAGACATACAGAAGAGTTTTGGAAGCGTGATGTCAAATGTAAACCAAGGAAAATAAAGACCATGAATGACCATGTCTATGTATTTATACATTATGCAGCAGTTAGGAGAGAGTGATGCACATGTAGTATGGATGAAATCTTGAACTCAGGCTAGGGAAATGGCTTAGTGAGTAAGAACACTTGTAGTGTTATCATGAGGACCTGAGTTCAAATCTCCAGTACCCACATAAAAACCCAGGTATGGTTGCATGTACCTGTAACTCCTGTACTGTGGTGGGAGATGACAAAGGTATCACTGGGGCTTGCTGGCAGCCACCCTAGATCCAGGTTCAGTGAGAGACCCTGTCTCAGAGGAATGAGGCAGAGAGAGAATGAATTCCCTGCCCTGGTCACTGCACCAATGCTCATGGACATAGGCACTAGTACACACATATTATAGGATACATGTGTTCGCATGCAACATACATGTGTGTGCACATGCCACATGCACAAACATATCATACATACACATGCATGTGTGTTCAACATGTGTGTATACACATGTGCATATGCGTGCACACACATACAGACACACATAATATCAAGCTAAAAATAAAAAATTCACGGAGGTTGGGATGGGTGAAAAAAAGGGCTTGGTAGATGAGGCCTGCCATGTGCCTGTATGGAAAATCTGCACTGACCCCATTAACTATATAGCTGATTGCTTAATAAAACAGAAAAGGAGGTAACAGAAGGACTATCAGGTTTCAAGCACCTTGCCAAATACAGGCCATTGCAGAAGGAAGACATGTCCCGGAGTGGAGAGAGAGGTGCTATGGACTGGGAGGACACCTCAGGGTGGAATGTGCCTGATGAAGGGTGTGTCACCTGCCTGCTGCAGAGGCCTAGAACATGTGCAGAGTGAGAGTTCAGAGATGCTTTGCTCAAAGGTGGGCTGTTTCTTTTTTCCTTCCTTAGTGAAAGAGAACAGTGTCTGGGTTAGATGTTAACGCTCTCCCCAAATCCTGAGTCTGTGGTGTGATGCTGTGAGCGGACTTCTTATTCAAGCTCTTGCTGTCCTGGAGGTTAGGGAAGCATCATGGTGAGGAAGGTGGGAAGCGAGGCTTGTCATCATGTCACTGTTCTCACTGTGGTTCTGCCTGGTCGGTACCCTGTGAAGTGTTCATACTTCGTCTCGTATCCTCAGCAGTTCCACCCAGATCCACAATACAGCTCCTCTGCCAACAGCAGATTTGACCAATACGGCATGGCGAAGTTGGTGTGTGTGAGTTGCCAGCCGTTTTAAGAGTATAGTGTTTGAATGCTATTTTTTTTCCACTTGCAGTAAGACTAAACTAGGGGCTGGTGGTGCCAACTGGTGAGAGTGGTCAGTCTAGTGTTGTTCCTACTCCCAACTGTGAATATTTGGGGACTCCTCAATTCCCTCAGCTTAGGTCAGAGAAGCTCTTGGTCCAGGGGACAACAGAGGATGCAAAGCGTCCTATCTGGTCCAAGTCCAGAGTCAGTGGGAGTCAGTGATTGCGAGTACTCACCAGGACATCTGTACGCTTGAGTGTCTGTCATTCCTAGGCCACGTGCCATACGTGGAATATTGTTTGGGAAAAATACACATAATGAAGTTTGCATATTTGTGCCTTCATCTTCTGAGTAAACCTGTGGGTGGTTTGATGGTGATTGAGCAAATCTTCTTTTTCTCTGCATGCACCTCAGGCATACCTGAGGCTTAAGTGAGTTGATAACGTGGTGGAGAGAATAGCTCTCAACAGCTCACTTCTTTATGGCTCATAAAAAAAATGAAACGGAAACATTCAGTATATGGTTAATTTATAGATAGGTGCATGTTCAGAAGATCTACAGTGGCCTTGTAATCTTAATCTAATGCATTTTAGATGTTCTGAATTGGGGAATACATTGGGTAATCATTAGAAAAATCCTTCACAGCATTTTCATACATAAACGTGAAATTCACCATAGAATTTCATCAAATAATCTAGGACTAAAATTTATTCTGCCCCTTGGATCTATTTTTATGTCGCCCCCGAATCCATTGTTAAGTAACAATGAAAGCACCTTGTACCCTGGCAGAGCCTATGGAGTGAGCTCATGGAAACTCACAAACACACTCACATTCTTGCTGTAATGTGTTAGGCTGCAATTGGGAATGGCTTCTGCAGCACTTTTAAACCAGGTTTCCTTTGTCCTTTGACGTCGGTACCAGAGTTGCTCTAAATGACGGCTGCTTTGGGGGTTAAATTGTTGGTGAAGAAACAACCAGAACACGAAATTAGGGTGAAGCTCGCTGAGTGGGCGACAGGTAAATCAATTCGGGCTGTATGCAAAATTCTTTCATTAGCAAACCACATGAGGTTTGTCTTGCTAGACAAGGCAAGAATGCTTAGTTTTTATTGCTGGGTAATATTTTGTGTAGGAAAGAGGAAATTCTCTGGTCAGTGTTAGAATCCCCACACTTCAAGTGTGAGGTGTCTTTATCTGTAATGGTTTGGAGATCCAAGGCTCCTCCAAGTTTATTTGTGTCATTCTGTCCTAAAGTGCGTTTCTTTCCCAATTGTTGTATCCTACACATTGTGTTTCTGATTTCAGCTGTGCACCCAGGCTATGGACACAAGCTCATGAATGTTATAGCTTGTCTGTTCATGTTGTGTTCTTAGTGTTAGTATCTTTTCTAAGAAAACAGAGTCCCCAAGATTCCTGTGGCAAGGCACACGTGAGTTTTGTTTTGTTTTTTTTTTTTTTAAGCTAAAACAGCTGGGACAGCACTACTCTTAATATTGTTTTGAATTGCTCTTACCTATGCTCTATTCGCAGCTTTTAGTTTCACATTGACAGGCCTGGCAAAGAAAATGAAACTTTAGGGGTAAAACACAAAACCAACCAGCCAAACAAAAACCCAGCTGAATCACATTGTTTTTGAGATCAGGCGACGTTCTCTGAACCCAGTTCACTCAACTGATTTTCTTCACGTGTCCTATGGAGGGTGAGCGGAGAGCTGCAGTCACCAAGGCCTGAGCCTGCAGACCCCTGCACAGCGAGCTCTATGGTGTCCACTACACTTAATCATGATGGCAAGATTTTTTCTAGTTTTATTTTTATTGTTTTTATTGAGCTACATATTTTTCTCCACTTCCCTCCCTTCCTCCCTGCTCCCTTCCTACTCTCTCCCATGATCCCTACGCTCCCAATTCACTCAGGAGATCTTGTCTTCTTTTTCTACTTCCATGATGGGAAGATATTTTAAGGAGGAAGGGAGAGAGTCAGCATTCAGGAAAATACCAAATACAGCAGTTTGTGATAACAGTTAAGGCCCAAAGCTAATACAGAACTTTCTTCTTAATCCCCTTCTCCTTAACTCTAGGATCTAGGGGTCTTAAATTTGGATTATGAAAGTAAGAAAGAGTGAGTGTCTTATAGAGGGTTTAAAGAAATCACCTACAGAATGGAAGTTTAAAAAAAAAAGTCCCCCGTGTGTTTTGAATTCTTTGAGACTATCTGTCCTGTACAAAGCTGCCTTTCTTCTCTCCTCAGCTTTCTTTGCCCCTCTCATACCCTTTCTTGAGTCTTTTCCCCCTTCCCAACCCCAAGGTGACCTGTTCCTTGTGGTGGGGAAGCGACTGCTGGAGGACCACCCGGCTGGCCCACCACTGCAATGCCCCTGTCCCGCGGGCACCCCCCATCCCGCAGGCTTCAGGAAACCCCCCATTTAGAAAACGCTTTGTATTTTTGTTACAATTGTTCCCTCAGCCCTAGATGAAAAACACACAGGAACAATAGAGCCGAGTGAGATTTAAAATATCTGAATGCATAATAATTTCACCCAGACTCAGGAAGGAAAAAAAAAAAACCATTCCAAAGTAAATAACAAAAAACACTCCTCAGAATGTGTGAACCTAAATTTTTGGTCAGTTTGGGGAACGTTTTCTCTCTCTCTTTTCTTTCTTTCTTTCTTTCTTTCTTTCTTTCTTTCTTTCTTTCTTTCTTTCTTTCTTTCTTTCTTTCTTTCTTTCTAGGCCACTTGGCAACAAAACAGCATTTAATTACCCATTACCATGAACGCTGAGGGGAGAGAATATGGGTTGTGATCTAGTCGGATCCAGTCTGAGGCCACACATTGTCCCTTCTTAGCGATGCTGCTGTTATCTGCTCTTCTCCTATTGATGCCAGGTCTTCATTTCCCTGCAATTTTTCTTCCTCAACTGTTTGGGGTGGGGGTGGGGGGGTTCGTGGTCTTCATTATTTTCTGTCCCTTGGTTTTTTCCCCTTTAAAAAGTCCCTCCTTCATGAAGACACAGTTCGTTTCTTTGCACACAGAAAGGGAAATGGGGGGGGGGGGAGACAGAAAATTATTTTGTTCAGGAAATAATTACCCAAAATTGGTTGATTTTTTTTCTGCCAGGGATGTGAATTATAGTCACTTTAATGAGATCATATTTTACAGTAGAAGGGACTCTTGGAGGAAGTGTGATAAAACAGGCTTTGGTGAAGCCCCAAAGCTTCTGGAAATACAGCAGCTCCGTGCGAATAGAATTCATATTAGAAATCTGTTGCTCTTGCTGATTTTGAGGAAGTCCCTGCCCCCTGGTTGTCCAAGACTGGCAGCCTCTTGCTAATTTTTTCCCCAGTAATATTGTGGTTCTCCAGCGCTTATTTTAAAGATAGATGGATTTCCCCCCTCATAAAGAAGAACATTGTGGGGGGAAAAAAAACACTGGATGTGATTTCAAAAAATGTCAAAATATGTCAAACGTAGATACCACTCAAGGGTTTCATTAGCTGAAGCTTTGGTGATAAGTGTCATCCTGTCAAGGACCCACCCATCTCTTCCAATACATTACCAAATGTACTAATTTCCTCGCCAAGCTTGCTGTTTATTGTATGGCTGAAATTGAAAATGGTCGGTAATGGAGTGAGCTTCAATCCAAGACCAATTCTGAATCTAAATTACTTGCTTCTTTCAATAGCATCGACGGAGCAGACTCTGCTCCTTGTACCTAATCAACCCTCGCCGTGACCCTCAATCCAGCAGTTTTCAGAGATTAATAATAAAATCCTCAGTTCAAACAATGATTTGCCCTGAACAAGCTGCCCATTTCCTATGCCGAGAATCAGAGAATGTGACATTATTTTTTAAAAGCTCTTCGTGTTGTGGCCCACCGTTTATTTTTGATCTCTGACCCCAGATGCAGCTGATTACAAATCGCACAAGCTTGAAGATTTTTTTGAGTTTGCGGGAGTTGCGAAGAGAGCCCTTTGTCAGTGTTTAGCTTGTGGGGCCTCAATCCACACCACCACAAGCTGTGGTCTTCCGAAGTGAGTAAGGTACAAAATCCCAGTAGTATTTGTTTGGAAGTTTTTCATAGAAGAACATGGAAAACATGTCAAAAAAAAAAAAAAAGACCTCTGGCTTTGTACTAATGATTCAGACTAGTAAATAAGAATAAACTAAACTCTCTGGAAAAGTCAACAACAGGGATATTTTCCCAAATTAAAAAACATAAAATAAAATTCAAAGAATGTAGCATTGAGAATCAAGCCATAAGTGATGTTTAAATGAAAGGTATTCTCTTATCTGTCCTTTCTTTTCTCGGCAGTACTGTTCATTGCTACTAAATGAAATGGTCAGATTCTTTTATATTCAATATTAGAGGATTGATTTATTAAACACACACGCAAACACTCACACAGCATCTCCAGCTTCCTCTTGATCAAGTCGTGTCTGTCATGTGGTTCTGGGGACAGAAAGCTCCCATTTTTGTACTTCATAACATTAGGGGTTTGGAGAAAAGCCCTGAGATGAAGCAGGAGAGAAATACTCATTTGGATCCCTAAGAACCTGCTTGGATTCCTCAGCCAGGGTGGGCCCTCTACTTGGGAACCTAGTAGAGGAGGGAGGAAATCTGCCCCCACCCCAAAACCTTCCGAAGATCGTCAGTCTTTCCTGCCCTGCTTTCCGAAGGCTACTCCCCCTAAGGATGAGGCTAGTTGGCAGCGTGAGTCTCCAGGAGCTTCTTCTGACCCTTGAATGCATTTTTTTGTAATGCCCAACAGCAATAATGGCCATTTAAGTATTGATTCTATAATATGTCTGCTGAGGTGGCAAGCGCATTATTGTTCAAGAGGCTGGGGGATGAAAAACTAGGTTATCTATGGACTCTGTCAGCCAGTGAGCATTTCTTCAGCAAAGGTCGCACACAAAGCTACCTCAGCCCCTGTTTGGCTGTATTCCATGATTCCAGTTGATGGCTAATACAATGAAATGGCAGACATGTCCCAAGGCCTTTGAGAGCAGCCTCACGTTTACCATGGAATGGGCATAATGACTTCATCACCGCCAGGCGACAATAGTCTTACGGAAGTTGCTTCCTGAGGAAGGCTAGGGAAAGCCCATGGTGTTGCCCCGTTTGTGTACCCAGATGCTAATTGGAATGATGGATTGATTAAGTAGACACTGAAAGGCAGGTAGGACATAATCTAATACTTTTTCTTTCATCCCCCAAACTACAATAGATGATATAGAGTAAGTCTGCTGTGTGTAGCATCAGCAGTGGGGGCACCGGGCTTTTATTACAACCTGAATTACATCCCCTGTGTGGGGATGCTAGACAGCCGATCATGTATTAAGAATTCAGCTGAGATCACAGGCTCCGCTCACCTAACCCTTGTGTGGTGTGGTGAGACTGACTTTTGGTTACTGTATATCAAAGCAGGTCTAGCCGGCTAAACAGCGATTGATCCTTTCTCCGCTTTAAAGTCCTTCCTTCAAAAATAGCTTTAAAGCAATCATCTAATAAGTGTCAGAACAGAAGGCAGAGGATGTCAGTGCAAGCACTAGGCTCAGAGCTACACCAGCTTAACATTTCTGCGAGATGTTCAAGGACCGACCGAACGAGGCTTTTAGAGTAAATGCTCTCATCTTATAAGAGGCAGGAAATACTGAGTGGGCTGCGTGGGTGTGAAAATGATGCAGAGGCTCAAAGTTATGTAAGGACGGACAAGGAATTCTGCTATGGCAGATTGGTGATAATTCTATGGACACACAAAATCAAGAGCAAGAATGGTCCCTGTGCTGACACACATAGGATCTATGGTATTTTCATAAGACTTATCCGTAAGAATGTGTGCACCTCCTTTTAAGCTAAAGAAGTAAGCATGGACACAAGCAAGCATGGTGGCAAGTGGTCACACATTCTCTCTCTTCCCTACCTCCTTCGAAGTCAGACCTGCTCTTAGTGCTTGCTTTAGCCAACAAATTAGGAAAGGAAATGATTCATGCTATTGCCAGGCAGAAATGCTAGAAGTTAGTGAAGAACCTGCCATGTTCCTTTTCCACATCTTGGTGACCACAGACATGACTGACTGTCAAGATGGAGCATCCTTTGGCTTGGTCGGCATAGTTCCTGGGAGACTCTCCTGTGATCTCATCTAGACACGCCGTGAGGAAGAGCTATGCCTTCCTGTGATAAACCGCTGAGATGGTGATGGAGGTTGTGACCACATGGGAGTTGTCACCTACTCCAATGACAAATGTTAGCCACATACATAGTACGTACAAGGAAGAAACAGAGGCAAGGAGTGCTTTAAGGTTCCACATGTATTCTCTTATCTTTTACTTTTAAATTAATTTATTATCGGTGTGTTCATGTGTGCACGTGTGTGTGTGTGTGCACATGTACATGTGTGTCTATGTGGAGGCCAGAGAGCAACTTTTCAGAGTCAGGTCCCACCTTCCACAGTGGAATCTCCAGCTCAAACTCAGGTTGTCAGATTCGCACCACAGATGCTTTTACCCATCAATTCCCTGTTACTTCTTGCCAAATCCCTATGGAACAGACAAAAATAACTCATCAAAATAAGCCTGTCTAAGCTCCTAATAGTTAACACTTGTTTAGACAAATGACATTGCTTCAGAGGAGCGTTCACTTAAGAAAGAAATAGACTCATTAAAAAGAATCTAAAAATTGAGATTTCTTCTGTGTGACCAAAATCTGTTCCTTTTGACCCCTGTAGTCCAGCTAGGTCCCCAACCACACTTTGCTCTTCTTAGGCAGCTGCCCTTGCCTCAGAAAGTGCTCTTCCTGTGCCATCCTTCAGAGGCAGCTCAAACATCTCCCCTCTCTCTGATTCTCCACAATCATCAGCCTTCATGTCGGACGCATTTCAGTCTGTACTACACTCCCGACACCACCTTCACCCAGGAGCCAAACACTCCTTATCGTTCCTTTGTCTTATCCTACCTGACTATCTCCTATCTGAGTCCCAACCCCAGCCTAATATGATTTCATTGGTCATTGAGGAGATTTGAGAGATTTATTTGGGTGTGATCAAGGATGTCCTGAAACACGTGCCTCGCCTGGTTCTGAATCCTGAAGAGACAAAGAAATCCTTTCGGCTCCAAGAAGGCAGGTTGGGATGCTGCTACTTTAGCTATTCTTGAGGGGATTCGTTCTCTCTTGGCCGAGGACCAAAGCCTGCCTCCTGCACACCCATCACACATAGCTAATTTCTACTCTCCCCAGGGACCAAGACAGAAAGACAAAAGAGGAAGGAAGTAGGCATTTCAGAAGACTAACCCACCCACAATGAGCCAGTTGAAAGGGGGAAATAAGAAGGGGAGGAGAGAGAGAGAGAAAGAGAGAGAGAGGGAGAGAGAGAGAGAGAGAGAGAGAGAGAGAGAAAGAGAGAGAGAGAGAGTTTAATCTTCAAGGAATGCATGAATTAAATTGTGTTTCATCATCCACCATCTCTGCATGGTACCACCAACCCTTGGACTGGCAATCTTTGCCTAAGACAAGTCCGGATGCAAAAGCTTGCGGCCAGTAGAGCAGTGGTCAGACATTGTCAGTGATTCGCTAGAGACACTGGGCCACTTAACTCTTTTCTCTTGTTCCCTATATCCCAGTATCCAGGAAATAGGAGATACTTCTGTAATTTAATCAGGGAAGAATAAGGGAAGGGAAATTTGGAGTCTCCACTAAATTATGACAGACGGACCTCTGCTCAGCCCGCTTCTCCCTTTCCTCTCATCTTTCTCAAAGACAACTGACTTTGGGTTCAACCAGGAAGAGAATTAGAGCCCAGCTCTCTCAGAAGATTACATGAAAGTGCCTCAGAATCAATTCATCAGCTCTTGATAATATATCTGTAATTTATTAAAATGTAAAGTAAAACAGAGCTGAGCACTCCTGTGTAAACTTTGACTGTAAAGGTGGAACTGTGGCATCTCAGGCTGGTGATGGGCACTTATCGGGTTTTTCTCTTGTTACTGTTACTATTTCTCAAATGAACTTTCTTCTCTTCATGTTCTTCTGGCTAAGATGTTCTTATTTGCGTCTAGATGATCTCTTGTCTAATATTACACTGACCACCTGAAGTGATCTTTCTAAAACTAGAAATCAAAGAGAGATCCTCTCCATGTCTCTAAAACTGCAGAAACCCATTCAATCATTCTTAAGGATAAGTAATAAAAGTCTTCTCACTGAAGCCTGGGAGGGAGGCAGTGATCCATCTGGATAGAACCTGTAGTCTCGCAGGCTATACCTGTGAGGAGTTTCTCCAACAGCTCCTAAAGGTCCCTGTGTGGACCTTTCAACTGTCTTCAGCTACAGACCTGAGCTTGGCCACGTGACTTGCTTGGCCTCTAGGACCCAAGCATGCACCATCCAAGTGGAAGCTGGACACATGCTCACATGCTTACTCTGGAGGACTTGCCTTATCAAACTCTGCTCGCCCCATGCGAAGGATAGTTTAGCCAGCCGCTTTGAAATACAAAGCCTCTTGAAGAAAGAAACCCGGCCATCGTGGACATCTCAGCTGAGCCAGCCCTGGCCAGCCTACCAACGAAGTCGGCAGGCCTACTGAGAGCATTCAGGTTACCATGACAGTGAGCAGTGTTGTTACATTAGCACAGGTGACTTATGGAGTATCATTGGATTCTGCAAAAACAGGAACTTTCCTTCTGTGTAAAAATTCCCTTTTCTTTTTCTCTGTTTCTCTCTCCTTTTCTCCCTCTTTCTCTCCCTCCCTTCCTCCCTCCCTTCCTCCCTCCCCCTCCCCCTTTCATTCTTCCGGACAGAATCTCCTATAACCCAGGCTAGTCTATAAGTCACTGTATAGCTGAGGATAACTCTGGATATCTGATCTTTACACATTCTAGGCAATCCCTCTAACACAGACTTGTGTCCCCAACATAGCAGCAGTATTTTCACCCATCCCCCATGTTGTCATGCTGCTAACAGACACCTCGTTTACCTGTCTGTCTGTCTGTCTGTCCGGGTTTCCTGGTGTCCATTATCAGGCTGGCATGTCCCAAGTATTCACGAAAAGCCAAATGGATACGTTCAAAGAAAAAAAAAATAAAGCACAAAAACTACAAAGGTGAGCTTCGAATCCAGTATTTTTTCAGGTTGGGGTTGTGAACAGGAATGCATGTGCATTGCTGCTTTTACAGATGTGAATAGTGGTTTTTACACAACTACACACACAATCAGACCTGCCAGAGGGCATGTCTGAGCTTCCAAAGATTTAGTCTAGTAAAAATTAAACACGCTCTTTCATCTTCTAAGTCGGTGCTGAAGAGGTGAACAGTGGCGTCCACAACTGTTCACCGGGGAGAGGCAAGGGCACTGGGAAGAGCCAATCCTGTGGGCTGGAGGCATGGCTCAGGAGCGGGATGGGAACTTAGTGTGAACGAAGCCCTTCCACTCCACCAGCACCCCCACCACAATACAGTGTCCCTCTGATCCGTAAAAGTCCATTTCTGGAAGATCAACCCATAAAAATAATCCAAAATCTAGGAAGCTAGAGCGTTATTGGCAGTAAATCAAATTGCCATTGCCAGGAACTCGGCTGAGTCAGATTAGCTAGATGCGTCCGTTCATGTGGCCACTCACACTGAGGGCTGTGAGGACCACTGGGCAAAGAGAGAAGAGCCATGGGGACACAAATGAGAAGGATCAGACTGTGATGACTTTAGAATAACTGCGCGTTTGCACGCAGCTACAGGAAACTACGGGCCAGTTCCCCTGGCACTGCCAGCTTTCCTCTGATCTTACTGTTTTTATAATTTAAAAGTTTAGGAGACAAATATAAGACATAATACTATGAGAGCACAGTGTAGCGGAGATGATTCTGCTGTGGCCTTCCGTCCAATCCTCTACCTGAGGCTGACCCCTGTGGTCCTGGCTGCTCCATCACGGAATCCGGGCATCATGGCACTCCACCATCTGCTTCGGACTGCCTCTTTAATCAATATTCATGAGTCTGCGTGGCAGGAGTTTAGGGTTTTAGGAAGTGGTTTTAGTTCCATTACTGATTGAGCAGATATATGTTCATCCAGCAGCACCTTATGGCTGCGGTGCAGGCCTCTGTCGGGACAGATTTAACATGGCCTGGCATTTGCTTATTTGCAACAGGATATTTCATTTTTTCTTTGTTTTAATTGTAATTAGTATACAAAGTAATAAGTTTTCACCACCATTTCAAGAATGATCTGTCTGATAATCCCTCTTGTGCACGCCTCTCACATAGTCTTCTCCCTCCCTCCCACCCCAGCCATTTCTTTCCCACTCTTATGATTAGTTCCCATCCTCAGCAGCTCTCTTCTCTATTTCTGGCTACATGACTTTACACACACGCACATACACATGTGAACACACATGTGCACACACACTTTTAAAGCTAGGATCTGCGTATTGAGAAAGAACATGTGACTTTCGTCTTTCAGAGTCTGGGTTACTTACTACAATAATTTACAAAGCCACCATTGTCCTGTGAATTTCAGAATTTCTTGGGTTTGTTGTTGTTGCTTCATTTGTTTTTTGTCTCAATAAAACTGCACAGTGTGTATTACCACAATCTCTTTGCTCACTTGTCAGCTGATGGGCATCTAGAACATCCACTCTCTGTGTGGGGACTACTAGAACAGTAATGAATCTGGATATACAAGCGTCCCCTTATCACACTTAACTTGTGGTCTACAGAGGGATGACTTTCAAATCCGAGGCGCAGGTCCTCCAAACATTACTGTAGGAGAACGCAGGCTACTCAGTGGCTTAGCGCTTCCTGCCAGTCAGAAGACTTCCCAAACCTCTAGTTGTCAGAACCTTCATGAGGTCAGAAAACTAGCGATGCCATGGCCTTTTCCTATGTGTATCCAGTCTGTCACCAAGGCCTGTCCTTCCATGTGAGCGCCCTGCGACCATGCTTCCACGGGTTCTCGCCATGCTCATCTTCCTGTCTATTCCTCACCGGCTAGGCCTGTTGTTACAGGAACATGTCTAAGTACAGATTTGATTTGCAGCTCGCCGGGGCAGATCATTCCGTGCATCTCAATGCCGACTGCGCCGTGTGGGCTATAGCGCTCAGAATGCTGGCCCGCGTGCTGTACGCTGCCTTCAGCTTGGCCGAGGCTGCTTGCCGCGCATCTCTGGCACCACAAAGTCTGTCTTGGGAAAAGCGTGGGGCAGTCTACCTCAATCTATCTTGGACTCCTAAAGTTTAAGTAGGAAACGCATCTTCTCCGGGACTTCTTGCACCCGGGTCTCTGGAGGGCCTTTTACTAGCAAACAGTGCCCATGGGCATCCCAGCGAAGCCCTGCTCGGCAGGTAAACGAGCCTTCCTAGCTCTTTCCCTGTTCCTGATGCTGCCGACTACACATGTTAGGTTCCCATTCTGAGATGGGTCAGAATCATAGCGACACTGTGTACTTACTTTTACCATCAGCATGGAATTCTTGGTCATGTGGCACAATAGTGGATAATGATATTCTGTGGGGATAAGAACTAGTGGCTTTGCTAGATACACATGACAAAAGGCATTTAAATTTAAGGTACAGAACATATTTTGATACATGCATAAATGGTTTAATGAGTTAATTAACATGTCTGTCTCTGCACACAGTCATGGGGTTTGTTGTAACACTCAGCACACTTCAAATGTAGTGAACAATAGTACATTAGATCATGCAATGGAACAATGGTAGTGTGCAATAGTCTTGGGGCGTCACCATCCGGACACTAGCATCCTGCACAACAGCCATCATGTCCTTGGATGGCGTGTCCCCTTCCCCACCTCCTAGTCCAACAACAGCTTCCTATCCCCAGCATTCACGAACTTGACTTGTTAAGTTCTAGTGGTGACACACACCTGTAATCCCAGTACTCGGGAGGCAGAGGCAGGTGGATCTCTGTGAGTTTGAGGCCAGCCTGGTATACAGTGAGTTCCAGGACAACCAGGGATATGCAGGGAAACCCTATCTGAAAACAAAAACAAAAACAAACCTAAAACAACCAAAACCAAAACCAAACAAACAGAAGAAGCCATATCTAAGCAAGA
>NC_022009.1:65817115-65846274 GCF_000317375.1 Microtus ochrogaster
ACCTGCTCTCCGGGACTGCAGTGCACCCCGCATCTGCTCTCCGGGACTGCAGTGCACCCCCACACGTTTCTCACATGTTTCCCTGGATTGTGTTCTAATCCAACAGTTTGTGTCTAATGTTCATTTTGATTTCCCTTTTCTGTGTCACTAGACAAGGGATCGATTATATTCTCCTGCTGTGGCTGTCCTGTCTGCACACCCTCTCCACACTGTGTTCTTGGCGCCAGCGCGAAACATCAGTAGACCATATCTGTGTGGTTTATTTCTTGATCCGCTGACTCCTTCCGTGGCGCTGCATACCTGCTTGCTCTCCTGCCACAGCCATGTGGTTTTGATTGCCATAGCTCTGGATCATTTTGAAATCAGGAATTACAAAGCTCCCACCTTTGTTCTTCTTGCTGAATGCTTTTTCTATTACTTGCGTTCTCTATTTGGTTTATTTCTGCTCTCATTTTTCTTGTTTAGTTTCTTCTGTCAACTTTAGCCTTAGTTTCTCCCTTCTTTTCTAGTGTCTTGGGGGCTACAGAGGGCATAGCTTGCCCAGAAGGATGTTATTGTAATTCACAGGGCTTATCTCCAGGTACAGTTGATTTCTTTCCCTCTCCGGGCTCTCTTCTCCCAGGCGGAATGCCAGCTTTGACCCTCTAGATATGTGTGTTTCACCTGGAATACCCGCAGAGGTCAGGAAGTCAGTGAGTGAACTTGGGGAGGGGCTTTCAAGTGAGGTGAGGGAGACCACAATATATAGAATTTCCCCATTTATAAATGAACGGGAAGGGTTAAGTGGGGTGGGGATAGGAGGTCAGGGTGGGGGAGGCAGTAAGGGAAGGGGTAACTAACACCAAAGACCTTCTGAAAAAGTCATGGAAACCTATTATTGTAGAAGCTTCCTGAAATAGAAATGTATAAATATATTAAAAGTTTAGCGAAGTTCCCCTATCACAGGCAGAAGTGCCCTAACTAGACAGCACAGGATAGAAAATACAAAGCCCAGTGCTGGGAATGGGGCAGCTCTGTCAGAGTTGCTGCTCAGTGAGGTCCCAGAAGCCCATAACCAACGTTGCAGGTTACTGCCATTACTCTTGGCTGTTCTCTCGACGGCAAACTCCTATTGCTGGTGGCATCACATACTTGAGTTGTAGACCATGGAGAAATCAAGTTGGGAAGATGGGGGAGGGAGGCTCATACCAGTCAAGATACTAAGAAAGCCTGAGGCTCAACTCAGGATGCTCAGCTAATAACCAGTCCAGGAGGCCATTCTGTGAGCAGTTGGTGCACAATCCTGTCCTTAGTGTAGACCCATCCTAGACTTGCCACCAGCATTCAAGCACAGTTTGTGTGTATGCGTGTGTGTGTGTGTGTGTGTGTGTGTTACATGCATGTGTATGTACATCTGTGTGTGAGGTGTAAGGAATGGAGTCCAGAGGTCAACCTTAGACATCTTTCTCTAGTGCTTCTACCTGGTTTTTAAGGCAAGGTCTCTCAGTGAGCCTGGCACTCTCTGATTGAGACAGACTACCCGGCTGGGCCCAGGGATCCACCTCTTTCTGCCTCCGCAGAGCTGGGACTACAGGCATCTGCTCATGTGCCTAGCCTGTCACATGACTGCTGACAGACAGTTGAACTTCGATCCTCATGTGTAGCAAGTCTTTCCATGGGCCGCCAGCTCACTAATAACGACTCTGAAGCTTATTAATTATGGGAGTTTGGCCTTTACCTTAGGCTTCTCTCAACTAGCTCTTATAACTTAAACTGACCCATTTATATTAATCTCCATTCTGCCACGGGGCATTACCTCTCTTCCATCTTGTTTCCTTTTCTGCTTTCTCTCCCTGCCTGGAAGTCTCACCTATACCTCCAACCTAGCTATTGGCCAATCAGCTTTTTATTACACCAGTCACAGCAAATATATCTTCACACAGTGTACAAATATCCCACAACACTCGTGCAAATGCAGCAAGCATCTTACTGATGGAGCCATCTCCCTAAACCTAAGCCAGCACAGTTTAAAGTAGCATTTTAGATGCTATTGGGTTATTGTTATTATTATTATTACTATTATCAAAAATTCTGTCTCTGATCCAGAGATTATCACCAGATAGTCCTTGGGGTGAGTTCAACACAGGTACTCGCTCTGTCTGCTCTAACCAAGATGGTCTATCACCAAGTAAACAAAGAAATAAATTTGTGTTACACTGAATACATTATAAACATATAAAAATTGAAAGACACATGGTTTTCAAAGTATTAGGCTGTTTTCTCTGGCAGAGTCAGCAATGGTTTGGATTGTTCTTATTTAGGCAAAAGGGGAAGGTGATGGGGAATCTCTGCCAACCAATTATCTGTAAGAGGTGGGACCAATTTAGGGTGTGACTTTCTGGTACCTGGAGAAAAATGGTGCTTGATCCAGGTGCCCTCTCTGTGCATAGTTCCCTCACAGCACAGCTGAGCTTGGACTTCTCGTTCCTGTTTCATGAATTTTTTCCCTTATAATAAATAAAAATATAATTGTTTTAAAAAAACAAAAAAACAAAAAAAAAGATTTTTAATTGTGTGTAGGTGTGTGTGTCTATCTGTCTGACTGTCTTATATATGTGAGTGTGCAGGTGCCTGAGAGTTCAGAGGTGATGTATCTCCATGGATTTTTGAGCCACCTGGCTTGGATGTGGGAAACTACACTTTGGTCCTCTGTAAGAGCAATATGTGCTCTTAATCATTGAGCCACCGGGGATGTTTTTTGTCACTGTTTTACGGGGGAAGAAGCTGCGGTTTAGATGTTAGTGATTTGCCCAAGGTTTTAATTCGTAATGATTCATGATCCAGATCTTTCTGCCTCTGGGCCTGTGGTTAGAACTAGCCCACTGCTTTTGTGTGCTTTCTTAACACACAAATGATAAAATCAGCCCCTAACATAGTTCTGTCATTTTTCAAAAAAAAAAAAAAGCAAACAAATATTGATTAAATGCAGTTGCCCTACTGAAAACGAAGCCGTCAGTTTTGAGGCACTCCAGCTCCTTCCCGTTTGTGTCACTTGGTGGTGAGCTGGCTTTAATAACATGCTTCATGATTTCCTTCTTCATTTGCCAGTTTGAAATACCCAGCATACAGGTGGGAGGATGACAGAGCAAAGAAACGGCATCAAGTCTCTTTCTCTTCTTTTCAATTGAACGCTCTGTGACACACAGGAGCGTCATTCTGCAAGATGGCAGGTTTCTTAAATGATGGTTGATTCCAGCACATCTGCAAACACTTGACATGTTGGGAATCCATGCATTTCAAACATGTGAGCAGAGGGGATGTTATCCCTGAATCTGAGGAATTAGAGCCATTTAAATGCAGTTCCCAACAGTATGGCTTCTGTGCTGTATGCGAAGGCCTTGCACTCCTTTTCCATACAAAGCTGCTGTGTCTCCATTGAGTAGGACTTCCCTGGTTCAACAGTTTTCCTGGCAGCATTACACCTTTTTCTTCCCAATTGTGCCCCTGGATTGTTTGTATCTGTGCGTGTATGTATTGATACATTTGTGTGCATGCATATGCATGTGTGTATGGATGCAGGTGTGTGCATGTGTGTAGAAATGTATGTGCATGCAAGTGTGTATGGATGCAAGTGTGTGTGTGTGTATGTATAGATGTATGTGTGTGTGTATATAAATGTATGTGTATACAAGTGTGTATGGATGCAAGCATATGCATAATATATAAATGTGTGCATGTGTGTATAGATGTCTGTGTGGGCATGTGTATATAAATGTATGTATATACAAGTGTGAATGGATGCAAGCATATGCATGAATATATAGATGTGTGCATGGTGTGTATAGATGTCTGTGTGGGCATGTGTATATAGATGATATTTATGTGTGCATGTGTGTATAGATGTGTGTGGATACATGTGTGTACATATGTGCATATCCCAGTGTGTGGAGGTCAGAGACCAACCTCAGGTTTGTTCCTCAAATGCTGTCCACCATTTTTTGAGACAGACACTCTCTGGCCTGGAGCTCACCTAGGAGGCTCGGCTGACCAGCCAGTGAGTTGCAGGGATCTATCTGCCTGTCTCTGCCTCCCCGGAACTGGGATAACAAGCTGCGCTAGTACCACATCTAGCTTTTCATGTGGGTTCTGGGGATTGCACTCACTCAGGTCTTCATGTGTTTACAGAAAACACTGCCAAACCGCGCCATCTCCTCAGTCTGCTAAACCGAGTCTCTTCCCTTGTGTCCCAGCGTCATGATGTAGCATGCACAGGAATAATAGTATAGACTGCTTCACACTGTGCCAAGGGCCAGTGTGGCTATTGCCTAATGGTTACAACGAGATTGTAGGGAAGCAGGCATCAACCCAGAGAAAACTGAAATGACCAGAAAGACTACAATCTGCTTGCTTCTTCCCTCCACGCGTGAATGCTTTTAAGAGCTCAGCAGAGAGAGAAGAACAGCTGCTTAAATGTGCACTGAACATTTCATTCTCACAGACCTTCTAGGGAGTCACAGCTCAACTAGCAGCCTGGTCAGATGGGAACAGACAGCCAGTTCAGTGTCTTTGGAGGCAATTCAAAGGCTTTAAAAGAGGGTTTCTTCTCATGGGAAGAGAGTGTTTTTATGGTCAGCATAAGCATTTGAGTTCAGTCAGAAATTGTTTGAGAGCGTCCTGAGAATGCACCGGCTGCTGTGCATCTCAGCGCCTCCCGCACATGGCCAGTTCATAGGTTTATGCTCTTTCTAGTTGACAACTACCACAAAGAGCTCCTTCCTGAGCCTGGGGAAGCTGTCAGGAACTTAATGCCCCCAATTCCTCTCAAGCGCATACATCCCACACAGCTTCCCTCTGGACTAAGAGCTCAACTGTTAGTCACTGCCCAGGCAGCGGAGGCCCCTTTGCCTTGGGAGAAATGACCTAGTAGGAGCTAGTATGTCTGCTTCCAAGACTTCTCTGGAGTTGCTGTGGATTTTCAACCCTTGTGTCTGGTTAGGAAACATCTGGAATTGTCTGATTAGGAAACAACTGGAATGTTCATTCATTTCTTAGCCACACTTTCAGTTGCATCGCCAAATCGAAGGGCTTACTTAGATGTTACACTTCCGTGTGTGTGTGTGTGTGTGTGTGTTTTGGAATTTATGCACATGTGTATACTACATGTACATGAGAAAGCACATATGTGGAGGCCGGACAACTTCAGATGTCATTCTTAAGGCTCTGCCCCCTTATTTCTTGAGATGGAGTCTCTCATTGACCTATGGCGATTAACCAGCAAGCCCCTGTCTCTACCTTCCTAGTTATGGGATTGTAAACACATACTACCGCATCTGGAATTTTGAATGTGAGTTCTGGGTATGGAGTAGGTCTCCATGCTTGCAGGGCAAGCACCGTATCAACTGAGCCATCTCCCTAATACTAGATATTACATTTCTCATGAAAACCACCCCACGAGAATGTGGGGATGGGAGGGGGAATCTATTGAGGGAGTGTCTGGGAGCTGACCTGGAGGTATGATCAAGATATGTTGAATATACATATAAAAATGTCAAAACAAATTAGTAAAAGTCAATATAGAAATAAATCCTCCCTGTCAATGACTGTCCTGCCAGTGCTATTGCAGAACAAGCTCATGTGCCAGCAAGCAGATTAAATGAAGACCAGGAAGTTGGGAGACACTGGAGATAAAGGAATAATAATGGACATGTGTCCTGGGTGCCAAGGTTCCCCCAGGACAGTGTTTTCCAGATAAATGGCTAAGGTGATGAATGCAGTGTTTTTGGCAGCTAATTCTAGATTTCAATTATTATTTAGTTAGGCCTAAGGATATTTTTATTAACTAGGAATTTCATACAATGTATTTTTATCATATTTACCTTCAACTGCTGCCCTTAATTCCTCCCAGGCCCACTCTACCTCCCTATAACTGCAACCTTTTGGCATCTTTTGTTTGTTTGTTGTTATTCAATAACCCACTGATTCTGATTTGTTCTGTCTATGTACTCCTGAATATGTGACCTGCCAATGGAGCATGGTTGACCTAACAGGAGCCATATCCTTGAAGAAATGGATTCTCCTTTGTCAGAAGTCAATAGCTCCTCAGATAGGAATAGGAGCTCATGAGTCCCTTCCTCCACATGCTGGGATGTTGATTGCTTTTCTTGTCCTATGAGCTCATGAGTGAAGAGATCCCGTCATGTCCAGAAGACAGGGTTTGGGTACTCCCTGACCTCTGACTCCTACACATCTTTCTGCACCCTCTTCCAAGATGCCCCTTTGAGCCTTGGAGAAGGCATGCCGTGCATATCCCAGGAGCAGCTGAGCACTCCACAGTTTGGCATCTGAACCAGTCATGAGTTTCTGGGTTAGTCATCATCCCTGGTACAAAGAGACTTCTCTGATGAAATATGAAAGTTACACTAATCTGGGTTTAGGACTGCTCTGTCCCCTGGGTCCTCAGTGACCTCTAGAACCATCGGGAGGAAGGGGACTTTCCATGAACCTGGGCCCTAACCCAGAGTCATAGCTGGTCCCTACCCTTAATCTTTAGCTTCCTCTGAAGCCCCTACATGATATGAACTCCCCAAATACCAATCTATTTTTTAAAATATTTTTATTAATTCTTTGAGAATTTCATACACTGAATTTGGATTGCATCCATCTTCTTCCTCCAATTCTTTTCAGATCCATCCCCATTCCAAACCCACGCAATTTTGTGTCCTTGTTTCTTTTTAAACCCATCCATCCCAGCTAGTGCCATCCATACACTCCCTGTGGTTGTGGGCTCATCTCCTGGTTTTGTTCCACCAACCAAGGGCCACACACACCCTGTTTCTCCAGCTAGCTATCAATTGCCAATAGCTTCTCGGCATATCTACTTTCTAATTATGGCAAATGACCCCAAGTCACCAATCCTCCTCAGAGAAGCTTCTTCTTGCGGTAGATGGGAATTAACAGAGACCCACAACTGGAGAGCGTGCAGGGAGAGCCTTGGGCGCACTCAGCCCTCAGTGAGATGTCTGTATCATACCCCTCCATGCAAGGCTCAGGCATCTCTACAGAAGAGGGGGCTGCAAGGTTGGAAGAGCAGAGATTGTGGGTGACTCCAAGGAAGCAGTGTCTTCCTGTCACAGCAGGACCGGTGCCTGTGAACTCACAGGGACAGCGGCACATACTTGTACAGGTTCAAGCTAGCTGGGGTCCCAGCCCTGGGGGGGGGAGGACAGTAGATGCCAGATCCGCTGAGCCCCTTTGTACCACTGGAGGCGAGGTCCCTTGCTCAGAGGCAGTTGAGCAATACAAAATGAACTCCACAGTTGTTTAGAGGACTTTTGGTTTCATTTTGATCTGCTTTAGATTAAAAAAAAAAAAAAAGTTTGTCTTGTTAGTTTTTTGTTTTGAATTCCATTTTGTGTGGGGGTTGTTTTGTTTCTTTAAGAGAGAGAGAACATAAGGTTGGGTGGGTAAGGAGATGAGGAAAACTTGGGGAAAGTTTGGGAAGGAGAAAAACATCAAAATATATTTATTAAAAAGTTTTTAAGAAAAAAATAAAAATGAAAAATAGAAATCAGGTTTCTTAGCGATTGGCTCCTGTCTGAGGAGTTTCAATACAGACTGTCCCTGGAGGCAGCTCTTAGAGCTGGCATCGTGAGCATCATGATGACCCAACACCCTGTCCTAGACTGTCCTCCAGTGCAGCCTCTGACAAAGCTAGGCTGTCCCAAACCCCTGGGGAGCTTCCTTCATGCCGAGCAAGGTTGGGAAGCCCAGACCCTCAGATGCTGTGTGCCCAGGATGATCTCAAGGGCTTCGTGCTGAGTGGTGGAGTCATCTCCTGGGGAAAGGGATCCTGTCATTGGCAGTCAGACCCCACAGGAGAACTTCTCACCAGGATTTATATTTAAATTGTATTAATGTTTGAGAATCAGCGTATGGATCATTTTTAATTTAACTTTAACTCAGAATGTTAGTATTTACTTATAAACTTGAAAATCATATATTAAGACTTTATACTCCAAAACTGAGATAATCTGTGCTATTAGAAATGTCTTGACTGCTCATACCTACGTATGAAAAAACCTGGGTCCCTGGCAAGAGTAGACAGTATCTTAGATCTTTTTTGAGGCTCTGTAGTCCAAATTGGCCTAGGATTGATTATTTCAGTCAGGTTGGCCTTGAACTGATGGCTGTCCTCCTGCCTCAGCCCCTCTGCTCCACTAGCATCATGGCTCACAGTCGTCTGTCACTCCAGTCCAGGAGGATCTAACTCCCTGTTCTGGCCTCCCTAGGCACCAAGCATGCACACGGCACACAGATATTCATGCACGACATGACATTCACACACATAAAATGAAAGTAATAAATCTTCTTAAAACCCAAATAAGTAAATAAATGATACAAAAAGAGTTGTACCATCATTCAAGTATATCCAACTGATTATATTTATAATGTAAAATATAGTTGATTAAGAAATATTCAAATTTTAGAGAAGTGTGAAAGAGGATGTTTTGAAATTGTAGCCTTTGCTCTTATGAGGCTTTAAATCCACCAGATTCCCTGTGATAAATGGAAAGAGATATTTAGGCATTAGGGAAAGTTGTTAAATAATTGAAATATTTAAGGCAACACCCCTGTGCCTACCGTGTACTGTGTAACAAATCTGCAAGCGTTACACTGTAAAGAAGTTGGGCGTAAAACTTTCATGCTTTCCAAAGTGATAAAGACCTGAAATGAATTGGAGGTTAACAGATTAAGGAAGAACTGGGTACATGAATATGTGATTTTAATAAGTGGTGTATTGGACCAATGAGGCTGCTCAAGTGGATAAAGATCCTTGCAGCCAAGCCTGATGATCTGAGTTCGATTCCCAGAACCTACGTGGTGGAATCAACTCATGAAAGATGCTCTCTGAACACCACAAACACATGCACAATCACGCAAAATCAATAAATGAATGTCATTTTTAAAATTAAAAACAAGGAAG
The DNA here is from genome assembly GCF_000317375.1 of Microtus ochrogaster. Taxonomy (NCBI): domain Eukaryota; kingdom Metazoa; phylum Chordata; class Mammalia; order Rodentia; family Cricetidae; genus Microtus; species Microtus ochrogaster. Next base: position 65,826,078 of record NC_022009.1, read on the forward strand.
TAGACTATTCACATTTTAGGTAGCCCTTTTGTGTCCCAAAAAGTCCCCCAAGTTCATCTTTGTACCGAAGAAAGAGACTCGTTGAATGTGTATCCTTTACAAAAAAAAAAAAAAAATGAAACTCTAGGTTAAAATAAACCTAGATAACCTTTATAAAGCTAGTAGTGAAAAACAAGAAACAAAATAATACAACCATGATGTGCAGCATATTGAGCAAAATCTCACGTTAAAAATCACCCTAGATAATACGTTACTTTTCAGACACACACTCATTGAATGTTCCAAAGATGAAGATGAGTGCCTACTTTCATTTAGTAGGAAGGAACATGGGTTAGGGAAGTGGTTTTCTGAAGAATGCTTGCTTACTAGCAAGTTATTTATTTATTTATTTATTTATTTATTTATTTATTAAAGATTTCTGCCTCCTCCCCGCCACCGCCTCCCATTTCCCTCCCCCTCCCCCGATCAAGTCCTCCTCCCTCATCAGCCCGAAAAGCAATCAGGGTTCCCTGACCTGTGGGAAGTCCAAGAACCACCCACCTCCATCCAGCTCTAGTAAGGTGAGCATCCAAACTGCCTAGGCTCCCCCAAAGCCAGTACGTGCAGTAGGATCAAAAACCCATTGCCATTGTTCTTGAGTTCTCAGTAGTCCTCTTTGTCCGCTATGTTCAGAAAGACCGGTTTTATCCCATGCTTTTTCAGACCCCACTTACCAGCAAGTTTGAATCCCAGCTAAGGGACACTTAGCGGTCACTTTCCACTCCCTGTGACAGTGTTTGTTACCCCGCAGCAACTTGCTCACAGATGAGGGCTTTCCCTGCCTTGCCCGTGCAGAGATTCTACCTGCTGAGCTTGTGGCTTGAGCAGCAGCACCCTGGCTGACGCTGGTAAGCGGGCTGTGACTGTGTCCTTGTGTGTCACCCTTTGCCTGGCATTCTCTGGTGAAAGTTGTGTCCCTCATATCACATATATATTCAAAACCCCCTTAAATCCTCTACAGAAGAGGGTGAGTGGAAGATCCCAGATCCCTGCTGAGGGACACACACGTGGGCAGTTTGTCCCTCTCTTCCTGCTTCGCCACAGATAGGTGGTTCTAGGCTTAGTGAAGCCCCCTGCCTCCAGCAAGACTGAAGATGGATGCACTCGGCAGAAGCGGCTAGTCGGCCGAGTTCTCCCTGTTGCCCAGCGACTGCTTGCTGCTCTGCCCGGAGCCCACGGCAGTTCTCAGCCCTCAGCTCACACCTGCCCATCGGCTGCTTTCAGCTTAGAGAACCCAAGTGGGCTTTTGTGAGTAGCAAAGCAGCACTACAATCAGAAGAAAATCTGTGTTTAAAAAGGAGTGTGATATATTCCAGAAATAAATAGGTGCCCCAGATTATGCCTGACTTTTATCATCATGTTGAGCGGTCAAAGACTGATTCCTTTTTTTTTTTTTTCTTCTTTTCTCCTACAGAAATCACTGCCATCCAAACAGGGCCAATGCCAATCTGTCCCAAACATTAATAATGGAGAAACAATTTGTAAATGAGCGTGGGCATACATTTCATAGATTATGGGCGGGAGTGAGGATGCCATGGTGTGTGCAGGTTAAAACCCTTCCACCCGGGCACAGGGCTTTCAGAAGAGAAACACCTCATGCCTCTCGTTCAGCAGGCTGGCCGGTGATTACAGCGAGAGCCTGGCCCTCTTGAAGCTTAGTTTTCTTCTTCCTTTCTTTGAGCATAAAGCAAAAGGAGGTTTCTCTGAGAGTCCTAATAGAAGCTTTTGAATGATCTGCCGAGGTAGCAGTGGGGTGAATGGATTCCATCAAGACTGGCCCGAAGTATGAAATAATTACCGAAAGGATTCCATTAGAGACGAAAGCTACCTGGACGGGCAGACAGAGAGGCCAACCCTTTCCTGCTCTTGACTTATTCTGATGGATGGTCTGAATTGAAATGACTCGAGTGTATCACGGATCCTCAAAGAAAAATATTGAACATGGAGGCATATAAGCAAACCCTGGAAAAAATAGACCCTTTAGTTAAAGCCTGGAACAAAAAGTGTATTTTCTTACTTTTCCGTTTGAACTCACAGGAGTGGAGGCTAAATGGAGTATCTTCTCATCAAGTAAAAATTAGATTGAATAAAGTAGTGAAGATTGCTCGCTCCATGTACAATGGGATCGCAAGCTGAGCAAAAAGAAAATCTACAGGTGCCAGGGTTTGTACCTTAAGGCATGGCAGCGTATCCCTTCCCTTGCAGGTGACTGTCGGGAAACCCTGCCCTTTCTCTGAAGAACGCGTGAGTGTGCTTCCCCCACCTGGAGTTCTGGAAGCCTGTTTTGCATTGCACACTCAAGTTGCCAATATGTAAAACCCACACACATCTGTCCACATTCATATACTTACACAGATGTGTTCCTGATTAGCCAGGGGAATGTGGCTCGATCTCTGCGGTTACCTAGAATTCCCGGTAATTTTGGAAGAAGCAACAGAAGCATCTACTTCTGGGTCCTCCAGAGCCCTCCATTGATACTGGGTGCAATTGTGGGTGTCAAATCAAAAATTAAGTGGTCTGTTATGAAGAGAAAATTGCTTAGTAAACAAACGTACTGTATCATCTGAACCGAGGGCTGGTTGGATGCAAGGGTATCAAGACTAAAGCGAATTGGGTGAGCCAAGTGTGCTGCCCTTGAAGTTAATATTAGATGATCCCCAAAAAGTAAGCGGCCAGCAATGTGGAAGTGGAAAAAATGGCTTATTTTAAAATCTCAAACGCAACACAGAGATGGATAAAACATTTTGTATTATTTAATGCTCACACCAAACTTGCAATTTAACAGTAAAAAACTAGACCATTAAACTACTGGATGACAATACAAGCAAGTGTTATGAAACTATGAGAAACCTGGAGTCTGTGCAGAGTGTCTGCAGCTAAGAATCCCGTCGTTGGTGTGAGGGATAAAGAACAATCTGAATTCAAGACCCAGAAAGCTCTGCGTATGCCTTATTATGGTTTCCATTGTATTTCCTTGCAACCCACAGACATGTTAACTTATTATTAAGCATATTGTATTTGGATCAATAGCAAGGTAGTGGTTAAATGTAAATTACAATTTAAAATCAGCTAAATAAAAATACATGTCCATTTAAACCTTCCCCATGTGCAGATATAAACATTTGGTGGTATTAGATTTACATTAAAGCCGTTGAAATATCACATACATTAGTATAGAAAATGGGAGCAGAAGGCTTGTTATTATGGCTTTCTTGCATGGAAGTCTCTAGAAGTATCATGCCGATTGGCAGCTGGAAATATGTACAGCATTTTCCATGGGGTGTGCAGTTGCTTCTTAATTCTATACAGTAGAATTTTATAATAGTCACAGATTCAATGCCTCAGTAGCTAGAAAAAACAAAATTGTCTCCCAGTGATGTTTGGGAAGGTAAATCAAGACAGTATGATCATGGCCCTCTGCAGATTTTAAGTTTCCCATGAATGAGTGACCCAGCCTAGCCATCCAGCAGATTTCTTTCATCAGAGGCCATGAACGGAGAAAAGTCAAGCTTATCTTATCAGTTAACTTTGGGGTATAATAGTGTAATCCTTTTGTTATACACATTACATATTATATATTGCATACTATATACATTATATATTATATATGTGTATGTCATATGTATATATGTGCATTTTACTTCACATAATGAAAAAAGAGAAAGCATTCAGTTTGTGGTAACGGAAACACTGTTTACTACTTTGAGGGTGAACAGTGTATAATGGTGACATGTTACTGTGTTCATTTGCCATTAGCAGCCAAATGGCCAGTTCCACTTCAGGACCTATTGGACAGAAGCCACCTTCCCACTCAATTGCTTCTGCGATGTGGTTCAAAGACAGCAGATGAAGGGAGGGTGGTTCCCTGTAGTTCAAAAGGAGAAGAATAAGCAAACGAAGTGCGTTGATCTGTGTTTGCAGAGCATTAGAAAAGAAAGGTATGTCTTGTTTTTTATTGGTTTCCAGAGTCTCTCTGTGTAGCCCTAGCTGTCCTGGAACTCACTGTGTAGACCAGACTGGCACTGAACTTGAGATCCTCCTACCGCGGCCTCCCAAGTGTGGGAATTGAAGATATGGGCTACCATGTCCAGCTGTTTCTTATATATTAATTAAACAGTTTAAAATCTAGCATTGCCCAAGATGTTTCAGGTTTGGCGACCAGAATGGGTCCTGGAGCTTGCTGGGGGAACACGTCCATTCTAGGCCTCAGCATGCAGACCAGCCTGAAGCAGTGCTGGAGCTGGATAAACACATCGCCCAGTACAAGTTCTCATCAACACGTGCATTTGCAAACGAGTCTCCCTTTTTCAGGGAAAGAGAGGACCTGCTTTACCGAAGAGTTTGTTTTCTTCTGGTCACACCCCTGGCCTTCGCTTTGGCTGTGTTTTGCTCCCAGTCACATTGATCTAATAATTACTCCTATTTCAATTTTCCATGCTAAGAATGATTTTGAGTTCCTCCAAAATCAACCTGTCTGTCAAAGGCTTCTTGGTTGCGCCTACGTAAACTTCAGTGACAGTTAACGACACACGTTTTTCACTCCTCAGCTTTTGCTTGAAGCGAATGAAAAAAAAAAAATCAGTTGATGCTCATCCTTCCATCTTTGAGGGAACTATCAAATCACAAGTGCCCAGCTGTGTGATGAAGGAAGCAGCCTTATTTGTAACTACTAGGCACTAAAATCCTTTTTTGTGTCTGTGAAGATACAAATTAAGTGTCAACGTGAAAATTATTTGAAATTTGATTTTTAAAGGTACATTTTGGATTAATAAAATTTCCTAGGTTAAAATTTCAAAAGAAGACAGGCGGTGGTGGTGCACGCCTTTAATCCCAGCACTCGGGAGGCAGAGGCAGGTGGATCTCTGTGAGTTCAAGGTTGGTCTGGCCTACAAGAGCTAGTTCCAGGACAGGCTGCAAAGCTACAGAGAAACCCTGTCTTGAAAAAAACAAAAACAAACGAAATGCAAAAGTGTGTAGACTAGCATGGGTAACTTCTTTACTGCTCTCTGACACTCAGATATCTTAGAGAATTACAAAACTTAGCCTTAATGATGGTAGGAAACTTATTATGTGCTGGGACATAGTAGATCCAAAGTTTTGAGGATCCAGGCCATATGTGTAGCTCATACGAAGTTTGTAGGATGGCAAAGAAGGAAAACATGCAGAAGTAAATGAATTGTAAAGAGGTTGCCATCATAAAACATGAGCCAGGTCAGAGCATCCCAGGCGTGGGAACTTGACATGGCTTTCTCCCTAGATTATCTCTACCCTAGGAGGGCTTAGCCCCATGGAAGCAGGGACCTTGGGAATCTTCTGGAACCTCCCTATACCCGTGGGGCTCACAGGAAGTGTTTGGTAAATGAACAACAAACGCCCTCCCCATAAGACAGCACCGCCTCCCCGTGGAATATTCCCTTCCTGCCAGCGACTCAGGTCTCTGACATCCACTGCCAGTTATGTTTAAAACATGCTATACCACTAAACTAGCTTCCTACTTGGTTACATTTAAGCCACAAGCTAATGCTTTCTCCTCTTTGTGTGTCCATTTTTGCATTTTGCAAGTCATGTATTTCAGAGTTAAGATCGGAAATGCTTTCTGAATGCGTGACGCATGTGTGATGGAACTAGAAACACAGGAAGTTTTCAGAATAGAGACAAGAAATTCCACGAGTTTCCTTTGTGTGTCATTTGGCTTCAAGGATACAAGTACTACTGAATCATCAACCATGCGTGCTCATAGCTAAAGAGCTTGAGATTTCCAATAAAAGGCACAGACATTAGTATTATATGTGACCCTCCAAAAAGCCCAGCGCGTGCTTATTAGGAGCTTTAAAGGGCAGGATGAGGTGCTGTCTGCAGGTCATGGAAAAGGAACAGGGACGTGCTCAAAGGCAGGAGATGCATTTGTGGCTCTGTGTAAAACAAAAGAGGACCAGAGGAAATACATCCTCCACCCACCTGCCCACAATGCGTTCAAACCATTCCCTGGATCTCTTCTTCATGACTGTATTGGTATAATATGCTTGCTAACTTTTTAAAAAAACATTACAAAAACTACCCACTTGGTATTGTGTTCATATTGAAGAATGCGAAGAGAATTTTGCAAGGAGAAAAGTGAAAAATATGAAAAGCTGGTGGTTTTAAATAGTATATTATTTATGTGAAAATATGTAGACAATATTTTTTTTAAATTTTAGATAATATTTAATAACAAAGCAGCATTCAAGTTTAATATACATTCTCTGTGTTATAAGATGTGGACATGACATAGTGTAGTGTACTGCGCTGACAGTTCTAATATATTGATATGAAATAAAAATAATTGTGTTACCTTCATCCAGATAAGAGAGACATTGTTAATGGAAACTTAGAGAAGTTTGGGTAATTTGAGTAATTACAATAACCACTATTGTTGCTATGTTTTATCTATTTGAAAAGCATGTGTATATATTAATTTAACTATGGAAATTTCATATATAATTATCCACAGAAAATCCAAAAGAATGCATCTACAAATATGGTTATTAAAACCTCAGGATAATGTTTATGCAACATTGTATTCTGAGAAATTCACGTTTTAGGAAGTATTCAAGAACTGTTCAGTGGTGCTCTCCTGTGGAATGTTCCCTAGTTTGGGGGATATTTTCATTATTAAGTAAATGAATTAAAATCTAAATCTTCTTATTTGCACGTGAACATCAGGAAAGTGGTCAGGTGCTGTAAATTCTGTGGGAACTTCAGCCACTGTGCCCTTTAGAATATCCTGCTGATAGTTAGGAGATTTCCCTGAAGTAGCATCAGACTGAGCTTATTAATAAATTATACATTGTTGAAATTTGAAGTTAAGAAGTTCACCAGTTCTAGCAGAAACAATTTTTTAAGAGAAAAAGAAAAAAGAAGAAATAAATACACACCAATGTAACATCAAAGTGAGTGCCCATGTTGCAGAGTTTAGCCTTTTAAAACATTCAGATTTGGTTTATTATACTGGTTTTGTGGTTTGCTCATCAGCCAGCATAGCACACAAAAATTACAGACATAATATGCGGTGTCTAACCTAATACTGTAGAAATCACTGTCTGGTGACAGATAACCCAAAAAAGAACAGCACAAGGCCCAACTTCTGGCTACAAAACAAAAGTAAGTGTGCCTTTCGAGGCCAAGTTTGAAGCCCTCCCCTGCGTATGAGCCATGTATTTTGCATCTTTTGGGTGATTTTTTTTTCTAAGTGTCTTTCGGTTTTAACAATCTGGGTTCAGCTTCCTAAGAAAGATGCCTGTTTCACTCGTTGCGTCTAAGAGGCTGGAGAGTATGTTTAAACAGATATAGTTTTTTTGTCTAACCTTGTCTGGAAGATATAGGAAAACTAATCTGCCTTATTTACATATGGCACAATCTATCCAGTATTCAAGGGTCTGTCAGAAACAGGAACCTTGTGCATTTCCATGGTAACCGATGGCATGCTGACAGTATCTGGCTTGTTGCAGCTTCGTCTAGGCAGGCCGGCAATTAATCAGCCATCTACATGCACAAAATTCTTTGTGAGTGAATGGCAGTGCCTCTGTATGCTGTCTGTGCTTTTACAATTCCGTATTCCTGCCGGGCAAAGTACTTTTTTGTCTCTTCTATTCATTTTCCATAGCTCGCCAAAACGCGCTAGAAAAGAGAGTGGGGGCTGGGAGAGGAAACACATCTACCTGTAATTTCAAAAATGACATTATTTCTTGCCAGCCTCAAATATGCCAGGGTATATTCCTTCCCTTTTATTCTGCACCTCATAGAGAGTTTTCTTTTTATCTTTTTCCCCCCTGGGCTTTCTTAGGTTGTGCCTGCTGGCCCTGTGTCTTGAGGGCCTTCGTTGTCGGTGTAAGTAGGACACACCTACCAGAGCAGGTATATGCATGAACCATGGCGGGCCTGTGTTAGGCAGCTGGGGGCTTTTTATATCCCACCTCTGCTTCTGTCCTCTGAGCTATGTGGCATTGCTGGTACTCCCATTTTGCAGACTGAGGTGCAGATAAATTGAACCATTGTTGGATTTGCATGGTGAGCTTGGTCTGAAGGCACCAGGCTGCCAGCCATGGACCCGACACACAGTCTTGTTCTGCTTTGTGTGCAGTGATTCGAGGTGTAGGAATCAGTACGGCTTCATGCCTGCATCCAGATGTTTTCTGCATCAGAAAGTAGACTTGGGTGTCTGTGCATTCAGAGGCTTTCATTATCTAGAATCTGGTGTGAGAGTGGAGCACACCCCAGCAGTAGGTGACTAGCAGACAAGTGGGTTTGGATTTTGCCGGGGACTCTAGCCAGGTCATGTCCAGGAAGATATTCTGCTTTTTGTCACTGGGAGATGAAGACAAAGATTTAGTTACCTTGAAGGGGTCCACCCAGCATAGAGATTATGCAATTCTCCATTTTATTTTCTGGAGCGTTACCTGGGATAGTCAAAAATAATAAGCAAAAATCAATATCTATAATTGGTTCAGTCATTTGTCCCTGAGGGTGGACTGAAGTTAGCAGATTTCCTTTTTGAAAGGGCAAGAAGCAAGCTTTGGCTTCTGTGTGGCTGACACATCTCGACAGGTCAAAATTCCCTGAAGTCAGATTTGGACAGTGTCCTTTCCACACACAATATTCTAAGGTCTAACATGTTTACCCTCAGTTTTCAACTCAAGCAAGTTCTCTGCAGAAGAGTAGCTCATGGCCTGGTGTGTGAGCTTATGTATGCTTTCACAGGTGAGTTTCCATGTTAAAGAGCAACAGGCTACACACATGTGTTTACAGTGGAGAAAACAGAAGCGGAGATGCATATTGTTTCCACCTAGTCATTTTATTAGTTAGGAGCATGCGTGTGCAAATACGCTTGTATTCGATTGCCTTTGTGATATATTCTTAACCCTGTGCTGAATTTACTGTTCAGGGACGAGTTCCACATCACACATTTTCTTTTGAAGTTCACAATTCCCCTGTGAGGCAGAGACTCGGCTTGAGCAGGAACCCTATATAGCAGGATGGAAAGGCTCCTTCCTGCGGACATCTCAGCGCTCCAACCTTTGTCAGGTGCTCAGGGGATGACAATGCTCTGACAGCCACATTCCAGTTGACAAAAGATGCGTCTCATAAAAGTTTTAATTTATAAGATGGCTTATTATAAGGTCCTACTAATGGTTGATTTCCATTGGCAAACTTTAGATATGTGTGCTTGTCAAATGTAAGTAAATATGAGATTATTGATGCATGACCATTTTCTTAAAAATCTTAAATAACCTTAAAGAATAACCCGAAAACCACTCAATATACATCATAATCCACTTTAAAACATCCTGTTTCTTATAGAATTTTCATGAGTGTATTCCAAATTATAATAATTCTGTTCTTACAAGGAAGCCCTTTTTTTTCTCCCCCAGTTAATTTTTTTTGTTTCTACAGGAAGTATATCTGTTTCAGCACATTAATCTGATAGTATGTAGTCACTGCGATTTTGTTTACAGTATTAGAAAGATCAGCCTGAACCTTCCCTACCCAGACCAAGTGCCCTGCATTCCCTTCTCCTCCAGTCTCCTCATCTGTCTTCTCTGTGTGGCCTTGGGCATCTTTTGTTAAAATGAGAGCTTCCATTGCACCATCCAGGAGTCATTCAAACACTTCCCTCTGGGGGGGGGGGGGCTGCTGCTGATGCCACCTCCTGACAAAAATCCAGGTTGTGGATACCATCCCCGTGATGGAAGTTTTCTGTTTTGGTATCTAATTTTAGTATGAAAACATTTTAATGCAAATATTAATGGATACTTTTCACGTATAACTCTGTATCGCTTACCTTTCTCATTCCCAAGACTGTATATAGTAAAAACAACTGTATTTAGTTCAGAGCTTTGGTTTAGGGAAATAAAGTGTGTAATTTCCGTATTCAACAATGGCTTTAAAAGTATCAGAAGTCTCAAGTGGTGAAATTCAGCGAAGAGACAGTGGAAACGGGGCAGGGGTGGGGAGAAGGAGAAGGAGGGGCGCCTGCATAATGGAAGGGATCCTCCCAGGGGACCGCGGATGCTCCACAGAACAGAGAGAGTAGCATGCAACACCTGTGAGCTCCCTGGAAATCATTAAAATAAATACCTCCCATGAGCTGGCGTGTGGCAGGAAAATTAGATTTCAATAAACGTCTGATATTAAAATGAAATCTAATATTAAAGCTTAGAATGTTTCATGCCTAAGCCCCTCATGAGGCCCTGATGAGACTCATCTCATTTGCAAGTTGTGGGAAAATGAGGGTCTGCGGTCGACTTCCCAGCCGTGTGAGTCCACTTAGCACTGCCGAACGGGGCGCCCACAAAGACTGAGGTGGTAAATTTTGTGTTGTGTGGGTGTTGATCACAATCAAAAATAGCATACAGCAGCATGGACGCTGGCGCCATGCAGGACGGATGTCGGTGCCGTTCTCGTGAGTCCTTTTCTGGTCATCGTCCCTCGTGCCGTGCGTTGTCCCACAGTCCCTCATGCACGGCCACAGTCGATAGAGTAGGGAAACGCCGAATTAGTAGAACTTGTGTTCAATCACCATATTCAGCCACTTTTGACCTACGAAAGCGGCAATTTCGTATGATTCAAACCAGCACTTAGAAAGACATTATAACTACAGTGCAGCCTGCCGCTTGATTTTAGCTACTCCAGAGTTCAGAGCAAAGCACACTTACCTGGGGGTTTGCTTTTATTTTTGTTTTGTGTGTGCGTGCATGTAGTACATGTATGTGTGCATCTGTGTGGGTGTGGGGTATGATACACATGTGATATGCATGTCTTAGATGTTGTGAGTCAGAAACTGTATACCTTGTTCTTTGAGACAAGCTCTCTGTGGGACTTGGTGCTTATTGTTTGGGACAGGCTGGTTGGCTTTGGTCATCCTCCTCATAAATGTGAGAAAACTGGGTCAGCTTCCAAAGACCAGCACAGTGCCTTCGACAGCAGAATCAGAAAAATTATCCCATCCCTCGCAGAGTGAGTTCTTTCTACACAGTACATGAGTGTGTTCCTGCCTGGCCCTGAGAAGACCTGAGCTATTCTGTGTAAGATTTGTGGTTGTGGGGATGGTGTCTGTCCTCCTTGCTAGAGTTTAAGTTCCCTGAGAGCAAGGATACCATTGTGTAGCTGGCATGTAGCTCATGTTCTACATACATCTGATGTGTGCCAAAGGAATCCTATAGGGAGGTCAGGGAAACTTTCAGAAGTAACAAGGAGATATGCTTAAAGGGTGGCTGTGTTTTGATTTAAAGATATGAAAGATACATGTTTCTCACATGGCTATTGCCCTGACACTTTCTCATGTTCTAATCCTTTGAAAGCTATGTTCTCTTAATAGCTGGTGTCTTCTCAATGGCCAATGACATGTTTTTTAAATTAGTATTCAATAGATCTCCTTAAGCCTAAAGCCAGTCTAGGAAAACGGAAGTTGTACCCATGTGAAAAAAGGACAGGGGGACTGGTGACTCCTTTCCCTGTGTAAAGAGTTAAACATCATTACAATAACTATTGGCTAGAGAGACATTTATGGTAATGGAACAGCCAAAGAGGATCGGGGCTTGGTGAGAGAAAAGGAGGCCTGTTTCCATTCATCTTCAAAGCAATTGATAATGCAGTGAACTTACATACAGATAGAAGAAAGAAGGCTGGGTCCTGTGTAATGAACCTTGGTGCTAAATGGACTTGGGCATTAACCTCAGCTCTGCCACCACCTGACTGGTGACTTAATACAAATCAGTTAAGCTGACAACGCTGTGGTGTGATGAAGCAACAGCCATCCATAGGGTATTAGTAACAGATAAGACTGCTGTAGACTCTAAAAGCCTGGTGGCCATTCTTTGTTTGCTTCATCCACGTTAACTCTTGAGTTTTGTTCCTTTGTAGGAAGACACCTGGTCCTTGGGTTCATGCGCCAGATCTGGGCATCTCCACATCTGGAAGGAGATGTTTAAATAGAATAGTAACAACTGAGGGAATGTTGCAGCAATACAGCATTTGGTTAGCCTGTAGAATCAAGCCTTGGGCGTTTAGGCTAGTATCTCAACTTCTGTAAAATGCTTAAAACGATCTATTCACTTCCTCTGCCCCTGCTCTTTCCCCACGTTGACCGAGGACTCAGGAACTGACCGATGGCCCAGATGCAGAGCGCCTTAGTTCAAAGTCTGCTTGAGGAGGCAGCTGAGCCAGCCTCTGTGATTGGAGAAGTCTTCACCGTGGAGCAGGCAGCTGAAGGAATGAGAAAGCAAGCAATGGGTAATTGGGTGCCTGGAAACAGCATAACCCAGGCTCTTCCAATTAGGGAGAACTCTGCTGGAGCCCCCATTCTGCTGCTCACCAGCCTGGTGGTCTGAGCAGCCCCTACCTCTCAACTCCCCTTGAATAGTTCTGGCCTAAATTAAGTACGTATTGTTTGTGGAGCAAATGCTACAGAGAGAGGTCTCCGTTATTGGCTGCATTTTCTTGTGCTGCCCTCCCTTGAAACTGTGGGTACATAGTTCTTAAAAAGTGCAGTTGTCCCCCATCATCAGCCAGGATACGTGAGCGCCTATCATCCAACTGCCTGGAGGACTGGCTCACAATCTGTCACCTTCACGGTTCCCTCCACAGCTTCATCTAGCCCCTGTCGGGTAATCTAGAAAAGCACGACTTTTACAATTTGTTCCCTGGTTGGATGATGAATGAGATGGGTTAAATCATTTAATTCTCTCAATGGCGCCCAAATGTTGATGAATGAACGAATGAATGAAAAGGGCGTCTGACAAATTGTTTGTTGCCATTAAGGCTTATTTCTCATGTGGGTTTGATCGCTCCCCCCACCTCACTCATTGTCCAGCGCACAGAGATAACTATTGCAAAGAGTGCTCAACAAATGCTCATTGATGCTGCCTGGTACCCTACCCGGGAATGAGAAGCAGCACATGATGCTGTGAGATGGGATGCCTTGTGTGGTCATGAAGCTGCGCTCTGCCTGCATCCTTCCTCCGTCCACAGCAAGGCTCCTCCTGGCCTCCCACTTTGCCCCACAGCTACACCATCGTTGTGAGAGCTGAGATCCATGACTGAATCTTCCTTGATACTAGCTTTAAACTAGCCATCCAATACCAAACGTGGATGTCTTGAATGTCACACAAAAATAAACTTTGAACAACGCAATTTATCTGACATATAGTTTTTTTAAAGTTGTACAAAATTGCAAATATATCTTTGTATGGTTCAAGTGGAGGCTGAATGCGTGCACACAGAAATCCCCACCCACGTCACCTCTGATATTCTTCTCTCCAGGAACAAGTTCCTTCTTAGACTTCATACTATTTATGTCCACTCATAGTCAGTACCTGGAACATATTGACAGCTAATAATTGACCAACGATGGGTGGGTGGGTGGATACATGGATGGATGGATGGATGGATGGATGGATGGATGGATGGATGGACGGACGGACTAGCAGAATGCACAGACTGGCACCAAAGGGACCATGCTACAGTGGGATACTGCTGCCAGAGATTGCATCGCTCTGGGCATCCATTTCTGAGTGTCTCATGGTCTCTGTTGGCCCTATCCTGCTTAGTATGGAATACCTCAACACCCACACCTGACCTACAACTAGGTTTTGTGAGGAATGAGTGGCAGGGCCTATGAACAGTCATCCCAAAATTATCAAGAACTTCACAGTCTGTTTGGGGAGGCTCTTGTCAAGGGGGGAACCACTGAGAATCTGAGGTGCCACTATTGGGGTCACTGAGAATCTGAGGTGACACAGCTTAAGCCTCTGAGAACCTGAGGTACCATAATTGGGACCATCGAGAACCTCAGGTGCCACAACTGGGGTCACTGAGAACCTGAGGTGCCACCACTGGGAAGAAAGGCTGGTTCTTTGGGGGAGGGTTGTTTGATTTGTTTTGGGGTTGTTTGTTTGTTTGGTTTGTTTGGTTTGGGTTTGGTTTTGTATGGGTTTTTTTTTTATTTTTGGTTGTTTTGGTTGTTTGGGGTTTTTTTTTGTGTTCTTTGGAGGTTTTTGTTTTGTCATTTTTTTTTTTTTTTTTTTGGTCTGAGACAGGATTTCTTTGTTATGTTCTGGCTATCCTAGAACTCACTCTGTATACCAGGCTAGCTTCAGACTCAGAGATCTGCCTGTCTCTGCCTCCTGAGTCCTGAAAACAGCATCAAAAGTGGCTAAGGCACTGATTCTTAATATCTACCAAGTGAGCCCACCTTTAAGACCAGATCCAATGGAAAACATTTAAATGTCTGAAATTGATTGGTTGTTTATTAAGATGTGCTAAACATGCCAAACACACACTCGAGTTCAAGACTTGGCTAGAAAAGGTGTAGTAACTCATTATATTTTATTCCGATTACATATTAAAATTACATATATGGGCCAGATGTGGTGGTGCACACCTTTAATCCTGGCATTAGGGAAGCAGGGGCAGGTGGATCTCTGAGTTTGAGGACAGCCTGGTTCTCAGAATCCCAGACTCTGTGTACATTCTACTAAAAGGTCTCATTTGAATTCACAGTATCAAGCCCTAAAACATGGTCCTAACCCCGTTCCTAACTGTCTAGTTAGTACACAATGGGCTGTACGGGACAGACTTGCTGGCTTGCTCAGAGAACTTTCTGCTACCACCCCAGCCCATCTGCCCAGAAGACAGTGGGAAGGAGCCAGTGTTACCAGTGTTCATCTGCCCTGCAGTGAGCTCTCCCTGCAGCACGCTGATGGTGAGAAGAACGGGCTCAGGAAGAAGGAGGCCATCAACTCCTGCCCTGTCTCTTGGAAACGCATCTTCTTTTGGGAGCCTCTTGTCTCCAGTGTCAAATGGTATCACACTACACACATTACAGGTGTGTCTACCTTCATGCTGATGTCATGAAGCCAGCTGCTTTGCACCACATATGTTTCTGCTGTGCATCTGAGAGCAAACAAGCCAAGAATTGCGGCTCTAACTTGCCATAAACAACGACGAAAACTTTAAATGTGCTAATAGCCCTGGGCCACAAAGCCTGTTGAGCTTATTTCTGCTCTCTATGACCCAGGCAATCAGTCCTCACTGGTGCCCCCGAGGGTTTGCCTTTCACGCGGTCTTTGGTTACTTTCCCCCATATTTTCTCCGAAGGGCCCACGTTTTCTTTTGTGATCATTTTCTCCATACTTAGCCCTTCCTTTTTTATAAAATAAATAATCTTGCCCACTCCCACCCACGGCAGGCATTATACCCCTGTGAACACTGAGTACCGTTTTGTGCTTGTCCACACTTCCTGGAACATGAGGACAAACCTACTCCGGGCTAATTAGGAGCGACTTGAACGCATGGCAGCGGCCGTGACTGTTCTTTTTGAAAGGGACCCATTTTGTCCTTTTCAATGAGCCTCAGAAAAGAGCTTTGCCCCGCCTTGTCCTGTGGTCCCAGCCCTGGGGTGCGTTCCCTCTAGGACTTTATGGGCATGCTCAAATGGCTGCTGTGTACTGAGATCTTGGCTCAACTTCCTGGGACAGGAATTCAGTCCTTTCTTCAGACCCCATCATTTTTCCTGTCTCTTACTTTTTCAATCCCGTTTCACCCTCTTAAGTGAAGCTTCCTCCTATTCCCTGTGGTTTATCTTTTGAGGGAGATATTTTCCATTTTCTAACTTAAAACAATTAAACATTTATTGAGTGTGTCTGTGTTAGTGTATGCCTGTAGCTATGTGTGAATGCCATGCTGTGTGTGGAGGTCAGAGGGCAACTTGAAGGACTTGTTTCTTCTTTCTGCTATGTGTGTCTTGGAGCTGAAATCAGATCATCAGGCTTGATAGCAGGTACCTCTCCCCATGGACCCATCCCGATGACCCAGATAGAATTCTGTTCTTTTTTAATGCGTATGGGTATTTTGCCTGCATGTATGTCTGTGCGCCACAGTGTACCCAGTGCTGGTGGAGGCCCAAAGAAGGTGTTGGATACTCTAGACTCGACTTACAAACATTTGTGAGCCACAGTGTGGGTACAGGAAACTGAATCCCAGTCTTCTGGAAGATCGGCAAGCACTCTTAATTGTTGAGCCATGGCTATGGCCCAGCGCTGTTTCTTTGGAGGGAACTTCCCAGAGATCCTAGGGCAGGAACACCCCAATGGAATTGAGTCATTTAGAGAGGGCCAGCTGCATAGTCTGTGCACCCCAGGAGAAGCTGGAGAGGCATCGACTTTATACTTAAAAAATATTAGAGTTTCAAGACAGTAACAAGTATAAGCAGGTTCAGGTGCAGGGGGACAGCGTGGATCCCACACTGTGAACAGTCGTGACATCAATGCAAACAGAACTGGCTCACCTCATCAACCAGGTTGCCTTTGATAGTCTAGCCAGTAGGCTTTTATTAGTGCACACAGTATTCACTGTATGTCTCTGCTCTGAGTAATTCAGTTACTCTCTGTAGATTGTCTCATGGGGGAAGGTGTCGGGTATGAGACACACTCACAGGATTGTGAAGACTGTTGTTGCTCTCGGGTGCCTGCTGTCCACCTTGTCTTCTCACTAGTGCGAATCTCACCTGTAGACTCTGGTTGTACACCTGTCTCCGCTTCCGGGTGCCAGGGTTATAAATCGGTGCCCTTGTGCTTGGCCTTTTTGTTGCAGGGGGAGGCCACTTGTTCGTCCCAGCCAGCCGGCTAGCTTAGCTCAGGGAAAATTCCCAGCATCCCTATCTCAGGTGGCTTCATGGCGTCTCTCTGACTCTTTCCTTCTCCCAGTATTCAGTTCTGTCTCCCCCGCCTAACTAAGTTCTGCCCTATCGACAGACCCAAAGCAGTTTCTTTATTAACCAATGAAAGCAACACAAAGATAGAAGGACCTCCTACACCACCTCTTAACGTGGGCTTTGGCATTGAACTCCTGTCTTCATGCTCACAAGGCCAGCACATTGCCAACTGAGCATGGCTCTAGCCTCTTTGTGGGCATTTCCCAACGCCTTTTCTTCCTCAGCCAACACTGCTTTGACTAGGAGTCGTTAAGATTAATTGAGCTTTTAAGGAAAGCAGAATTCTCACGTGGTTGTATTCTAATGATAGCATTGAACCAGAACGTACATTTACTGTGATTTCGTTTGTTAATATGTACATTTGTAACATTGGGAGTTTAAAAGTCTAAAACACTAGAAAGGCACAAACACAAGAGAGAATAGTCTGGTGAAATCCCTCGACCGGTTTCCTGCATGTTTGGGGGCAGCCCGCGGTATCTCGATTGATTGTCAAACATATTTAATGCTAATCTGATGTCGTCATTACAGGGCCTTGTGTTCTTGCATGCATATTTTCGGACCTTTCTCCTCCTCCACCAAGGCTAGCCACCACTTAGCCCGGCAGGGAGCTGAGTTTCCCTGCTTATCTGCTAGGCTGGAGAGGAGGAGAGGTGTTGATTTGGCTCTATGTGGCCAATTATCTTGACCTTTGTGATAGATCAGGCTGTGGAGGGACCAGGAAGCCGAGTTTCCCTCCTGTTTCCATCTCCTCCTAAGAGCGAGGCACACAGCGATCCTGACGGTCTGTGGTCTCGCATTCCACTCCCCGGCAATGCACGTCTTGAGACACCGTGATTAGCATCCCTAATTCCTAAAAATTGACTTGCCTTGTTATAACTAGAGAACTGTCGCCTAAAATACTTCCCCTGCTGTTGGAAAGGGTATTATTTTAGTGCCCTGGGGATAGGAAAAGTTTTCAACCCACCAGTGCAGGGATTAGTTTTATTTTAAAGTATTTAAAGTATTTTAGATAACTTAGCTAAGAAGGAGCCAAGTTCATCGGCCTCCCAGGAACCTTTACAGATGTAGTCTAAATCCTTATCTAACAACAACCTATTACAAATGCACATAGCAGGGCTGGTGAGACGGCTCAGCAAGTGAAAGGAGCTTGCTGCCAAGCCTGATGAGCAGAGTTTGATCCCCTGGAATCAACAGAGGAGACAGAAAAGAAGAGAATGCAAGTCACGACACTTGCCCTGTTCCATATACTATACACACACATGTGCGCGCGCGCGCGCAC
The DNA here is from genome assembly GCF_000317375.1 of Microtus ochrogaster. Taxonomy (NCBI): domain Eukaryota; kingdom Metazoa; phylum Chordata; class Mammalia; order Rodentia; family Cricetidae; genus Microtus; species Microtus ochrogaster. Next base: position 65,844,143 of record NC_022009.1, read on the forward strand.
ACACACACACACACACGTAATGAAAACATTTTAGTGCTCATCACCTTATCATTTGCCCACCAAGCTCTGACTCCTGAACACATCAGGAAAATTAGCATGCCTCTGCGTCTAAGAGACGTGGAGGACGATTGCATTTGGACAAACAACTTCCGCTTTGAGTGGGATTGCCGCCTGAATCATCTTGACTTTATCTGCTGACCTCATTCTTCATGTTCCTGTCCACAAAGCGAATAAAGGCCCTTCGCTTTACCAACTGAATGCCCATAATTGCTTAAAACAACTTTAGAGGGATGCGTAATTCTGTAATTAGACTCAGATTAAGATTTTATCTTCAAGAAGCTATCTGTCCTGAAGGTGCTCCTAGTCATTTCCTCCTTCCCACGGACCAAGTTAGATGGGTTTGTGCTACACACAGCTGGTGTGATGAACAGGTTTCACTAAGATGATAAGGGGGTTGAGCTGAGGCTGGAGAGATGGTTCAGTTTGGAGAGAGCTTGCCTTGCAAGGGTGAAGACTTCAGTTTGATCCCAGAAGCTTTGTTTAAAACACAAAACAAACAAACAAACAAACAAAACCAGGCAGGGCTGTGGGAGTGAAGCACAGGGTCCCTAGGGCCTTAGAGTGAGTTCTAGGACAGGGAGAGATCCTGTCTTGAAATTTAAAGACTTAAAAAAGGTGACCAGCTCCAGAGCAATGACATGGAAGTTGTCCTCTGGCTTTTACACATATGACATGTGCACCTGTACACACATGAACACATGAACATACACCAATCATCCACTTAGCTGCTAAATTCTCTTAACGTGGTCAGGTAAGGTAATGGGACTTCTCAGTGGTTATCTGGCACTTTCAGTCTTAATTTGTGAGCCAGGGAGGAGAAGTTATAGAGCATATGAAGAGATCACTGTCTTCCATGACATCATTAGTAAAAGCCAGGGTCAGAGAATTCCATCATCATTCATAAATGAGACTCCCTTTCCAAGTCTATTGATTTTGTTGTTTGGTTTTTTTAAGGGAAGTACTTACACATGAGGAAAACAAGACTACAATGGGTCAAACGGCACAGTCAGCTTTTTAAACTTCTTGCTTCTGTGTTCTCACTGGCAGAGGGGCCACCCGACTTAAGTGACAGTTACTGTGCCCCTAGTCCTTGATGCAAGCCACTGACTTCCTGGTTGTACCCATAACTCATAGGCACGTCCCATGGAACAACAGAAGTTTTGGTAACTTGGGTGATGGTTTACATGTAACCAATACATGTTAGAGACAGGGAGTCTGACAGAGGAAGCTAGTTCTTAATGATGTACTCACTATGTTTACATTGCTTGGGGGTGGGGTGAAGGAAAGACATCTACTAAGACTCTGGATCATAGATTATAGATGGCACTGTTGGCCATCACAGAAAAAAAACAGCTGAGGTTGGGGGTGCTGGGAGACATAGCTCTGTGCCGTCTGCGTCTGCCACACAAACATGAGGGCCTGACTGTGGATTGCTAGAATACTTAAAAATTCTTGGTGGATGTGGTGACCCACCTGAAGTTCAATGCTAGGAACATGGAGACAGGGTCCTAAAAGCAACTGACTAGCTATATTGGTGAGCTCTGAGTTCAATTGAGAGACCCTGACTCTGTGAATAAGGAGGGTGTATTGGTGAGCTCTGGGTTCAATTGAGAGACCCTGACTCTGTAAATTAAAGGTGGAGAGTTATCAAAGAAGATTCCAAAAGTCAGGCTTTGCACGGAGAGAAAAGGGAGTAATTATGAAAATAATTTAGAGCAGAGGTTCTTAGTCCAGGGATGTGGCTTGGTTGGTAGAACACTCACCTAGCACACAGGAAGTCCCGAGTTCCACTCTCTGTAATCCCAGCACTCAGCAGGCGAGAGGATAAACTCAAGGTCATCCTCAGCTGTAGAGTGAGCTTGAGGCCAGCTCAGGGTACAGGAGACCCAGGGATGGACCTGATTAGGGGCAGGTATATAAAGGTTTTTGAAAGTTTCTGGGCAATAGAAGAAAACATCTGGGAAATAACCTTATATACAAATTTTTTCCTTCCTTCCTTCCTTCCTTCCTTCCTTCCTTCCTTCCTTCCTTCCTTCCTTCCCTCCTTCCCTCCTTCCCTCCTCTCTCTCTCT
>NC_022009.1:65846374-65847389 GCF_000317375.1 Microtus ochrogaster
TCTTTCTTTCTTTCTTTCTTTCTTTCTTTCTTTCTGTGTAGCCCTAGCTGTAACTAGCTCTTGAAGACCAGGCTGGCCTCAAACTCACAGAGATCCTCCTGCCTCTGCCTCCTGAGTGCTGGGATTGAAGGTCTGTGCCACCACCGCCTGGCATACAAATTTCTAAAAACTTTAAAGGACTAACTTCAAGGGCTAGGAAATGACTCCATCAGTAAAATGCTCTCTGTGCAAGCATAAAGACATGAATTCTGTGTTCAATACTCACATAAAAATGCCAGGAGCGTGTAATCCTAGTGCACACACATGCGCCCTCACATGCACAAACATGTACACAGAGGCACACCTGAACAGAAATATATACACACACATACACATGTGTGCGCACACACATGCAAAGCCATTAATGGATTTAATAAATAAGTCGAGGTTCTGAGGTTCCTTTGGGATCAGAGGAAGGTTGGGTACAAAATCTGTATTCAGGCCACAGGAGCAGCAAACACTTTGTGATCTTGGCCCTAAGTATTTTACTAGCAGGATGCCTAGACCTCCCCTCTTTCACTGGGGATGATTCTCTCTGAAGAAGAAGAGGGCATATGAACCTTCTGATCTGACTCAGAGAGCAGGTGGCTTCTGGCTCTAGCTGCCAGCGGCACCGCACAAGATGAAGAGCAACAGAAGTGCGCATGGCTCCCCACAGCAAACACAAATTACTAGTATGTCCTGGCAATTCCGTCCTAAGGTATGCACTCAAAATACCTGAGAACCAAAGGGCTTGTGGTGAAACTCAGTGGTAAAGCATTTGTCTAACATGCTCAAGGTCCTGACACATGCCCCTTCCCCACTACAAAAACTAAAAACAGAATTTAAATTTAAATTTCAAAACTGATAGCAGTGGAAGCCACAGTGGTCAATAATCCATAACTCAAATGTCAATCAACTGGTGAGTGATAAATACAGTGCAGGATGCAGTGGATGGAATATTTAGTGATAAATACAGTGCAGGATGCAGTGGATG
>NC_022009.1:65847489-65869464 GCF_000317375.1 Microtus ochrogaster
AATATTGTTTAGTGATAAATACAGTGCAGGATGCAGTGGATGGAATATTGTTTAGTGATAAATACAGTGCAGGATGCAGTGGAATATTGTTTAGTGATGAATACAGTGCAGGATGCAATGGAATATTGTTTAGCCATAAAAGGACTAGCACTCTGCTATGTGAACTCTATGGGTGAATCTTAAAAAACTCTTTGCTCAGTGAAATAAACCAAATAAATACAAAGGAAGAAGCACTGTATGATTCCACTCATATGAAATATGTAGAACAGATGACGCTGTAGAGGTTGAAAGTAGATGGAAAATTATCAGAGAAGAAGTAAGGATGGAAGCCTGCTGCTGAGTGGTTCAGAGCTTCTGTTTAGGATGAAGATGACAGTGAAGATGGCAATACTCAGCGTGATTAGCATCTGTCAGCTCAGACACTGGGCAAAAACACCTGTGGTTCTCAGGGGTAAGGCATTGGATATGCTAATTATCTTGATTGAATCTTAATGGTTTTGTTGGTTGGGTTAGGGCACTTATTTGTAACCCAGGCTGGCGTGATACTCCCTTTGTCTTCTTGTCTCCATCCTGGTGCTGGAATTGCAGCCTGTATTGCCACTAAGGCTGAACTTTCTGCGATGTGAACACAGCATCCATGAGCTCATCACACTGCTCTGAGTAGACACACAACATCCATGAGCTCATCACACTGCTCTGTTTAGACACACAACATCTATGATCTCATCACACTGTTCTCCACAGACACACAACATCCATGATATCATCACACTGCTCTCTGTAGACACACAACATCTATGAGTTCATCACACTGCTCTCCACAGACACACAACACCCATGAGCTCATCACACTGCCCTCCACAGACACACAACATCCATGATCTTGTCACACTGCTCTCCGTAGACATACTACATCCATCATCTCATCATTCTACTCTCTGTAGACACAAATTGACATTGCTGCCAACTGAAATAGATAAAATAATTTTAAAGTGATAAACACAATCAATTTGATATTACATATGTCAGATTATATTACATATGTCAGAAAGAACTAGAGGAAACTTTTTAATATGTATAGTGGATAAAAGACAAGCCAGTAGCTACTGGGCTGCAGAAATGGCTCAGCAATTAAGATCACTGTGGCTATTGCAGAGGAAGGTTTTTTTTCTCTCCAAACACCCACACAGAGACGTTCACAACTGTCTGTAACTACAGCTCTAGTGGATTTGACACCCTCTTCTGGTCCCCACCGCAACCTGCACAGACATGAACATGCATGCATGTGGCGCCTGCACCACCTAGAACCACTATTGGGCAAGTGTCTGGGGATTAAAGAACACACAGAGATGTGGGTCACATTTGAAGCATGAATGCCAATTTTATAAGATTCCCAAGTCAGCTTATATAATGCTCCCCTTAACTAGTATCCATGCCCTAGCTCTCAGAATTTTTCAGCTGCAAGCCCACCAGAAACCACTTCCTTGTTATCAGGAACTCATGAGGATCCATGCTTAGAGCAGCTGCAAGCATAGAAAAGCAAATTGTTTACTCCGGCAGGCAAGGGATCACAGAAAGTTCAGGGTCTGAGGGTCTGCAGCTCCCAACACATACACATAACTTTTTATTAAATTAAGGATACTATTAAATGACAATATTTAATGGAAAAAAATCATGCTATGTTGTTAAATGAGAAACTACTATCTCGATTAAGCAAGTGTATATGGTGTGTCTTGCTTTTTTTTTTTTTTAAGAACTAAAGGGCTAGAAAGAGAAATGCCTCGGTGGCTAAGAGCACGCCCAGGTTTAGTTGCTGGTGCCCACATGACAGCTGACAACTGTCTGAAACTGCAGGGAACATGATGCCATCTTCTGGCCTCTATAGGCACCAGGCACACATGTGATGCACAGACAGACATCAGGCAAAGAACCCATACACATAGAACCAAAAAAATAATAATTTTAAGTTTTGGATAGGAAGAACTGCTCCAAGAAGCTAATGATTCACCTAAAGTACTGCTATTGTGCTATTTTATTGTCATGGTTTGGCTAAGTGTCCCTTAAAGACCTAGTTAGTTAGGGCTTGGGGCCATCAGGCACATGGAGGAACCTTTAAGAGGTGGAGCCTAATGGAAAATCCTTGCATCACAGGGGACCAGCTCTTGAGGGATGAGGCTACTGTGGTCCATCCCGACTCTCAGGATTCCTGGCCATGCAGTGGGCAATGTTCTATTCCACATGCTCAGCTCCTGATAAAGGGTTAGAGGCCAATGCCTCATAATCACAAGCTCTGAAGCTGAGCTGGAGTCAGCCTGTCTTCTTTATGGGTTCACGGGTTACATAGCAGAAAGCTGACCGACTCACATGCATTCAGACTTTCTATGGGAAATCATGTAGCTATATGTAAATGTAAAAGAGAAATAAAAATCAGTGTGCTAGGCCTGGGTTGATGGCTTACACTCATAATCCCAGCACCAGGGAGGCTGAGGCAGGAGGATGCTGCCAAGTTTAGCACAAGGTTATCTGTCTTTCAACATCATCCTGGTCTACCTATCAAGACCCTATTTCAAAACTGAAAGCAAAACAAAGAGATGTGCTTTTGCTGACTCTATGTTTAGTGGCTGTGGGGGGTCATGGAGCATCAGCAGGATGAGAAGTGAGAATTGCAGGCCCTGTACCCCTCTTGTGAGACTGGGGAGGCAGCACTGGCCTCCAAGGCTGTCAGCTCTTGAGGAGCCTGAGAGTCCAGTCCACATCTGGATGCTTTCAGCCTGAGCGGGGGCAGCTGAGCTCAGGTCTGAGGTGGGGTGCCTCCTGCTGCTGCACCCCTGCAAGGCCTGTGGAGTTCTGTGGGTCAGCCAGGCTAGCTGAGTGTGGGAACTCACACACTTACCCCTCTGCCCGGGTTGACTCGCTGCACAAGTGAACTGGAAATAACTCTGACTAGTTGTTGTCATAACACTTTAAGCAAAAGTAAAAAAATAAAAGACTTTCACCCAAAAATTAATAATAACAAAATAAAACCCATGAGTTTATTTAAATTAAGCTTATACAAATACACAAACAGTTAGGTCACATTTTGGGTTTTTTTTGTGATTTTTTTTTTTAGATTTTATTTATTTATTATGTATAGAAAGTCTGCCTCCATGTATGCCTGCAGGCCAGAGGGCGCCAGATCTCATTACAGATGGTTGTGAGCCACCATGTGGTTGCTGGGAATTGAACTCAGGTCCTCTGGAAGAACAGTCAGTGCTCCTGGTACTGTCATCTCTCAGTACTGGCAAAGGGTGGGTCCTGTGACTTCTCCAGATAACCAAAGCCACGGGTGCTCAAGTCCCTTATGCGACAGCGTGGTTTCTGCATAGAACCCATGCGGCCTCCCACTGCCCTTAACGGGCTTCACATGGCTTCCATTAACTAATACAACACAAATGCTACACACAAAATTCTTGTACTGTGTTGTTTGGAAAATAAGGACTAGGGCAAAGCAGGGCTCAAAGGTGAAACATGCAGGCGAGAGCCCCGCCGTGGGAGAAAGTAGGGCTGCTGCAGGCTGTGTCTGCCTGCCATGTTGTTCTTGGGGGCTTAGTATAGTACTCAGGGTGCGGCAAATCCAAGGTTTACTTTTGAGATATTTCTGGAAATTTTAGAAGTATTTTCGATCTACAGTCAACTAAATACAGGATACAGAACTACAGATGTGGATGACTAACTGTGGCTTCTTAAAACAAACAAACATTCAAACAAAACAACAACAAAAACCCCAGAAACCTGTCACAGTGTCCTGGTTTCATTTCTGTTTTGGTGATAAAATGCCCTCACAGAAGTAGTTAGTGCTCACAGTTCCAGGGTACAGCCCCTCACAACAGGGATGTCAAGACAGAGACTTGCAGCAGCCAGGTGCGTCACAGCACAGTCGAGAGCAGAGAGCGAGCATGAGCGTCTGCACAGTTGGTGTTCAGCTGGCTGTCTAGGCTCCTGTTCGGTCCCGGGACCCAAACCAGGAATGGTGCCACCCACCTTCAGACTGCCTCTTCCTACAACAATTAAGGCAATCAAGACAATTCTTCAAAGTTGCCAAAGGCCAACCAGATCTAGACTATCCCTGAAGTGAGACTCTTCTCAGGTCATTCTGGATTGTATCGCGTTAACAACCTAACCTCCGGATAGGCTATCAGAGCTATGTGACAGAATTGTAAGCCTCTCCGGATAAAAATGGATTCCTTGTTTTTACAGATCTCACCGCCTTAACGATAAAAGGTGGTATCTGTCTCATTTAGGCAATTTAGAAAATCCAAAAGGCATGCTCTAATGGACAGAAATATTGGGTTTGCCCTGCACCCAGAGATCCACTGTAACACCTCAAAATCCATTCTTTGTTTCTTCGTGACTTTGTCTAGCTAGGTCTGTCCTGCATTTACAAATAGTATAGTGTAGCTAGTGTTTGTAGTGCATTTGCTTAAAATGTGTGTGTGTGTGTGTGTGTGTGTGTGTGTGTGTGTGTGCTGTCAAATAAAAAAGAAGTCAGATATTGGATACCAAACAGAATCTTGCTATTATCTGAACACGCGTGTCATTGATGGCTACCACAGATGAGCATCTTTCTGTGATTATTGATGATTCAAATGATCCTTTCAGACACTTCCTAGCCTTACCTTTCGTTAGCTTCCGTTCACTATGCTACTCTGTTTTCATTGATATGCTGGAATTCAGCAGATGGAGAACATTCCATGAAAGCCTACTTCTCACACTTTCTATCTCCACAACCCAAGGAGGTTGGCAAGTGGACTGGTTCCTCATGCACAGCCCGTGATGAAGTCAAGCGCACGCACCACCTCATTTAAAGTCACCTGAGAGTTGTGTTATTTCCCTGGGCTCTTTCATAGCACACACTGAATGTGATCACTTCAGTATTTGAGGAGATAAAAATAGCCCAAGCCTGACATAAATGTATAGGAGTTAGCGCTACTCATCATTAATGAAGAGATGGCTTTGGAACAGAGCGGGAGGCAAAGTTGAAGAGGGGAAATTTGTCTTAGTCGCTTGTCCTGCCCTGACACAGAACCTGACAAAGCGACCTAAAGGTTTATTTGGATCCTAGTTCAAGGTACCGTCCATCCTGACGGGGACATCATAGCTGCGGGCTTGAGGCAGCTGGTCACATTGCATCAAGTAAGAAAGCAGGTGGATGCTGTTGCTTGGCTCACAGACCAGGACCCTAGTCCATGGGATGGTATCGCTCAGATTTAATGTGAGTCTTCCCGGCCCAGTTAACCTAATCTAGAAACCCCATCACAGAGACACCCAGGTATTTGTGTCCATAGTGATTCTAAATCCTGTCGTGTTGACTATCAAGATTAACTACTGTAAGAACTTAAACTGAGCAGTGTGACTTCAGGAAGGTCCTATTTAAAAGGAGTGGATGAGTTAGGAGCATGGTGTTCTCCCATGACATCCTTGTCTTCCAAAAGCAGCAGGGGTTGAAGAGAAGACTGAGTCACTTTTTCTATATTTTATTTACTCCGTGGGGGAGGGGCATGTGTTGTAATGTGCAGGTGGGGTCGGAGGACAGCTTGCCAGAGTCAATTTTCTCCTTTGACCATGAAGGTCCAGGGATCAAACTCCAGCCTCAGGCTTGGCAGCAAGTGTCGTTACCCACTGAGCCCCATCCCCAACCTGAGAGTGACATTTGATTTTTCTATCACCTGTGACTGGACCCACCTGAGCTTTAGGGACAAAGGGTGATCATGGACTCCTGTGCAGGGGACTAACATGTTCATCCTCTGAGAGGTCTCCACACATCAGAGGCTGAGTGTCCAAGCACCAAGCCATGCCTAATGGCTAACTATGTTTTCATGCAGAAATTAGACAGCGTGGTTTTGTACCCAAGCGTTTACAGCACTCGTGTACTAAGGTTCCTCACGGAAAAGTGAAACAAGTTTGAATAATCTGTTATAAGCATTTTTAACAAGCAGAGAGGCTTAAAATCTGAAAGGGCCTGGGCTCTGACCAACCCCCGGCAAGCGTTTATCATGGATTATCAGATTGGAAATGCCGAAAATCCCTTTGTGGGCTGTGTTGATTTGCAGGGTTTTACCTGACTGTGTAATGGAGCAATGCTGTTTCTGGCCTGCCAGATGTGATTACGGGCCCACCCAGGGGAGATTGTATTAATACCAAAATGACTTGGCTTTTCATTAATCAATTACGGGCTTCTTTTTTTAAGGGATGCAGGGAGTAGGTAACAGTGGAAAATCTGAGGCTTTCAGGTGTTTCTATTAAACCTTCCTAAAATGTGAAAGTAACAGTTACCTGGCATGACAAGGAAGCACAATCTACCATTTTAATTCTAAAGGAAAATTACAGGTAGCTTACCTCCTGAAGCTGTGGTCACTGGGTCCCAAGAGGTCCCGAGAGAGTGGATTACACCCTCTGGCCTCGTGTTACTTTGGAGAGACTTAGCTACTTGCATTGCTTGGATGTCATGCTGAGGATGCGCAGTGATGATGGGCCTGCCAGATGTGTGTTTTGACTCTGAGTGTCAGCAGGAAGGCAGCCCCACACAGTAAACACCTGTTATTGATTGCTGTGCTTTGGAAGTGAACCATCCCCCTATAAGCTCACGTGTTTGAACACTTGTTCTCCAGCTGGTGGTGTGTTTTGGGAAGAGTGGGGGAGCTATAGAGGGTAGAGCCCAGGGAGAGGAAATGGGTCACTAGGGCTGGGGATGGAGCGCTAAGCACTGGAGTCTGGGCACACCTCTTGAGTGCAGGGGCAATGAGACTAGTCACTTGCTCGTTCCTGCCACCATGCCTTCCCTGCCATGATGGACTCTGGACCTGTGAGCCGAAATAACATTTCCCTCTATAGACTGCTTTTGTCGGGGTATTTTTTATCAGCAACAAAAAAGTGATGGACGGTGACGATGATGTTTAAAACCTAAAACTGAAGCGTGAGTAGGTGGTCCCTCAGACCTCATCAGCTGACGTCAAAACACTTTGGAGGAGAAAGCGTCACTGGGGTGTCCGTGATAATCCTCCTGACGGATACCACTATAGCAGGGGAAACGAAATGAAGCATTGGTCTGGTGATAAACATGCTCTGTTATAAGAACAGTTGAGCTTCACATTGATTAGCTACTCAAGACACATAAAGACCAGGACGTGGACCTGGGAAGATGACTTAGTCAGTATAGTGCTTGCTGACTTGAGTTAGGTTCCTAGTACTGTGTGAAAAGCCAGGCCTGGTGGCACACACCTGTAATCCTCATGTGAGGGACTCTCTGGAGCTGACTGACCAGCAAAACCTTGAGTTCTGGCTTAGGTGAATATGCCTTATATCTCAAAAAGTAAGGTAGACCTAGTTTGAGGAACCTAAGCCTCCAGCCTCTGTAAGCATGTTCATACAGATGTGTGCATGTGTATCCCTGCCCCGTACACAGAAAACTTAATGAAAAAAACAGCTTGGTAGTTCTGAAAAATAGGTAAAAGGGCTCAGTGACATAATATATGTATGTAGTTTATGCCAAATAAGGGACAGTCAACTTAGGGTATGGTATCCTTTGCCATGGATGTCATCAGACCTGCTCCACGCTAGTGCAAGAAGTGCTAAATTTATTTGCATCCTTTACCTAGAAACCACAAATTTAAAAAGCCAGATGCGTGATCAATATATCTTTTCTCATATGTGTTTCTGGGACAGAGAGCCCTAACAAAGTAATGCAAAATCCTAGGAAGCCTGTAACTACTTGAAAGCACTTACTGCTTGCTGAGTGTGTGTCCTTTGTGATCTAAAGGCAGCTCATTCTTAGCTCCTAAAACACGGTCATGTTCTGAATTCTGTGGGACGAACTTTGAGCTTTGGAACTGCTGGAAATTTGGAGACTTAAACACTAGGAACCTGAATGCATGGAGCCAATGTTTATCTGTGTATCTGGCATCATCACCCGTCATGTACCATCTGTCATAGACCACTGTCATCTGTATGCTCTATCCATCTCTGGCTAGTATATAGGGGATATACATCATGTAACATGCATGTAGATTATCAATGTATATTAGATAGATGGATGTATATTGCAAATAGACAGGATTGACTTGGTATCTGCCCAGTCTCGCTCGCTTCATTTGAGCAATATGCTTCTAGCCCTTGACCTCCAATAGCCTTTGTCAGCCACTCTCTGGAGAGTGAAGGCGGAGTGTGTGGATCCCAGAAGCCTGAGCTGAGCTAAGGACCTGTTGCCTACAGCTTCAGCTTGTTGTCCACGTGAGGAAATACTGGAAGCAGGTGCCTAAAAAAATAGTCATCAAAATCACAGTAATCCACATAGGGGTCATTTTTTTTTCCAGTAGAAGGTAAAGAGGGGACTGTAGTTTGAATGTAATTGGCCCCCATAATCTCAAAGGGAGTGGCACTATTAGGAGGTGTGGCTTTGTTGGAGTGGGTATGGCCTTCTTGGAGGACATGTGTTACTGTGGGGGTGGGCTTTGAGGTTTCCTATACTCAAGATACTGCCCAGAGTCTCAGTCAACTTCCTGTAGCCTACAAGCTGAGATGTAGCCATGACCATGTCTGTCTGCACACTGCCGTGTCCCCACGTGATGATAATGAACTTAACCTATGAAACTGTAAGAGTCACGCCAATTGCATGTTTTCTTTATGAGTTGCCATGGTCATGATGTCCCTTCATAGCAACAAAAATGCTAACTAAGATAATGAACAAGGAAGTTAAAGAGACAAAAGCAGTCACTGCCAAGGAAGAGATAGGGAGATGCATTTGCAAAGTTTGCTGGGTTGTACGTGGACATCTCTGCCACATTTTTCTGCCCTGTTTCCGCAGGTGGGAAACAGGCTTCTGGAGGACTGAAAACCTTTCTGGAGGCCAGAAGGAAACCATTTCCAGCCAGCTGACTCAGCCAGCCCTTACCATCAGCCTTAGGCAATCTCCAGTCAGGCGGCAGGCAGTGAGCTCAAGATCCTGTTCCTGGGAGGCCTGCCTGTCAGGTGCCCTCAGGGGGAAACACTTGCTAGTGCTGGGGGAACAATTTCTTCAGACCTTACCTGCACTCAATGGTGAGGCCCTGGCTTGACTCACAGAGGTGATTTACCGGGCAAACTGTGAATGAGCCATCCCCTGAAAGGCTGCTATTAACAGTTTGGAACTGAGAAAGGATTGCAGCCTCTCAGGGCACCAAAACTTCTCTTCTTTGCCTTCCCAAAGCTAAGGTTTTTCTGTGGCAATCTGGAAGAAACTCCACAGAGGAATTACCAGCCACAGAAGTTTCCATATTTGCCCCATTCCCACCCCTTTTAGCATCAGAATCCCAGGGACACAATTCCTGCCTATGGTTGGTCCAACAAGTTAATCTGTCTGGAAACAAAGTCGCCTTCAAGAACTCTCCGTTGCTAGCAGGCTTCCCTGGAGTTGGTTGTGCATGTAGGGACTGGCAGGTCCAAATTGGCCGTGTTTTGTTTCTGCAACAGAAAGACTGGGGAAAACGCACAACCAAGCCGAAGGGAAGACGTCGTCGTTACGCCTGCATCTGTTTAATTTCTCAGGAGACTGCTATTAATAGACTGTACTTTTAGAAGAAGTAAATTAATTTTACACAATGTTTAAGGAATATTGCCTATGCAGGATCAAATGAAGGGAAGGATCATTTTGCCAAAGGCAACTGTTATCGAGGCTCTGAAATTAATTGGATGCTTTAATTGAGGTAGATTACTCGCTAATCCTTGCTTGAATACAGTAATTCTCCTATTAAATTATCTTTGAATAATTACCTGGAATTTCTCAGCTGCAGGGACTGATGGCTATTTAATTGCACCGTGATGCTGCTGTGTAATTACTTAACAAGGTGTCCTGTAATAGTTTAATTCCCCTTTTACTGAAAAAAAAAAGGTAGATGATAAAGTAACTACAAATACCCCCTTTCATAAAAAAATAAATTACTGTAAGGTTTTTTTTCTTCAAAGATTATTTATTATTTGAAAGTGAATTTAATTATTTCTAAATTTTTTATTTCTAATTCAGGAACTGATGACTTTTTAAACGGAGCCGAGCCTCTCTACCACATTATACGTTAGATGGCATTTCAAAGGACTGGAAAGCCATTTCTAATTCTTGCTTATCGGGAACATCCCATGTCTCATCATTAAGTATCCAGGAAACCACTTCTTTCTCTTCATTTTACTGCATATTTTATCTAAGGTTTTCAAATTAAGTGTGTGCCCATGAAGTGAAGCATTAAATATCCCTAATATATGCCCATATGTCATGTGGTACAGTTGTGACTGAAAATTAAATGGGTTGTCTGAGATTGTTTGGAAATCACTCTACGAAATCTATGGTGTTCACCAACATACCTGCCTATTGGCACCTAACGCATCACCGTGGACGTGACTTGAGCATCGGCAAATACCAACCAAGACCACTGGCCTTTTACCAGGTTAGTCAAATTACCCTGGCCACATGCCAGATCTGATGCTAACGTGGCAAAGTAAGAATGCTGATTTTGACAATCTTTCTCCTTGATGTCCCTTGGGAATATAAGATCAGGTCAGATTGCTGAGTGTGGAAGAACACAACTGAACCCAGGCACTCTGGAAGCTGAAGCAGCAGGATGGTGTGTTTGAAGCCAGCCTGGGCTACACAGTGAGACACTACCCACCTTCCAAAAGGGAACTCAAGAAAGAGGAAGGAGAGAGGAAGAGAGGGAGAGAGGGAGGGAGGGAGGGAGGCGGGAAAGAATCAGGATAACACAGTTGATGGGAATAGTGACTGAGAAAGAAAGCTAATTTCCTCAGACTGCTGTATTCGCCCATGGCCTGTTCGTCCTAAGATGATGCAGCCATATGTCTGCCTCCAAACCAGAGGAACGTGCCTGTAACGTGTTGGGTATTAATTAGCCAGGGTTTTCTAGAGGAACAGTACCAAACTGCTCTTGTGTGTAAGTCCTACCCTGAAAAGTAATCATCTTGCTGGCACACCATGGCAATCCCAGTCAGGGGACAGGCCAGCCTCCCTGAGAGGGTTGAGCCATGCACTTCCTGCACTCCGGTAATAAACTTTTTTCTTAACTACTTTTGTAAGCGAAAATTAAAAATAGTGTAAACTTCCTGTAGACACTAAAATTTTGTATTTGTTTGAGTAACAATGGTAGATAAATGTCTTGATAGTTTTTTCATTAAGGAAATATATTATGTCTTTCATCCATAAATATAGTATCATCTTTTTTAAGCTCTTAATTTTGTTTTTGTAAAAATAGACCTCTGTTCCCCCAAATGAGTGGGTGTGGTGGTCTAACGCAACTGTGTGTGCAACTTCAGAATTGCCTATGTTCATTGTTAAGAAACAGAAGTGGCCCTTTAGCAACATGAATAGCCTGGTTATTAAGAAGACACTTCATTTTCTTGTGTGGCTTTTCCTCAGCTGGAACCATCTATCGCAGAAGTAATTACACAGGAAGTCTTTCCCCAACCCTTATATCCGCTCACCCCTAAAATAAGATAAAACAAAATTTCTACACGTTGTTCCAAAGAAAGAAGACAGCATCCTTGTCCTTCGTCTCAATAATGGATCTTCTGCCAGAAGACAAATGTCAAATTGAGTGGACAAGACGAAACAGACACATCATCAGGACCCAGCCGCTCTGTCCTGGGGCTGGCTGGGTACAGTAGAGCGGCTCTCCGTTCAGTCGCGGATCGATTCTTCATTGGAATTCACGTTCTGCCCATCAATGAGAGACCACAATTAGGTCAAACTTTGATCAATCTTCCTGCCAACGGACCTGGAATCACATTTGAAGCCTGATCTGAGATCACACTCTCTTTTATTCTCACACAAAAGCTGGGACCACAGTGTCACTGAAGCTTCCTTGAAATTGTTTGTGTTTCGCTGGCGATGTGAGATGCGGCAAATTGGCAATTCTTTCATTCCACCAACTAGATGGGCTTTTCCCTCTTGTCATCTACCGAGAATTGCTTACCCTTCTGTGGCCTTGTTTTCTCATCGGTGGACCCGAGCATTAGAGTGTAACGAGTAGCTACAAAACTTTATTGTGCTTAATGATGAGTGGGGAGCTGCTTAAAAATGTATTTCCTGGGATCTGCCTTTGAGATTCTGGGTCAGTTGATTTGGATTGGGGATCAGCATTCTTCACAAGTTCACCAGAACACACTTTGGAAGACATGACTTTAGATGCAGTCTGATGGATCAAATTTTAAATTTCAAAATGAAATCAGTAATCTTAAAGTTATACGTTCTAAAGTCCAAATTGAGTTATTTATAAGTTGGCCAAGTAAGCAATGTCGATTTTATATAAACATAGATATATGATTACACTAAGATTAAACGGCGAATATCTATTATGCATGTTTAAGTGGAAAGCCTTATTTTAAGCCTTTCTAAGTGTTAATTCATTGGGGCTCAAGCAGTATCAGCAGAAAGCAAATGTTGATTTGATGATTTGATACATGTAGAAGTTGAGCCACACAGAAGCAAAGTTATTGGGTTTGATGAAGTGATGAGCTTGGCAAGGTCACCAAGATGAGCAGAGGAAAGTATGGGCCTAGACGGAAGGAAGCTTGCAGATATGGGTTACTGAATTCTTGCTGGAGACTAGCAAGGGCCTGGCTTATCACTTAACATGACATCCAGCAGGGACGTCTGTTGTCTCAGTGACAAGAGCTTTGCCTCTTCCCATCACGCTATTATATCTTGTACTGTATATACTTTTCTTATTCATTCATCTGAGGGTAGGTCTCTATGATCTTGAATTTTAGGAAGAGCACTACTTTGAGTATGAGCATGTGGCTGTCTCTTTAACATACTGAGCCAAGCTCCAGAAACCAGGCACAGAAAGATAGATATTGTGTCGCCATATGTGCTGTATCTAAGAGAGGAGAATTGCCGAAAAGTAGAGAGTCACGACATGGTCCCCAGAGGCTAGAGGATGGGTGTGGATACAGAAAAGAAGTACAATGAGCCATGTCTACAGTTCCAGTGACACAGAAGGAGAAAGCTGACGATCCACCTCAAAATACATTGTGTACGTGTGAGAAAATGTCAAAATGGAACACAATACTGTTCTCGATAACACATACTAATAAATATGTAAAGAATTATTCCTTCTCAAGACATTTCTGCTAAATTAGATAATAATAAAATTTATTTTAGTGAAGAAGTATTTAAATTCTATTTATAAGATTTGGCCTATTACACAAAAATTTTATTGCGTCTACAATAGTCCTGTAGATTGGCGATTAAACAAATGCCACTAGTGCGCCCCTGTTCCCAGGCTGGAGGCAGATTTCCAGGGCCACAGATGGGCCTGACTCCACCCCTGTGGGGGCTAGTTCAGGCTGGCTTGCTGGTTCTTCAAGGTTCTTCACCTATAACATGCAGACTGCTGTACTATGGTGTTTAGGGGATAGACTTACAGCGTGGGTCAGCAACAGTGTTCTTATAACACATGACTGACTGCTTGGTATATGGCAAAGACTCAGTAATGAAAGCAAGAATAGCAAAGAAGTGTTGGTTTTAAGAGAACTCTTCCCTATGCAGTGTCATCTTCCATGACCCGGAAGTACCTTGAAGAGGGAATTAAGGAAGAGGGCCATCCCTTTCTGACCTCTTCATTTCTCCCTCTTGGTTAGCCTTGATATTATCTACCCTGAATCCTCCCCTTCCCCAAACCAGTGGTCCAAAAAGATCTACGACTACCAACGATCTTAAGTTCAATGTAGCATGTGTTTGGCTGTGAGATTTTTGAGTAAACGCATCATCACAAACAATCTGACAGACTGACGAAAAGCTGAGCAAGTGGGGTGTGGAAGCTCGCTCTGGTCCCTTTGTGGATAGTTTCTCGTGTCTGGGTGAAATTTCTGTTGAGCATTTTGCATCCCTTAACTTCCGTTTTGGTAGCCTCAACTCTGTTATTACTGTCTCGTTTCTCCTCGGCCAGTGCCACTTACCTCAGACCCTTCCTCACCTTGGATAAACAACATCTGACTTCTATGGACATAGGTGGGGTCCATGGAAGCCTGGGCCGTGCCGGCCAGACACGGTCTCAAGCCCACAGGCCTTATTTCCCTTCTTAGCATGGATCCCTGGGATCATTTGGTCACTTTCTCTTTCCTTATAGTGGTTGCTGTCTTTGTTCCTGGCAACAGGCCTTGGCAGTGCTTGCCACTGGCTCTGGCCATTGCTCACCCGTGTTGAGTCAGAGTCATAAAATAAATTCCCATCACCAAGGCTTGTGTAAAAACTGTGCCGCTGTCGTCCACAGAGCTCTATCTATATTCCATCGGCGATCTCTAAGAGTGCCAGTCTCTCCGGCACCTTGACATGTTTTTGTTACCTTATTCGCTTTAGAAAGCCACTTGGGATTCTGCAGCTGATGGAGCCAGAGAGGCAAGTGGAAGGATTCTTTCTGCCTCTGCTCCGCGAAGAATCTTTTCACAGTGATCGAGGTTTATGGAAAAAGAAGACAAGGAAGAGGAGAAGGAAGAAAAAAACCTATAATGCTACCCTATAGGTATTCCAACAACAGATTTCCTTCCTTAGTTTCCAACTCAACCAGTCACTTAAAAAGATATGGTTGCTGCCGCTGAGGGTGCTGGGGGCGGGGGTGCAGAGCGCATCGGCAATCAAATGACCACAGGGAATGCAAACGGGTGTGCTTTCTCCCACTGAGCACAAGTCCAACCGGAAATCATGCAGGGCCTGCTTGCCTCTGCTCTAGACAGCACTGCCTTGGAGCTGGCCAGGTGAGGTGGGAGCACCCGTGTTGGACGACAGCAGATCCCGTGCGCCCTTTGTGCTTTGGCCCCTTTGTGTGTTTTTAATGGGGATAAGTGTGAGGCGCACGGAGTGCAGTCACATTGTGGTCTTAAAAGGATCTCTGATGATAGAAAATATGTCAATTTATTATTTCCCTCGGAACAGAGAAAAAAAGTACAAAGCTTCAATGGACCAAGAAGATAATGCTCGTGCACTGTAGAACGTTTTTCCAACAAAGGATTTTAAGGTGATTTCCCTTTAAAAAAAAATACTTTAGTTCCATTTTGTAGGTGGGTAGACAAGAAGATTGTGTAGTGACTAAAATGTCCTGGCGGTGGCCCCTGCCTAGCTCCAGAGTAGGCCTCTGGGGTCCTTTCCTGGCGTTTTCACTCCCTCTACTGGAATTCGCGGCAGGGTTGCCTCCAGCAAAAGCAAGCATTGCCCTATTGTGCACGGTATTCCGTGCACCAGAACCACAGTTCTGTCAAATCTTCAAGCCGATGGCTACATCTGTGATCAGAGCCATCTCCTGTCCCCACCATTCCAGTTTCCTTAAATAGCAATTAGCCCAGTAGAGACCGGCTGCTCTTGCCGGGGGAAGGAGGCTGGGGAGCTGAGCCAGGAGGTGGCCACTTGTTATTTGTCACGAGGGTCATTCATAATGAATCAACAAAGCCTTGACAATGGTTTTCTTGTAAACCGAACAAACCTTATAAATGGTGTGTGGTCTCCCCTCCCCCATGAATTAGTTCCTTTGTCCTGAAATGTGTGGTTAGCCCAGATACTCATTCTGCTTGGCTGGAAGGAGGGCAGAGTCTGGGGAGGCGCCCAGAATACACAAGTCCACATCTCACGTTTTGGTTTTCTGCATCAGGGGATATCTCTTGCCTACCGTGGGAAGTCGGAAGAAAAGCAGAAGCAACCCTCGAGAACTTTTCTAGACTCGCGAGTGGTCGATTTTAGGGCTCGGTTATGATGTGTACACAAAAGGAAATTAGGATGTAGAAACAGCTTCTTAGATGTTTTGTGTGACTACTTGATAATTGTCTGCTTTTAAAAGCCTAAACAGGAGGGCTGAGCACTCAGGAATACTCTACCTGCCTTAAGCCTCTGCCCTTCACGAGTGCTGTTCTCTGCTGTTATGTAACCGTGAACACTGCGCAGGGGAATGAAAGGAGCTGTGTCTTAGTAAACGGGCAAACACCGTTCACTGCTGCCGTCTTCCTTGGCTCCTGAGGCGGGGGTGGGAGGGTGGGGTGTTTCAAAGTGAAGTTCTTGGTTGCCTAGAGTCCATATACCCAACCTTATCGTCAAGATGGAGAGACGAAATGCCCAGAACTGAACAGAATGGACCTGCAGAAGGGCACTGTAGAACCTTATATGTTCAAGTACTGCTGTTTGTCTGCATAAAAGCCAAGTAGTGATGGCACAGTTTCTGACACCAGGTAGATTGCGTGCTGGAATGTGGGTTAGATCGGACCGAGGAGTCCTGTGTGAAAAGAGCAGCATTCAGAACCGGACTTTGTGTGGATGGTCATTTTGCAGAGATAAACAGCATTTGTCCTGTGTACTCCACTTTCTTTATCATTTTATTTACTGTCGATTTTCCTTCAACTAAGTATTAGAACGCATCTTCCTCCTTTAAGAATAAGTGCTGAAATCATTGGTGACACATTAAAACAAGTCAGTGGCTAAGGCCACAGAAGCCCGTGTAATATGTAGATTCAAGCAAGAATTATCTAGGGTCATTGCAGCCATGGAGTTTTCAAATAAATTATTTGAATATAAAAGTAGATTATGTCTTTCCCCTGTGGCTGGCCAAATGTCTTTTGAACAAAGGGTAAAATAAGAAGGCTATTTTTTTGTGTAAAAGAGTGATCTCTCTAGGCGTGCTTGACTGCCCTTTCAGGACTGTCTCCATTTATAATGAGATATTTTTTAAACTCATCTGAACCAGAAAGTTTAATAAATTTATAGTACATTTCACATAAAATATTACAGTTTGTTTCAGAAGACAAGAGCTGGACAGAAGGGAGAGCAGATTCCTGGCTGTTTTGAATTTTAGGTTATCTGGAGCTGATACCCATATTGGACCATATCTAGAACAATGAAAATAAGTGTGTATTAGTTTATTATTTCACACTTCTAGACAGTTCTTCCAATTTCAACTTGCTGTCTGCTTTAAAGGTACCTTCGCTATTCAGACCCCAGTTCAGCCTTACCTCAAGCCACTGTCAAGATCCAGTAACAGTGTTCGCTTGGTCATTTGTCCAGACTTGTTGATGTTGACAGGTAGGGAGACAGCGAAGGTGCTCCCTGTGTATTTGTGGGTCACCTTTGGAGAAGATCTGTCCTATATGTAAACGTGCAAATGCTAGCTTTCTCTTGCTGGCGTAGTAAAAGGAGAAATCCTGAGGCTGGAAAAGCTCCCACAGTGGTGAGAGAAACGTTTCTGAGAATTGAAAGTACATTTGACGTGATTATTAACATATGAAAACATGTTCATGTTCTCTCTAGTGTTCTAACACTCTCTACATTCAATTAGTTTTCTATTATACCGGATCTTTTCTTAACTCCTAGTCAAATATTTTTTGTGTGTGCAATTACAAGTAGAAAAAAAAAATCACATGATACATCTTAGCTTGGTATCAAAAGTGAGTTCCACAGTGACTCATCTCCGATCTCATTCCTCTAATGACATCACTTAGGTATTTGTGGATTTCCTTTGAGCTCCGGATTTTCTTTTTTAATTATTCCACAGTGAAAGCTCTTTTCTCCTCCTGATTAATTTGACTTTCTCAGATTTTTACAGTAAAGCATGTGTCATATCTCTCT
The DNA here is from genome assembly GCF_000317375.1 of Microtus ochrogaster. Lineage (NCBI taxonomy): Eukaryota > Metazoa > Chordata > Mammalia > Rodentia > Cricetidae > Microtus > Microtus ochrogaster. The sequence continues at coordinate 65,865,107 of NC_022009.1, forward strand.
TGAAATTGACCATTCTTTTTCAGAAAAAGATTTTTTTTTTCTTTTTGGCCTGGGGTGCTAAACTGAAAAAGTCACTCAACTAAAATGAGTTACTTCATTTCCAAGTAAAAACAACGGTGTTTTCATGCCCACACTTATTATTATTCTGAGAATGTATAATTTGTTACATCCAAGATGACGGTTCGTTGGGTCTGTGAAAGGGGCAGTGTGCCAGCTATCAAAGAGAAGTAAAAGGACTCTTTTTCAGGGGACAGAGAGCAGGGACAGCTCTTGTGGGTATCAGGAGGCAGGCCGCCAGCAGAGCCATCCCTGTGTCAGGGTCTCCCAGTGTTGGGGTCTGAACCCAGCACAAACTATTTTACTGTGCGCCGGGGTGGGCAGCCTAAGTAACACCCGGTCACTGCTTTATCCCGCAGGCCCCAGCTGACATGTCTCAAGGGTTTGTAATGTTTGCAGTACGTTATTACTTCAGCATCAAGCTTCGATAATTGTCTGCTTGCTCTGAGCTGGTTAATAACAAAATACAAGTGAAGAGGGACATTTCTATAAAGTAAAACTGCAAAATAGAATTATCTGTGTTACTATGGATTTTTTTTTTTGTTGTTGTTGCTCTCCCTCGTGAAATTTGAATGACAATGAAGTTTTATTCTATACCTTTATTCGGCTCTGAAGCAGGGTGGTCTCATCATTTTGTTTTACGTGCGTGACACTGCCTAAGGTCATGAGTTGTAAATCGTAGCATAAAGAGGCTGAAAATATATTCAGCACTTTGTACTTTCCGAGCGTGCATTTAAGAGCTTCAATGAAGAGTCGGGACCTACATGGCAGATTTTCTGGCCCTGAGTGCTGGACTTGGTGACGTAGATGAACAGATCTGCACAGCGAGAGGACCGGCGATGGCAGCGCTTTGATGCCCTTTGCGGAGGCGCCTCCTGACCCGTTTTCTCTCATTGTAATGTTTTTCTTTGCTTTATGGCAAAATGCTCCCCTCTTTCTTATTTTTTTAAGAACATAATCAGGAAAAAAAGACATCAATTTAAAAAATAATTTCCATCTGCCATGTATGATTTCATAAATGGAAAACACATTTGAATTGATGAACAAAATTCTTTGGGGGGAGGATAAAAAACTTCTCTCCGAGAACACTTGATTTTTGCTCAGTATGTGTTTGTCAAATTTTCTTTTTAATGTAGAGCTTTAATTCCTGGCCCTTTTTAATAAAGGGGCATATAGTTTGAACAATATTTCAACAGCAACTATTTAGAAATAATGCTCATGTTATTTTATCTGGCTCTTAGAGTCGTTTGCACTCGATGACCTGACGTGGCTCGTGAGTCTGTTTACGCCTCCCAGAAAAGCAAGCAGTGTCTGTCTTTTGTGTGTTTCATGAGTTACAGATTTGATTTTCTTGACAACTTACCTCAAGAGCGATGGTGGTATGTGTTCTTATGTTTAATTCAAAATGGAAGGAAACTGGCTAAACTCATGAGGAAGGCAACTGGAAGTTGCGACTGTTTAAAAATTAAAAACACAAAACTACACACCACTGCGGGAGATTTTAAATGGACTAGGTTACTGAGTCGGCCGCTAATTTTCGTCTTTCCAAAATGTTGGATGTTTAACCCTTGGAATAATTAAATATTTGTAATAAAGCAGTTAATTCAAGCAGTTTATTGCTGTAATTTGCAAAAGTACATTGAGCCGCTTTCTTTTCAGCTCACTGATGGCGGGACAAACATTTCTTTAATAAGACTACAGCACATTCTAATTTTGCTGCTGAAGCTTAGATAAGGATCAGGCCCCCTCTGAGTCACTGCGCTGACCTATGACACCGAAAGTGCTGAAGCTCTTTGGCAAAAGAAGAGCTGGGGTTCATTATTATGCACAGGGCTGCCCAGTTCTGAAGGGGCTCTGTGCTGTCTCTCAGATAGACTTTGTTTGTTGGAAAAGAGAGCTGCATTTTGGCAGCAGAGGCCCAGCGCTGATGATGCAATCCCTCATTAATCCCGCTTCTCTGTTAAGAGATTGTGCAGAGGTTGCGTGAGATTGAGCATCTTCACTGGGGCGCTGTGGAAAAGCTCCCCTGTACAATGCCCACCTCTGGGCGTTCCTCGTTACAAGGTGCAACAATTCATGGTGGGAATAATCTTTTGGACATGGCTTGATATAAAAGTGCAACACTGGAACTTGAAAGCCTGGTGTAACTAGATCCCTGTGTCGGAGGAAGGGAAGGAAACATTCACCTGGAAGGAAAACATAGCACTTAACAATTAAAAAAGCAGAGAAGTTAATCAGACTGAAACTTCCTTCGGTGTTCTTGATGCAGATGCAAATGAAAACCATGCACAGTGTGACCGCCCCTCCTGCCACTCCCGTCAGAGCCAGTGAGTTCCAGGTGTGTGTGTTGTGGGGCGGGTGAATATATATATTAGCCAAGCTCATTTCTATTCCAACTGTTTGTCTAGATCAGAAATTGGAGCCACTACATCCCAGCATTAAGGTTGTCGTCACAGAATTGTGGCACCCAGGTAAGAATGTACTTGGAGAAAATCAAATGGGTTACAAGTGTTTTTCACCTGTTCCCAGAGAAGTGGAGATGCCCTTAAAGTCAGAGTAGGTCAGAAGTTGCCACCACCATGTATCTAACATCACTTTTTCCTTACCAACCCTTGAGCCCCATCCTGCTGTGTTCCCAATACTGTCTGACTCCTCCTTGTTGATAGACCCCGAATTTCATCTGGAGGTGTAGTTCAGGAACGTGAGGAGGTAATAATGTTTCTTTCATCCTTTCAGTCTCTGAATGTGACCAAGAGCAAAACTGTATGGGGAGATGACTTGGTAAGCAGTGTGTTCATCCTTAAGGTGGAGAGTGGAGAGGCTTTCTCTAAGGCACACAAGAAGCTGCTCTGGCAGGATGGGTCTAAGTTGTCTTTCAGGGGAGTTCACTTGCTTTGGAACTGCTGGATCTTTCTTACTGTTGTCACTAATGCCCCGTTAGAAAATCGACAGGCTACAAGGATTATAGAATACATTTATCTTCTCGCACATACATGTTGTTTATTTGTTTAAGGGTTTGTTTTTAATTTCTCTGAATGAGTGTTTTCCTGCGTGTTTGTATGTGTACCATGTATGTGTCTTGCCAGAAGAGGGCATCAGATGCCCTAGAACTGGAGTTGCAGATGCCTGTGAGCTATCATGTGGGTGCTCAGAACCAAACCTGGGTCCTCTGCAAGGACAGCAAGCACTCTTAGCTGCTGAGCAATCTCTCCAGTTCCTTGCACATAGTTTGGAACTAAATAAAACTCTAGGAAGCCAAAGAGGCTGTCCAAGGTTTCAAATTATTAGTATCTGGCTTCTAATACAAATATTCCTCTACGTGCTTTTATTTATAATCTACATAAAGAGAAGCGGGGTATATTTATTGATCAAATCTTGTAACTGGACCAGTTCCCAAGGTGTTTTTCACTTAAGAATTCTGAATTAACTCCAAGGAGGGCTGAACAAGAATTCCATGTTGAAGCAAAGGCTTTAAGAGGAAGCAAACTCAGGAACTGAGGAGCTGGGCTCTCAGTTAACTACACTGGCTGCTCTTCCAGAGGACCTGAGTTCAATTCCCAGCTCTCACAGCAGGTGTCTCACAACCACCTGTAACACCAGCTCCAGGAATCTGAGACCCCTGAGGAGTCTCTACTTATGTACATTACACAACACACACACACACACACACACACACACACACACACACACACACACACACACACAATACACACTTAAAAATAAGTATTTAAACATACATGAGAACATGACTTGAAAGTTGCCTGTGCTAAAATCTGGGTTTGCAAACTCCTCCATGCTGAACCAGAGATGGTCAGAGCACAGTCCAGTCAAGGCTCAGAAGATCAAAACATGACAGGGGCTTGTGATGTGGTGACCACGCTTTTGTTCATCGGAAGTGGGTAACAGGGTGGCACCGACGATGTATACGAAATACTCAGTCTTCAAAGGGAATTCTTCACAATAGCACATGTTTGTATCCTTAAAAACCCACCAAATAAAAACTTTGAAGTCACCTGGCCAAGCTGAGACCTGCAGACATAAAAAGCTAATCCGTCCCCCATGGAGGGTAGCTTTTCAGGCACGTTTGGCTTGATCTTCCTTTATTCCCTGTCATCTGAGGCTTGATCTGGCAGTGATAACAGGTAACAGTTTATATTTAAGAAGATTTCATAACAACAAAAATGCCACTGCATATGAAAAATTAGAGAATGTTTAATAAATGTATTTAAGACTCGGGAAAATATAGATCACTACAATTTTATCATCATTTGTCTTTCTTGTTGGGTTTTTCTGGGTGTGTA